>NC_136071.1:160714247-161291747 GCF_964261635.1 Lissotriton helveticus | reverse complement strand
TCCCCTAGTTCATAACATGTTCCACCACATATGTAGTGTACTGTCTGAAGTGTCCCTGCGGACTCCACTACGTAGGGAACACTACGAAAGCAGTGAAGTTAAGGATATTAGAACATCAGTGGGCCATCGCTAATAAGGATGAGAACTACCGGATGGCCCGACATTTTTCCACGCATCACAATAGCGACAGAGCCTTGCTTAGCTTTTTTAGCTTAGACTGTATCCCACAAGATTTGAGAGGTGGAGATTACAAACGGAAGCTAAGACGATTGGAGTCGAGGTACATCATAGAACTCCAAACAAAATCACCAGGAGGTCTAAATGCGGGGGAGGAATTGATATCACATCTGGAAATTATGTTTCAAATAAAGTTAGTGAGCTGTATCAATGCCAGAGTATAGTAACAATGAGTTAAAGAAACCAGGATGGTAATGGGTCAAGGGACTAACTGGAATATATTTCTTACAAATACATCTCTATTTAGAAGATACAGTGAACTAGGAATGAATTATGAACAATTTAATTCTCACTGTCTGCCCATATAGAGCTCTATTGATGTTATGGGTTTTGATATATTTAGGTTTTCCCTAAACTCCTTACCACAGGATATAATGAATTCGGGTGCACTTCGGAAAATGTTGGATTTGATTTAATATTGTTTCAAAAAATATGGAATTAATTGTCTTGAAATGATTGCCCATTCAGGGCGGAAGACGTAAGATACAACCATTCAATTTATGCATTGAAATATTTAACATCATATGTATTTACTCCAACAGTAATTCGAACTGTTTAAACTGTATTGATGTTATTTGATTTAGTTTTACCATTATAAGATGGCGCTTATGATTTGGGCATTAGTCCGCTTTCTATTCTTTGCATATTTTATCTTTATTAACTTCCGCCTCGCCGTCGCCAGCTGACACTGACGAAGGCAAGTGCTGAAACGCGTTTGTTTCAATCTTTTTTTGTGCAAATAAACCTTATCAGGTTTTACCTACTGTGAGTGCCGGTTTTGTCAAACGAGTTTGACTGTGGAGCGAAAATATATATATATATATATATATCTATATCTATATATATATATATATATATATATATATATATATATATATATATATATATATATATATATATATATATATATATATATATATATATATATATAGATAGATATATATATATATATATTTGTGTGTGAGTACTTGCCATGTGTAGTAAAGACATGCGTGTTAAAGACATCTGTGTGGTAGAGATGATTGGAAAAGGCATAAGTGGTAAAGGAACATGTTGTAATGCCATACATTCACTGAGCTACAGAGGCATCATTAATGGGCAGCTGGGCTGGTATTTGTTTCTTGGTCGCTGTTTCCATTCCCTGGGGACTGCTTGGTGATTTAACATGTGAGACTAGTCAACTTTAAAAAACAAATAAACATTCCTTTTGGATGTGTTCCTTTTATTAGGGGGTACTTGTGCACTTACAGTAACTGTTTAGTAACATGCTGCAGCCAATTATCGATGCATATTTTTAAAATTTATATTTTTATTTTTGTAGAGTTTTATATAGCGCAAACTCGACCCGAAGATAACAGGTATCAGAGCGCTTTACATGAGCACCTCTTTCGTTACAGATGGACACATTCATTTTTGTTAGGCACATGAAGATTTAGTGATTTACCCAGAATTACAGGATGTTGAGCATCCCTGCCGAGACTTGAACCCGGTTCCCCAGCTTCGAATTCTACGAAAAGCGCACACGCTTTGAAGAACTGCATTTACCGTGATGCTCCTGGGGTATACCCGCCAGTGGGTGGAGTAGTGTGCGACCCATGGACTTTCATTTAAATATGGCTCCCTCGGGCCATTGGGCTGACGAGCTCGGATAACGCACCTACGCGCCGTGAGAGGTACCAGACCTGATAATATTTTGGCAGCCTGCACAGCAAACCCCTGAAAACTACCTATACTCTGCTGATGAAGGAAAATAATCCTGAAACACCGGTGTCCAGAGTTGGTGCTGCAACTTTGCTTATACACTTCGGGGCAGATTTATGAGGCCCTTGCGCCTCTTTGCGCCGCAATTGCGTCACTTTATTTGACGCAACGGCGGCGCAAACAATGCGCCCTATTTACAACGTGACGCATCTAGGAGATGCGTCACGTTGTAAAGCCCTGCGCCATAAGGAGGCGTTCCGGCGCAGGGTGGGCGTTCCGGGGCAGGTGCGCCTCCTAAAAGTGGCTGAGTGAAATCTATGAGATTTCACTCAGTCACCTTCAGGCCAATGCTGCGTTAAAACCCTGCGCCTGCTTGAAGCAGGCGTAAGTCTTTACGCAGCATTGTGAAGATGGGGCACCCCCGAGCCTTGCTGGAGCTGCGTCGCGCTTGCGACGCAACTCCAGCAATGCGCCACCTTTACGGCACAGATGTGTCACTCATCTGTGCCGTTTTTGCCCCATGGTGCGCCGCATTGTAAATGCGGCGCACCATGGGTGGCGGAGCTGTGGCGCACTGTGGCGCACATTAACTGGCGCATCCCTGGGGATGCGCCAGTTAACATAAATCTGCCCCCAAGAATTCTACGAAAAGCACACACGCTTTGAAGAACTGCATTTACCGTGATGCTCCTGGGGTATACCCGCTGGTGGGTGGAGTAGTGTGCGACCCATGGACTTTCATTTAAATATGGCTCCCTCGGGCCTTTGGGCTGACGAGCTCGGATAACGCACCTACGTGCCGTGAGAGGTACCAGACCTGATAATATTTTGGCAGCCTGCACAGCAAACCCCTGAAAACTACCTATACTCTGCTAATGAAGGAAAATAATCCTGAAACACCGGTGTCCAGAGTTGGTGCTGCAACTTTGCTTATACATTTCGAATTCTACGAAAAGTGCACACACTTTGAAGAGCTGCATTAACCGTGATGCTCCTGGGGTATACCCGCTGGTGGGTGGAGTAGTGTGCGACCCATGGACTTCCCCAGCTTCGAGGTCGACCGCTCTATCTGTAAGGCTACATCCTCTTAAAACAAAGGGCAGACTTTGAAGATTGTTTGATGTCTTTTTGTTTTATGAGATCAAAGTTCAGAGGAACAATGATGTCACTTTCACTATCCCAGTGATTATGGAGAGTTGATGTTGCAGGTGAGCAGTTAGCAGTTGGTACTACTAATAGAGATCTCACTGCATCAAGACTTGGGTTACCCATCATGCAATTCTCTCTTGGATTTTATATACGGGTCAGATGAGCTTGGGTCAGAGAAACGAGGATATTTGGTTGTTGGATTCAAAAAACACAGTGAGCCTTTTAGCTTAACTCACCAGGAATGGAAGAAAGAACCATTTAAGTCTGTGACAGGCTAACAAAAGGCAAATCTGTGGCACTGCTGTTTTGAGCACACACTTGCTTTTCTTGGAAATTAAACACAAAAACTGATCGAGAGTAATATGAAGGAAAACGAAGGGCCTAATTTAATACTTTTTGGCATAGGGCAGCGCTGCAAGTCTCCTTGCTGCGCTGCCCTGCATCAAAAGGAAAGGGCAGGAATGCACCATATTAATGAAATACAGCACATTTCTGTCCTCTCTGCCAGAGCACACATTGGTGCCTCGCGCCAATGCACGCACCCATGCACCATGGTGGGAGGGTGTCTGCGTTATTGGTATGATTATTTTTGCGCAGGAAGAATACATTCCTGCACAAAAACAATCAATGGAGGCATTTTCTTCTTTCTATGTGTACTGCAGAATGCAGCCCACATAGAAAGAGGAAAAATCAAGGAGAAATAAAGTGTTCTCTCTTCGTTATGCCTCCCCTGGGGAGGCGCTCAGTTTTGACGCATTCCCAGGTATACAGATCCTTGTAAATCTGGGAATTTGTCTAAACTCATGGGTGTTGCATGGGAAAACCCACAGCAAAGCCCATGGAATGCCTCCTTGACACAGAGTAAGGCACGCAGAGCTTTGCGCTGCCTTGCCTTACTCCATATCTATGAGGCCATCCAAAGCCACGTAGGGTGGTTTTGTGTCACCTCATAGAAATAATTGAGAGTCCTGCGCCACCGGTACATGAGGCCCTGAGTTTATACTGGGATTTGATGAAACATTAGTTTACCTGAAACTTACGGACGGAACCTGCTAAGGAATGGAGCAGCAAAAGAGGACTGTATTTCGTGTGGCAATACAACCAAGGAAGTAGCTTATGGGGACTGTTTGGGGTGTTACATCTCCCTAAATAAATGCATCATTTAAAAAATATTTGGGTATGGTAAGCAATGGCAGTCGCCACAATAAAGAGGTAGTGAGGTGGGTGGAGGTGGTGTGGGGAGCACGGGGGGGAGTGTGCGGGGTTCATAATAATAAAAAAACCTCTAACCTGGAGCTGCCGCCCACCTCCTGCGTCGTGCCCCGTCCTCCTGGTCCTAGCAAGCACAGGACCCGCGTCATGGACTTCCTGCAATCTCTGTGCTGCTCTCACAGCGCGGGGATTAGACCTGGGCGGGCTGGAAAAACGCTTTACTCAGACCAGGGAGTCTGTGGGGGTTTCTTCAGCCCAACTGTTCACTGCAGCCAGGCTGGAGAAACCTAAGTGCGCATGTGTGTTTTGGTCTGCCTGAGACGACCGGCCAAACACATATGCGCACTTAGGGAGGGCACATAGCACTCCTCCTCCCCATGCCTCGACCCTCCCTGCACAAGCTCAGAGCCAGCAAATGAAAAATAAAATGATGACATTGTTTTATTTTTCATTTGCTGGCTCTGAGCCAGGCAGTGCGGCGACGCTCCTCTGCCATTGCAGAGGAGCCGCCGCTGATGGTAAAATGTCTTTCGTATTTTATCTGGGATTTTTAAATACTCCCTCAGTCAAAATACTATGCTTTAAGTAGCCCTCACAATCTGCACTCTTTTCCCTTTCCACTGCTCCTTAAGCCCTTCATATGCTGCTTCTTGTACAATGATTAACATGATATGCCAGTATGATTGTCCAAAAATCTGAAGCTCACCCTCCCTCCCTCAGACTTACTGACCAAGCTACGCCCCTGAATACAGCAGCACCTGGCAGTGACATAATTACATAATGCGAGAATATTCAGACAGACAGAACCCTCAATTTCACGTGCCAGCTTCAGGTGATTGAAAGTGACTCTCTAATTGTGTGGGCATCTAGGCGGTGTTCATCAGAGATGTGGTGAGGCATAGGTAAAAAGGTTTTGAATGCACCATTATTATTTGCCCCTTGGGAAAGAGTTGATTCTGAGAAGCTAGGTGATTTAAAACAATCATTGCGGCTTGTTTCACTTGTTCTCGGAGTCGATTGTCTTTTTTCGTGAGCTAGAATGTTCTGAAGGTGCCCATCACTGATAAATAGCACAGGTGTCATTTTCGACTTCTGTGTTACTGCTAGCAGCCTATGGGGGCTTCTTTGCATGCCTTGTGACTGTGCCAATCTACCGTACATAAATTAAAGGCCGGTCTGTAATTTTAGCATTTACTAGTTTTGGCGCCTCTCTTCTTTCAATGAGTGCAACAAACAACCCTATGAACTTAAATACTCACCATAAATTAATTGAAGCATTCATTCTATTACTCTGTGGTTTGTTGCAGTAGGCTGCGTAAGTATGATAACATACCTGCCAACTCACACTGTACTACCGTGTGAAATACGATATCTGCTCACATCACACGGTCTCCCGGTGAGGAGCCGAAATTACACTGTGGCAGGGAAAACGAGCAGGAAACCAATGTAACAGTGGTTTTCAAGCTCGTTTTCCAAGGCTTCTAACTGCCAACAAGTTTTACAAAATAAGGGATCCTCTGAAAATTCTAGAAGTTCCTAGGACAGGGAAACAACCATCAAGTGCATACCATTCCTAGGCAACAAGGGACTTTATAGAAAATCAAGCCCTACACATAAGGCAATGATAGCCGCATAAGCTCAGTGTACCAGACAAAAGACAGTTAAAATTGTATCATTTGATTTGTAAAAAGTTAAAAATTGTGACATAAACATACATAAAAATGATTGTGCATCGCATAATGTCCAAATAATGTATTAATTACCTCGCACAAACTTAAAATAATCAATTACTTAAAGACAAGAATAAAAAATACAGTTTCAATGAAAACAATCACAAGTGGCTAAGATGTAGTATAGTTCATAGAGTGTTCTACGCGCGTTTCGGCGTGCAAGCGCCTTCTTCAGAAAGAGCCATGATAAGTTTCAGAGAGTACTGAACTTAATATCTTGCTGTTGTGATGAAAAAGACAAAGATTGCTGCATCAAAATTAATTTGAAAAACCGCTTTATATGGGCCCGTCGCAATTAGAGCCTGCGGTATAAGACTACGGGCACTATATCGCTGTCCTCGGGAATTAGACCTGGTATTCCGATTTGAGTACTCAAAGTCCAATGACTGTATTGAAGGGTGCTGGTATGTTATACAGCAATCTTCAGTATAAGTCTGAGTGTCATATGGGAGACTAGATTCGATGCATAGTCTCGATGCGGTACCAGTATTTAAATCTGGACCAAGAAGAATCTCGTGCCTGATATTGGCAGCGCGTTCCGAGGCTGAATGCGCTGTGATTACGGACTGTTACGCTGCATGGAGCAGATGCAAATTGTGACTATGCGCAATTAGGCCCATTTGCGCATGCAATTTACCACTAAACAGAAATAGGTTGTAACCAGGCCAAACCTGTAAAAACAGCCCCAGTATGCATCCAAAACCTTTCCACAATGGCGGCCCTGTACGATGATAGCGAGGAGGATGCGGATACTGGCTGCCCAGCAGAGGAGGAGTAGTAGACAGGAGACGATATTCAGAGTCAGCTTAACATTGTTTGAGAAGACAGAGGAGAAGATTTTTGACCAGTACAGGCTGAGTAGCACTGTCATTCTAGACCTCATAGACATCTTGAAGCCACAACTCAAGAGCAGAACCCTGCGCAGCAATGCAATTCCCACACATGTGTAGGTGTTGTGCTCCCGCCACCTCTCAGCCACTGGTAGCTACCAGGATGTCATTGCAGTAGCTTGCGATGTGTTGCAGACAGCGCTTTCACGTTCTTTCCATAATTTCCTAGAGGCCATGCTATACCACATCCATCAACACATATACATGCCCAGGGATGATGAGGAACTTGAACAAAAAAAAATTGATTTTTACAGATTAGCAAGGTTCCCACAGCTCATAGGGTGCCTTGATGGGACCTATGTGTGTGCTTGCTGTGTTGGCTTGTCACATGGGCAAGCCTACAAATGGCCCTGCTCAGAGTGCCCAATTTCTGTCCCCCACTGTGCTCCATGCGCCTAAGCTGCGCCCTTTCTTCTGCACATTCTTTGGCTAGGTCACCAATTGTATTTGTGAGGTCATCCAATTTTGCTTCCAGCCGGCTCTGATTTTCAGTCAGTTTGTCTGTGATATTGCGGAAGCCCTCAATTTCATTAGCCTCTGCGTCTTCTGTTGCAGGTGCTGTATTTTCAGCATCACCTGTTCCTGGCCTCCTGACATAAGCTGACCGGCTGCTCCATCAGATGACTGACTTTGCAGATGCCATAGGGACTGCTGTGTTGGTTGTGACATCCGCACCCTTGTGGCCAGAGAGCGTCAGGATATTTGCGACTGCTGTGAGGCTGGTGGCACACTCGCTGTAGTCTGTGATGTTGTTGGTGCATCTATTGCTGGGACCTCTGGACAACTGGGCCCACTTGAATCTCCCCCATCCTGCCCTTCCTCCCTCTGGGCCAGATTCGGGCTTCCCGCATTGTCATCGTCACTGTGCTCTCCTCCCAGTGGTGTGTCTATGTGGCAGAAGATGGAAGAAGAAAATTAAATATGTGAGTCACCATTTCAGTGGTGTTGCAATGTTTATCAGCTTAAGTCATTCCTTAACTACACTTTATCTGTCACTGACTACATCTCCCATGATGCAACATTTGTGTTTCTTGTTTGATGGAAATGGATTTTTGGCTGTGGATAATTAGTATGCATACGCAGAACAGGCTTTAGTGGGTGTTTAGATATCACAAACACTTTTCTCACTTACCAGGGTTTGATGCTGGCTATGATGTGTCAAAGGCTCCCAAAGCCTACAACCGCCGTCCTCTCAAGGGTAGTTTCCACTATGGCTTCAGCTGCAGAAGGTTCCGATGCAGTGGATGGCCCCCCTCCGGTCTGTTGTGCCTCTTGCAGATGTGTCATTCAAGGACCTGTGTGACACTCCAAGGGCATTGATGCACTGCTGCATACAATGCCCGATCTTCCGTTTGTCTGCCTCTGGCACGTGGTATGAGGCCTTCCCAAATAGCTCCTCATGGTGGTTGCAGCATTCCTCTATAATAGCTGTTCCCGGCTCTCCCCTCCTCGAGGATGATGGCGGCAGGTAGCTGGCGTTCTGCTTGCTCCTGGCTTCACCGTGCAAACTGAGCGCTCTTCGGCGGCTGGGTGTCAGAGAAAAGCGGCTATGCAGCTCTTCTTGGTCTGAGCAGCAAAAACAACTTTATCTCGGTCAGCCAGAAAGGGCAGTAGAAACGCCGGATTTCGTGCCCTTTCCATAACGCGGATACCTGCAGACCGGCAGATTCTTGGAACCAGCAGGTTTTTGGAACTCGTGAACTTGCTTTCCGCCTTCCCCGCTCAAAAAGGGTGTTGTTCGCGTTCTGATTCCAGCGGACCTTACGGAGCCTACGGACCCATGGACTGCAGACTCCAGAGTTCAGATTTATAGGATTTGTGGACCCGCTCTCCGCTTCAAAGGATTTTCGTTCTACTCCAAGTAGTGTTTGGTGAGTTCTATGTGCTTTAAATATACTACCACACAGCGCCAAAGCTACCTTGTGGGGGTCGTAGCAGCGTCCACCAGCGGACCCACCTGCCAGCAGTCTGTGGCAGTCAGGGGCTGTCTAGGGCTGGGCTGGGCCACCCCCCTGTGATTTGCTACCCGGATAGCACTGGTGAATTCACTAACTTTAGCGTGAGTATATGCTCTTCCCCTGCTTCCTGGACTAATGACAACCCGCTCAGGGAAGAATTTAAGGGGAGGAAGTGGAGGGTGCTCAATCGGTGCAATAGGCACTATGGACAAATTCATAACCCCGGTTGCTGCCGTCATTGAGAAGGAGATAGTCATGACGGAGCGGCGGCTTTCGATGGACCTAAACCCGTCGAAGAGATCATCCCTGGGCTGCATAGCTCGAGCTGAATCCCCCATGAGCTCCTCTGTCCATCTGCTAACCCCTCCTCATATACACGAGGAACCTCGACTTGTTTCATTAAGGGCCAGCATAGATAGATCGGAAAATTTGGCTGCATCGTCTACTCTCCACCCTGAGGTTGCCGGATCCGAGGCACCGCTCCCAATAATAACAAGCGCTGTTGTTCCTTCAGTTTCAGCAAGAGACCCTGGGTCCTCGGACAAACCAATGCCGGACCCTAAGATTCTGACCACAGGGAAAACAAAAAGGAAAAGGACTGTCAGCCCGTTTAAAAAGAGCTCCATGAAATGGTACAGGAATCTGCGGAAACGGGGTCTGAAGGGCTCATTCTCCAAGCATCAAACTAATGCCCCTTTTGTATTTAAGGGGGCAGGCCCCATTGCTGTAAATGCCAGTGCCACTCCCTCTTCTGCCCCACAGTCTTTGTCTCTCTGTGCCCCGGTTACTTTTGTCCAGATGGAGGGGCTGCTGAAATCTCTTTTGGTCCCGCTTGTTGATAAAGTAGCAGGGATGGGAGAAAGGCTAGACAGGCTCGAACAATCGACCCTGGACAGCTTTTTCTCGCTGAAAGCACTGATTAAACTACACTTTAAGACAAGGGAGGAGGGGCAGGGAGGGAGCTCCCCCAATAGTTCCACCCAGGTGTCTCAGCTCGCCCTTCCTGACATAGCACCCACGACCAATGTAACAACATCGCAGCAGGTCGACATTGAACTTGCAGAGCCACGGAGGGCTTCTTCTCCTGTGGGCAGCACTGGTCAAGCAGCGCGAGCTGCTCCAAGTACCCTGAAGCACCTAAAAGCATCGGGTCGGGCAGAGCTGCCGGGGAGGAATGATCAAGTATCAACTAAGGGAACTCCTACAGGGATGGGCAAAAGTAAAAATATCCCGTATGCCCACACTGTTACTACCTCACACGCTAACAATTCTCCAATGCGACCGCAAATTCCAACTTCCAAGGTTGCTCATAAAGCTGTTCGGTCTAAAACTGCCCCCAAACCTCCTCCAGTCAATTTGCCACCAGATTGCCACCCATATGTTGCCGTCCTGATTAACATACCCACACTAAAGGCTGGCACCAACGAATCCCCCCAGGCACTAACAAACAAAACTATGCACTGGCTTGAATCCAACAAACCCCTAGCTAGGGGCCTTGATGGCCATATCATAGGAGCAAAAAGGGTGAACTGGGTGGGTTATGGGCACAAGAAAGTGGAAGGTGAATGTGTGGTGGTTAACTTTAGAGACAGTAGAGTAGCACAATCCATCTGCGACTCAAATCCTAATCTTGGTGGGCAGGGAATCAGCATAGTGGATCTAACATTCTTCTTCCCAAGAATAACCCCACTTTTGACTGGTCGAGATTTTGGGTCAGGGCAGAACAACAACATTAACTACTTCGACTTCCCTACCAAACCTCTGTTCTATCCTCAGGCAGCCTGGCAATCAACTGGGCGGAGCCCCTTGGGATATTGAACCGAACCAAATCCTGTGAAGTTGGTTGGAGATGACATTGCTGCGGGAGACCTCGATCTGAGCAGTCTGCTTGCTGCCCCTGTCACTCCCCTTTTGTGCAGCAAAATCCCCACACCCCCGCATGAGAGAAGCCAGGCTCGAGCCGAGCAAGAAGGGGTTAGTACCCTAGTGATACAGGAACCTGTGGCGGGTGAGAACGAACCAATTCCCGGCGCTGCTCCAGCTGTGACGGATCCAGTTCTTAGGATTTTCAGCTGGAACATCGCGGGTATTGATAGGAAGTTGGAGTTGCCAGAATGGAGTGCCCTCGTGGAGGGTTACTCCATCTGCATATTCCAAGAGACATGGGCCTTGGAGCCCCGTCACAAGGTGGGGTATTCATCACACTTTATCCCCGCGGTCAAGCCCCTGGCAGGGAGGGGGCGCCCTTCAGGGGGTCTCCTCATCTGGGTTGCAGTCTCTTTGGACTGCAGGGTGGAGGAGCATTTTACAAACTCCCCTGACATACTCAACATCATGCTGAAGGATTCCCGGGGTCGCATCCAGCTAGACATTTAACAACGTCTACGCCAGAGGCACAAGGGGGGGAGTGCAATCGGCCACCATAGCACTCCTGGAAGACCTGTTAAGAAAACGGCCAAGGAACTCGAGCACTATGGTGACGGGTGACTTTAATTGCACGTTCGAGCCCCTTGGTCTTGACGATGTGTTGGGCTTGGAGGAGGAGGATGCGAAAAGGGGGATCCCGGCCTTGGCCCTGCCCCCCATTAAGAAATGGACGCAAGTGGCTTTACAGATCAACGCACTAAATTTGGAATTTGACCTAAGGGCGGTAAACGGGAGGTCCAAATCGGATGTGCAAAGCGCACATACATACAATAGGCCCAATCATACATCGAGAATAGATTATATTCTTCTCGATGTACGTCTATGGAGTACCCTGTGCGACATGAGGATTATTGAGAGTATTGATAGCGACCATAATCTCCTGTCTCTCGATCTGACCCCAGGGTGGCTTAGGGATATGGATAGGTCCAAACGATCATTGCTGGCACCTAATACCCCGAGATTTACGGTATCTAACTGTGAGAGACGGCTAAAATGGCCCAACATCGCCCTGTCCAACGAGAAACTTTCTACTATAGGGGTCCTGCTGGTCGAGGCTCAGAGCAAACTGAGCCTATTGCCTAGTGCACCAAAGGAGGCCACGCAGGTCTTTTGTGCCCTAATTGGTGCACTGGGCAAACTCTTTGTTTTACCCAGTGGTGCCCGGAGTACGTCCAACAGGAAAGACCCCTGGACAAAACAGGGCTGGTATACAACTAAATGCAGGCACAAGAAAACGGCCCTGATAGAGGCAGTTAAATCTAAGTCCCCAATTGCTGTTAGATCAGCCAGGAAAGAATATTCCCTGACCATAAAGGCGGCTAAAAACGAATGGGAGGTAAAGTTTTGGGAAGATCTTTTGACCGCAAGTAAGGGAAAGGACGCAAGGAGCTTTTGGAGTCTGATTAAGAACAAGAATAGGCCAGATGGGTCGCTTGTTACTTGCAACATCCCCACCCACCTCTGGTATACTCATTTTGAGGCTCTTTACTCCCACCCTGTAGGGGCTCTTAGCGATTCCTTTTCCCAGGTGAACGATCTAATGGTCAGTGATACGGATGACTTCACCGAGAGGAAGGTAGAAGCAGTAATCAAGTCCGTGGTCCCACTAAAAGCTGCGGGGCCTGATGGGATACCCGGTGATTTGCTCCGTGCCAATCCCAAGGTATGGGGCAAACTGGTTGCCACTTTACTAAACGCAATTATGAGGGGTGCATCAGTACCTGATTCCTGGAAGGGGGCGGAGGTTGTCCCGATTTACAAAAAGGGATGTCGGGACAGCCCCGCCAACTACAGGCCAATCAGTCTGATCGACTCTTCTCAAAAGGTGGCAGGGAAGGCAATTCTGGGGAGGATCCTCCAATGGGCTGAGGAACACAAGATATTGTCAGACTTCCAGGCGGGCTTTCGTACAGGTACGGGGACGATAGAACAAGCTTTTAGGTTGACCCTCCTGTACTGGAAGGTGGTGGTGCTGGGCAAGGGCAGTCTTTATTTGGCCTTTATTGACCTGAAGACTGCCTTTGGCCTGGTACCAAGGGAGGAGCTTTGGAGGGTTCTGCTGGGGCTGGGACTACCCGCCTACATCCTGTCGCTTCTTGTCAAACTCCATTCAGATAACTATGCACAGGTGCGGTGGGGCAAGGACGGGGAGAAAACCAACAGAATCCCAGTGCAAAGGGGTGTCCGCCAGGGCTGTGTGCTGGCCCCTACACTATTCTCATTATATGTGAATGGTGTGGTTGAATATCTGCTCAAGGAACCCGCAGACGCCCCGTCCCTGGCGGGCACCCGGATACCAACCTTGCTCTTTGCCGACGACACCTTGCTCATCGCCAAAACACCGCAGGGTCTCCAAAAGCTCCTCACTCGTTTCCAGGAGTTTTGCTCCCTCAGGGGCCTCATAATTAATGTGGACAAGACTAAATTTCTATCCATGAACCCTCCAAAAAACCCTGGGCCACCCCCGTTTCTAAATTCTGTCGCACTGGAAAGGGTCCTCGAGTTTGATTACTTGGGGATTCGCCTTAGTAACTCTATGAGTTGGACCCCACACATTAATAAGATGTTACTTAACCATAAAAGGGTGGCGGGTGCCATACTCAGGGAACATCGTTCTTCCTCTAAACATTGTATCTCCCCAGCAATAGACATTTACAAAGCCAGGGGGGTTCCAGCGGCTTTGTATGGGGCGGAGTTGTGGGGCTCCACAAACTTAGAGGCACTGGGTAAAGCAGAAAACAAATTTTTGAAAGATCTTTTGCTACTTCCAACAAGCACACCTACTGTCCCAGTGCTTCTCGACACGGGCTGCAAATCGATCACGGACCAGGCGCGATTGCGGCCTCTGCTCTTGTGGGCCCGTTTATGGAGGGTACCGGAGCTAGCCTCCTACGCAGCTGGCCTGTCTGAAGTAATTGCAATGGAAGGATGGCATCGCATAAAATGGTTAAGAGACATCAAGAGCCTCCTGGTGGAGTTGGGCTTGGAAGACTGCTGGGTTACCCGCTCTGCCCCTCCAAAAGCCACCCTAAAAAAGATATATTGGGACTGGGTAACCAACAAACTCATTTGCTATCCCCGCCATTGCAATTCAACCGCTGCATTTCTACGAATTAAAGACGTTGTAGCACTTGAGCCCTACCTGGACTTAATCTCCATTCCCCTGGATAGGGCCCTCTATTTTAAACTCAGAGTGGGCACCTTACCTCTGGCTGACTTGGTGTCTAGGTGGAGATCCCCAACTGCTCAGCCCTCAGCTTTCTGTGCGGTGTGTCTTACAAGGGTTGAGACAGTGGCACACTTCCTTTTTGAATGTCCCGACTACCGTGCCCCAAGGAAGCGCTGGCTGGTACCCCTATGCAGGCTCCTTGGCACTAGACAACATTTGGTGGCTCTCCGCATTTTATTAACTGATACTTCCCCTTTTATTGTCTGCGCTGTCTCCAAATTCCTAAAATGGGCTTGGATGATTCGAGCAAAAAGGCTTTCCATCTCAATTTAATCTTATTTTAATTATTTATTGTATTTTTATCTGACTGTTTTATGAAATTATAACTGTATGTCATTTTTTTAATTCTTGAAATTGCATTTTGTAATGTATTGCTTTTAAGATATTTACGTATCGAAATAAAGCCTTTTTCACAATATCCAGCTTCTTTTCTGAAAACTTGAGCTTCCTCAGCCTCTCTCAGACACCCTTCGTGCTGGCCTTGCTGCTCATGCTTTCAGTCATGCTCACACAGCAGTGTTGAACTGTAGTGCTGCACCTGGCCATGTGATTAGGATTTTTCTCAGGATTATCCTTGCACACCACTTTCTGTTTTGGGGTCCTTCAGCTCAACCAGGAAGTGTTTTCCATTTGTTTTCATATTTACAATTTGCAAGTGCAATTTTGGCATGTTTCTGCCACACTCGCTATTTGCGTATGCAAAAAGAGTTTTTTGGCGGAGTTCGCTATTTGCAAGCCTTTAGCAACTCGCAAATAGACGAGAGCCAAAATTGCGATGCGAGTCATTAGCCACTCGCAATCATGTGTTCTCTTTCGTTCGTAGGTACCATTTTGCGATTCGCAAATTGTCTGGCCCTCTGTGCTGTAAATAAATCGACCAGTAAGCAACACTTTATTTCCATTTTTCATACATATAGTGCTTTTATATCCTGATGTAGGTTTCTATGAGCTGGTATAGTCTTGGTAGTTAGAATTTTCATGATTTCCTCCAGATTTTTTAAATTTTGGAACAACAGGTTTTCTCCATCTGCCTGATTTCAAAGCTTGGAGTCAGCCTGCAAAATCATATACATGTGAGGACAAAATACTTTAGACAAAGATGCAGTACTAATGTTTCTACGATGAGTATTAATGCAGACTAGCGACACGGATTCCACGTACTTAATGAGTTAATAATTTATTGGAATGGTAGCACATCTGAGTTACAGGCTGGTCTGAGCAGTGGGAACCTGAAAGGTATACCCATTACTTAATTTGAGCAGGTGGTTGCCGGTGGGGGCCACTGGCACTTATTTTTGGGGACTGTTACTTTTTTTTGCCGCAAGAGAGGCTAAAATAAACAAAACACAAAGTGGGAGAAAGAGAAATGCGGAAAACCGTCAAAAAGGCAGAACCCCCTCCAAGCTCTAAATAAAGGGGCAGCAAAATCTGACAGTGAATTATAGAGGCCTGGAGTGAATTCACCAGTTCCAATAAACCAAGGGGACCCCTGATATGAATTGAGGTGGAGATGCAGGGGAAGAAAAAACAGTACAATAAAACAAAAGAGCTCAACCTGTATTAAATCAATAAGTGCTTATAAAGTCACTTGATATGTAAGTCTCCCTCCCAGGGGAAAGAAGGTCAACAATATAACAAAGAGTTATGGATACATGGGTTTGTTTTAATCAAAATTCATGGAAAAACAATTCATACATTTGCAAAACATTTAATAACAAAACACAAGAAACGGTTAATAATCCCCCACACAAGAATAAAACATTCACACAAAAACTTGCACTCTCACTCATTCATTCACAAGCGTCCAAGAACTATAACGATCCATTCATTCAAGGGAACTGAAATTCTGAAACTAATCAAAAAGGGGCAACAACCTATGAGTTAAAGTACAATGAAAAAAATAATACATTGAAATACTCCAAACGAGTAAAATGTTGTATCCTATCATTAATAGATCAAAATCCAAACTAAACAGAATTTATAAATACAATAAATATTGTCACAAGGAAAAAATAAGAATAGAAAATAGGGAATATCTTTCTCCACAAGTAGAGACAAAGGGGTATAGGGAAAAACTGCGGTTCACATAGGTTTAACCAGATATGGTTCGTAGTGCCGACGTACGTTTCGGTGTGCGACCGCAGCGAGGTCTCACCTTCATCAGGGCACGTGTCAATAAAGAGACACCGGTGGGTGGATTTTGATCCATTATTGATAGGATACAACATTTTACTCGTTTGGAGTATTTCAATTTATTAATTTTTTCATGTGGTGAGGCGGGGTTAAAAATAGGGAAAAAAAAGATCACATATCTGTCAGCTGGTCGGCCGCTGCCTCTTCTCTGTCCTCTCCTTCTCCTTTCCTTTTCTGAACTGGAAGCATACAGTCTTCCAGACTTCCCTAGCCTAACACGGCGCTGCTGTCATTAGCATGACCGCAGCATCATAATTGGTCTTAGCCCCATGGTTTGGCGCTCAGACAGGGAATGGAAGCATGCGCATAGTCTCCACCCAGGCTGTGCAATGCATCCAGGTGGAGAATATGCTAAGTGCGCATGACTGATTGGCCGGCCCAGGATGGTGGGCCAAACTGTCATGCACACTTAAGTGTACTCAACACTCCTTCCCCTGTTGGCTGTGACAACAGCCAAGCCCCACCCCAACCTAAAACTGGCTTCAGCAGGGAAAAATAAAATAATAATAACATCATGTTATTATCATTTTATGTTTCGTTTTGAACTGCTGAAAAACAGTGGGGGGGGTGCTTCTCTGCCTTAACGGAGGAGTCAGCCCTCACAAAATGGAGGTTGGCAAAGAGAACATAGTATTATATATTTCAATGTTGTCTAAACATTCACGAATACTGTAAATAAATTAATAAATGCAATGTGAGTCGTTTGATGTACTTTGTTGAATCATTTTGGACAAGAAATTAAAAAATATATATATTTTTTCATTTGAGCAGATTTTTAAGTTTTTTCCCCTCACAGATTTGACCTTTTTGGGAAATTGTGAGAGATTGCCAGAGATTCTCACATTTTTCTAGAGAACATGGACTACCTCCTCTTAGTACCCAAATAAATCAGTACACAATTGATCAGCCTCAAAAGGATGAAAGACTAGTGGACCTCCGTCATGACTGAACTCTGAAAAGCCAACAATGAGCCGTTTCATCAATCCAGAAGAATTGCACATTGCGCAGTTTCTAACAAGCGGCTCACATGCATGAAGAGTTATAAGAAGGTGTAGAAAGGAAAGACTTAGGGCCTGATTTAAAGTTTGGGTGATGGGTCACTCCTTCACAACAATGGCGTAACATAAGCCCCATAAGCCCTGTGGTGACAAGGGGTCAAGGGGTCTTGAGCTCGGAGGGGGGCCCCCTGGCACTGTGCATGGGTGGGAGCCCCTGGCCTGAGAGCTCCTGCCTGGGTCCGGGGAGAGGGGGGCCTCCATGTACTTATCATTGGGCCCCATCAAGTTTTGGCATGCCAGTGCTTCACAGACGTGATGGAAACCCCGTCCACTATACCACCAGCGCATTATATCCTATAACATGTGACAGAGAAACCCATCTGTGAAACTCTATATCAGGCCCTAAGTTGCACCCTTGAAACCCATTTGTACTTTAAAGGAGTGGTTCTCAGCTGGTTTGCTTCTTTAGTGGGCAACTGCAAACAACTGGTACCTTGTGCATTGTTCCTCATGGAACCATCATGGCATCAACACTATGATCTGCCGACGTATGGAACCACGTATAATTTTTATGGAAGAGGAAGGTATTGCAATCCACCAGTATGCTCATAATACAAAATAAACCTCCACATTTCAAGATATCTGCATATTGAAAAATTATCTATTTAGCCGTCCCTCTCTCTCCCATCTTTCTCTTTTAAATCCATTGACCCATGTGCCCCCGTTATACCTCCACGACCCTTTCCATTACTCATTAATGGATTATAGCCAACATCAGAAATGTGCATACGAAACCGTATTTTGAAATAAAAAGCCTCCCATCTCAAGTGCCTTCACAGGAAATTTTATCATAATATTTCTGGATGTTAAACTGCACCTTTATCTGAGCACTCCCAGTTCCTCTAATAAAGCATTCCAAAATAATACCCTGTCCAATGTGGGTCAGTTTTCATTGTTATTGTTTGCTAAGTTAGTTATAACTTGCTGCGGTTTATTACTGTAATAAAACAAAATCTATATTTGAACATTGTAACAAAATAGGTGTTTGATTGAGGGGTGTGAAGATCCTTCTCAAGCATTGTGAAGAAAGTGGTGTATTATATAGTGTGGCGTTGACCCCCCCAATGTGCAATATTCTCACAATATCGACTTCAGTCCACTCAGGCTTGTTTGTTAAACCTTACCTCAACACTTGGTAGCAGTGGCTTTAAGCAGTCAGGCTAAAACAAAGGAAGAAGTGTACAGCATTTAGATGCACCAAAATAACAAAATAAATAAGCCACACAACACAAAAGAAATCACACACCAATTTATAAAAATATCTTATATTTATACATTTTTAGACACTAAAACAAACAAAATTGGCCATGTGGGGCCTGATAAATAGATTTCTAAGTAAATTGAAAATCAGTGCAAAATTCCAACAATCAATAGCAACCGCAAAGTTAGAAAACTTTGTAAAACATTAAAGAGTTGTGTGGCTACTCCGGCCTGCAGTGGGAGACCATCTCTAGCAGGGGGGAGGTCAAGGGGGCCAGAGCGGAGTTGTAAAACAGTTACCTCATCACCAAAGCAGTTTCTACTCCAGTTGCAGACTCTCTGGGTGAACTGCCTTAGATTTTAAATAAGTGATCCGGATGCAAGGGGTACAGGATGCTGAAGATGCTATGAAGGATGCTGTGTGGTCGAAAAGGATATTCCGAGGGCTATTCCTTGGTTCACTGTCCAGGTGGGGTGACATTGGCCACAGGGGTCGACGTCTCTCTGAGTTTTCTTTTGTACAACAAAAGTCCAGTTGCCACTGGAGAACTGGTCTCCAGTCATAAAGAAACCAGCAACTCCATTTGGTGTGTGCCTTGAGCAACCAAACTGCACTGTGACAACACTCCGAGGTTCAGCAGACTCAGGTGCATCTTATGAGCATTGGGACATGGTCGTCCGGGTTGCATGTTGGCGGTAAGAGGCCAGAATGGCTTCTTTAGCTTTGGTGGCCCTGGTGCCATCACAAGAAATCAGCCAACTGACTCTTAGAGTTCACTCTTTCTATCTGGGGCTCAGGAGCCAGGCAGCATAGACATAGTCCTCTCTTTACTAGTCCAAGGATCAGCAGGTGCAGTCCAGCACTTGGTGCAACCTCTCTTGCCAGGTCCAGGGAACAGTAGGGCAGTCCTTCTTCAGTCCTTAGTCCAGTTCAGGTGTGATCTGAGGTCTGTGTGCCAGGGGTGCCATACTTATGACCACGAATTGTCCTTGAGGGATGCAAGCTAATGGGCTACTAGAACCCTCCCCATCTGATAATGTCATCCAGCAATGTGTGGCAACTAGTTATCCCAGAAGGCAGAACCCTTCTCTCGGTGTGTGGAGCTTGGTATCCCACCCCAGGGATAGTGAAAAATTCTTTATTCTGTAGTTAATAAAAACCATTACAATATAAAATGCAACAATGATTTAGGATGGATCAAAGAGAACACATTTGTATCAAATAATAAAACAGACATTGGTTTAAAAGGTAAACATAACTGTGGTACTGATATAAAAATTAAAAGTGCAAGTTCAGATTCTGTAAAACAGGTTAAAAAAGTTCAGGAAGATCACATTTGTAGTAGGTCTTGACACAGTTTCAGTTTTTTTTCCAAATTGATAACATATTTGATTATTCCACAAATAAATTGAAGGTCCGCTGAGTCCATCACTTGGACTATGGCTGAGCGACAAGTGCGGATGCCTAGTTTGTTAAATTTTGCCTTGAGCAGGTACCGACGTTCACTGTCTAGTTGTGGACAAATGCAGATCAGATGTATAAGATCTTGTACCGCGGCGCCACATAAGTTACACTCCGTTGAGCCTGGTGTTCTCCAACCCGGTTGGTCAGCATTTGTAGGAAAATTACCCATTCATAGGGTTAGGTATTTAGATTTCAGATAGCCCTAAATAGGGTGCCGGGGCCAGCTTCTTATATGATTGGATTATCATCCAGGAGTGTGTACGTTGTCTCAGGGTTGTTTTATCATCAAACAACGAGTGCCGGTTAGCTGCCTTTTTTGCAGCCTGCTTGAATGAGGACACTGGTAACTGCTTTTGCCACAATGACTCCAGCACTGTGATTTCTAAGGAGGATTTTAAATACTTTGCGTGCTGGGAGTTTGGGTTGCCTTGCATGGCTTCCCAGATAGCAAAGTTAATTTGTATCTCACGGTTTAGCCACACATTGTACCAGAATCTAACTGTATCATATTTTTTTTGCAACGTTTGACAGTTCAATCCAAATTCAAGCCGTACCTGGGTGGGTGAGGCGTCGCATGGCAATCTGAATATGCGTTTATACACCCTAGTTTGAATTTTATCCAAGAGCAGCACACTCTTTCCACAATGTACCACGCTGCCATAGGCTATTGTTGGAAGTAGCTTGGCTTTGATGACTGTTAAAGAGGGGTAAACAGGAGGCCCTTAAGTGATTTAGATAAACTGCTGAATGCATGGAGTAGCGCCTTCCCTTTATTCTCGATGTCATTGAAGTGCGCGGAGAAAGTCAACCGTGTGTCCAAATATATGCCCAAGTACTTATAATGATCCACTACTTCCAATTTATTGTTATCAATTATGTAGTTCAGTACTTTTGTACGACAGTGAGTTATAATCATGACCTTTGTTTTCGTGGTATTTATTTGCAGAATGTTCTATTTAGTATATTCAGCTAGTTCGTTTATGAGTCGTTGCAATCCTATTTTCGTCTGGCTAAGGAGAACTACGTCATCAGCGTAGGAGAGATGCGTGAGGGGCATTGTTCCTAAGCGTGGAGGGTGTGCATTGATCCCATCAAGCCTTGGTGTCAGGTCGGCCATGAATAAGTTAAACAGATGGGGCGCCAGGACACAGCCTTGTTTAAGACCATCATGAGTGCCGATCTTCCTCGTAAGCCGATTGCCTTTATCAATCTTTACCTGCATCCAGGTGTTGGTATACAATTCCATTATTGGGCTTAAGATCGCATCCGGCAGGCCCTGCTGCTTCAATTTTGACCAGAGTAATTGTCGGCTGACACGGTCAAAGGTGTGTCTACTTGAGGGCTACACGCCCACTGAAGAAACAGTTTGGAAACTGGTCTCCACTCTCTGTCCCCAACATCAACCCATCTACCTCAACAAAAGAGCAGGCCCTCTCATGTGTGCCCAGCATTTGTCATTCAAAGGCAGCAAAGGTCTCAAGGGCATTTCCAAGTAGACACTCCTCTGGGATGGCAGGGGACACAGCTACCTTCTATGGGCCACTGACCACTCCCCAATCATTGTCTAATGGATTAGACTTTTTAACATTGTCAGACTTGACAAACAGGTATACCACATCAGGGATTATTTGATCTGGTGAAACCAGCTCAGTCATAACCATGCTGGCACCTGTATACCTCAGAGCCTGTACTTTAACCCCATTGATTCTTGTCCACTGCCTATACTTTTCCATACTTGGAGTTCAGTGGGCCAAGCGGTCATTTCCCTCACCACCCAGGGAAACTAAGGGGTTGGATACTGTGTATCCTTTGCAATCCACAGGGACAAATTCCACCCCATCCTTACACTAACAATGCCTTTGAGATTGTCACTGGCGCATGACTTTTTGGTGCACACATCTTCTCACCTCTTGTGCCCTGACTGCTTACAATCATAGCACACCCCATCATTTGAAGGGTCAACATTCTTTCACAGGTACCCCCACCCCGTGGAATAGGATGTGACCTTGGGCTCCCCTCCTAAGGCATCTTTTGGAGACTCTTTAGGAGATTACTTCTATTTATCCTTGCCCTTTTCTATCTCCTGTATTTAGAACTGTTTACTTTCTTATGATCACTTCCAAGGGACGTTTCGGGCACCTTGGTGTGTACCCATTCATCAGCCATCTTGCTCAGCTCTCTGGGATTAGATCGATAGCTTGGAATCCACCAGACCAGATGCTGCTGTAACTTTCTATGGAATAGTTATGAGGAAGTGCTCCTTAACCATGAAATTGTAGGGCCCTTCCTACGTGTTCCCTCTGTTACCCTTTATCCAGCATTCCCGAAACTTTACAGAAGCATTCACAAAGGCCACCCATGTCTGTATTGTGTATTAATATTTGAAACCCTTTCATTGCATGCTGAATAAGTGTAGGGGGCTCAATGTTTTTCTTAGTAGCGTTCCACCATCATTGCCGAAAATTAGGGTTCTAGAATACCAAATCACTAGTTAAAATGAAACTAATACATACGAAATTATGACCCGCATAATCTGAAGACAGACAGAAACATGTAAGACAGTCTTGATAAAGAGGGTGTAAATTGATGTAATACATCGAAACGCGCCGACGCACTTACCAAGTAAAATTCAGGAGTCCATCACTTTTGTTGTAATACCGATTACATCTATGTATAAGACATAGTGATATTACAGGATATCGAATGTACAATTTGTATTGAACAACTTTGATGTCTTACATGTTTCTGTCTGTCTTCAGATTATGCGGGTCATCATTTTGTATGTATTAGTTTCATTTTAACTAGTGATTTTTGTGTAACTCACATAAATTGTTTTTATTGTAGGATGTACATTATTCTGTGTCTTTTTAATATTGTTGTATAAATTCATACTTGGAATAAAAAATACCAATTTCTTAGATTTGGTTATATATTGATTGTTTTTACATGTTGAACTGTTGAGTAATATCAAGGGGATAGTGGGTTTTTTTGGTGGTTGAACCTCCATTTCCTTGATAAATTAAGGGGTACCTCTCTTTCTTTTATACTCTAGAATACCAAAGCCACCTAGTCTTAATTCCACCTTACGTCTCGTACATCAAACCACAAAACACTTCCTGTAATATCACACTTTATTTCCTTCTTTCTCCCTTTATTGCGGTTTTCCTAACGTTTTCTTTAATCTTCTTTGTCCTTTTTCTGTCTGTCTCCCTCTTGCTCTGAGTCATAACTGATGATGAAAAACAAGTCTGAGTCCCCAAAAATGAAAGTACTGTTATTGCCATTTCTTGTGACATCAATAAAGAAAAAAGGATATTTACTGGCCACTTTGAAATAATAAAAAATATGGATGAAATCAAACTGGCTAGCTTTGAATGCTATTTGGGAAGAAAAGGAGGCTAATAGCAATGAACAGTTTTACAGTGAAAATGTCTTTATGACCTTGCCATTGAAAGTGAAAACCCCCTGCTCTAGCTTCCACCAGCAACTTAGCTTGGGAGAAAAGATTAACTAAACTCTGTCCATTTTTGCAGGACCAGGCCACAACTGTGAAGGCAATTAGAGGTTCCTGCATAGACTTTTACAAAAGCCTTTTTAAATTATGCCTTAAAACGATTATTGGTCAAATGCTCCAAAACCAAAATCATGCAGCCAATGTGATAAAAGGATGACTCGGAATGACTCCCTTTTTCCCAACTAGAAGAGGTTTCATGTGATCCCAATAGAAGGTAGAATGAACTTCCCATCATAGTCTATCTAACTCAGCTGACTTCAGAAGGACTGCCACATTCATGAGGAGACAGTACCAAGACCTCACCCAAGTCTGCATACATTCAGAAGATGATGGAAGTTTTTTATGTGCTTCACATCAGCATGTCGAATCAGATGCAGGACTTCCTCAGGACTGGAGCCACTTTATTGCTTTTGAAATCGTGGTGACCTTTAGAGGTTTCTTGTAGGTTGCATGACGCAGCACGGTGTGCGGTTGATGGCAGCAGTGTTTTAATATGCTGCATGTGAATGTCTAATTTGGGCTTAAGAGAGGGAAGAAATTAGGCCTTATTAAATTCCCGTTCCAAAATGGTGGTCAGTACACTGAAAATTATTAGAATATCCCAATCAAAGATGTTGCAGAATTTCTTCCTCTGATGTCAGGTACTGTTTCTAGCATATGTAAGGCAGCACTTGAGAGAGCCGGATGTGTTGCAACATTTCGTTTCCTAAATTCTGTAACGCTCAACACCCATTTACAATTCATTTTTTGTCCCTGATATTTTCCCACAGCAGGTTGGCTCGTTTTCTTAGTAGGTCATTCCTTGGCTCTGCTTGTCCTGCTTGTCTCTTTCAGGCTTCCTGTTGTTCAGAAGCAGGCTGGTGCCTTTCTGTTTTCCCCAATGCATTCATCATCTTCAAATAAGATTTACAATGAATAACAAGGGAGATGTTGTTCCCTCTGTAGGTTTTCCTCTAAGCTAGCAACCTCTAAAGGACGTGGCTTTCATGTATTTGATTCTGTGGAGGGTGACACTGTGACCACTGAGAGGCAATCTGGAAGGGCACTCAACAAACGTTTACGTCCAGCCCTTGATAGTATGTTAGGAAAATTAAACAATCAAAGGGCTTGATGTGCTTTTTGAAACACATAGAGGATTTTCCTCTTTTAGGTTGTTTAAGACTCAAATGGTTGTTGCATGCCTTGTTTATGTGCAATATGAAGGACCTGGATCTGATGCAATTCCAGGCTGATCACTGAGACAGCTGCTTGGCTGCCAAGACCAAGATCTATGATTGCCTTGGAGGCTATCGTTTTCGCTCCAGTTTTAGGTGAGTGGATTGGAACACCGTGATCCTTAGTCAGAGAAAAAGATTGAATTTCAGGGTGAAATGTCCACTAAATCAAAGGTTGGGCTACTATTTGTTACCATGGCAATTCACAAGGTTGGTCATCCCAGAGCTTCCTCCAGCAAGTTAACAACTTTCTGCTCCCATTCTAGCCTCCTCTAAAGACATAAATGGAGGAAAAGTATATCATCCAAAAAATGAAGAAAGAAAAGATCTTCAGAAGGAAGTCAGTTTAATCAGTCTTATTCGGCCCGTAAGCAATTACATAATGCCCAACAGATAACCACTAACTGCTCACCCAGAACACTATCATTAGAAAATCAACAAACCTAGTGGAGAGAGACCACTCAACAGATAATTGTGAAGAGAGCGTGACCTCCACGAGCACAGAAAGAATAGGGCTCGTGGAAACCACGCTCACACATATAAAACATATGCAACAATAACCAGTGGTTAACACTATCTCTTTTGCTGCAGAAGCGGTGTGGACAGGCTCCACACAGCGGAGAAGTGTGGCTCAATGGTTAGAGCAGGCAGACCTTGATGCAGGGCTGTGGCCAGGGACCAGGGTTCGATTCCCACCTCGGTGGGTCTCCGACTCATTAATTCCCCTGACTGGATATTCTCGCCTCAGTACCTGTTCTGATCATGGGTCCCACGCTGCAACTCTGGGCAATAGCTTGCTTAGTCTCCACAACGGCCCCAAAGCGCTGGGATGCCTGGCTGCACCTGGGGGGTGCCCAGGAGTGGACATTTTCCAGGAAAGCCAGGAAGGGTTCCTAAGCAGTATACGGACAGCGCCGGGACACCTCCGGTGGAGGTAGCTGTGCGCTTTACAAATTCCGACATTTTTATTTTATTTTTTTTATTTTTATTTACAGCGACTGCCGGTGATTCAAAGAGGAATAATACATATATTTCGAGCTCTTGAATACTCTTGTATTTAAGTCTCCTGGGTCAAAGTTTGCAGTCCGAGGTTTGGTCACCCAAGTGAAACACAACCTTGTGGATGAGCCCCCTTCCAACCACAATCTGATAAAAACGTAACTCACACTCAGGCACCCTTCAGATATCGACTACCTATTCCAAAGGAATAGGTGACTGCATCCAAAACCCTAGACAATGTAGCTTCATCACTGCAGCTAACTGTGCCGGCAAGTATGAAGAATGCTCACCCTCTTAATATAGTCATACTGTTGGCCTGGCCCAACACATATCAACTTTCGAATTCACATTCTCTCTTACAAAATACTTCTGTGAGGAGGACCCACACAGGCACCAAGGCAAACTGACTCTCACCACCACCCACCCAGCACCTCCTGAATGTCACACAAACACTAACGTCTACCAGTAGTCGCATGCATCCAACCAATGCTTTTCAGCTAAAAACAGGACAGTCTGAGGTAGAGAAGCCAGAGCAGCAGACAGAAAGCAGGGAGAGTTAAAAAGGGTGAGCTGATGGTGAGAAGTACACACTTTGATTACTAATTTGCACCTCGACTTCCTATTAGTTATCGAATCGTGGCTCAAACCATGGTGCAACCCTGATGTTGCCACAGCTCTTTCCCCAGGATACACGTTCCTCAGATATGACTGGACTGAAGGCTGTGGAGGGGGCTAAGCCATCATCTTCCGTGACCCCTTCCAATGTAGCACATCCTTGATAGAGTCCCTTAAGGGAGCCGAAAGCCTAGGATTCTGCTTTAAGCTCAGCCCCTCCCAGTCCTCCGCAGGCTGCTTACTCCATCGCCCACCAGGCCCAGGGCCCATCTTCCTGGCCAGTCTTGGGGAGCCCATAGCTCTTTCCTGCTCCAAAATGCTAATTTAATGTCAGCACTCTTGGTGATTTCAACAATCATTTTGATGCTGTTGTCAATTCTGAAGAAACAAACCTTAGACATATCCTAAACATTATAGCCATCCCTCAACCAGTGACTGCACCCACCCACACAGAGGGACATACCCTTGATTGGGTCTGTGCCAACCATCCCCGATTAGTGATTGAGGATCCAGTCACCCAATGTTGGTCTGATCATAGTGTAGCCTCCTTCAAACAACTGATCAATACTCTGAATCCTCCCACCTCCCCTACTGATCGTAGCCCCTCCACCATGCGTAAATGGGCAAAGAGGATGACAAATTCTAATCTCAACACCAAAGTCAAGGTTTATCACCTCCTTGTCCCTCACAGGAAGATTATCAGCTGACCCTAATTTATTCAACTACTGGCTTATGAACACAGCCAATGAATTTGCACCTCTAGTTTGCCCTGGAAAATGCCATCCACATCTCTCATCACCCTGGTCCTCTCCTGCCCTTACTGAACAAAAGCTGCACTGCATGCAGCTCGAACGCAAATGATGTCAGGCCTACAAACCTGAGAACCAGACCCGCTTCAGTTTTGCCCAAAAATCATACAACAACCTGATTATGGCAGTGGCATAACGAAACTTAAAGGGGCCCCCCTGCAACGTACATGGAGAGGACCCAATCTGACCACACTCAGGAGCTCTCAGGCCAGGGAACTGTGCTCAGGGGGCCTCTGGAGCTCAGGATCCCCTCACCGCCGGGGCTGCGGGGGCCTTTGTTACCCCACAGGATTATGGAGACCAAGAAAGCCCACTTTACCACCCAAATTGAGCAGGTCAATTTTGACCCCAAAAAGATATTCCTGATTTCCAAATCTTTCCTCCTGCCTTTAGCCCTTTCTACGGAAATACCCCCTCCTAGCTCTTTTTTAACAGATTTCAGCCTTTTTTTAGGACAGGATTCTAACCATACAACAGGGTTTTTCAACACCCAGCCCCACAACTGGCCATCTTCCATATAGGCTGTCCAATGCCACAACTAGTCTCCCTGAAGACAGGCCACCCAATGCTAGGTAGGCCGCCTTTCAAGAGATTTCGCTACCACAGCCTCGCCAAGCCTTTCTTTCCTGTAAGTCAAGCTTACCCAGTAGTCCATGCCCCCCAGCTATCCTCTATATGGCCATCAATACAGTTAACTCTCTAATCGTTCAGATACTCAACACATCTTTATCCATGGCTGTAGTCCCTACAGCCTTGAAACCGGCAGTTGTGAAACCCCCTCTAAAAAAGCCCCTAGCAGAGCCCACAATCCTGTCTAACTTCAGCCCCATCTCCCTACTTCCCTCGTTGACCCAAATGCTGGAAAAAAAGTAAATGGTCAACTCATCTCGTTCCTACATAACTCCAATTCATTACACATCCGTCAATCCGGGTTCAAACCCAAGCACTCCACGGAGTCAGAGCACTACTAAACGTGCTTGAAACCATTAAAAACACCTTGACTCTGGCAACAATGTTGTGTTGCTATTGCTTAATCTCTCCGTCACCATTCAGCTGCAGTGGAGCAAAGAAATCGGCATCTCCCATAAGGCACTGTCCTGGATCAGATCTTTTCTGACTGACAGGAAACAAATGGTGCTTTAGGACAATTCTCGTGAGCCAAGAGATCAGTCGCTTTTGGAGTCATGCATGGCTCGTCTCTCAGCCTTGTGCTTTTCAGTATCTATATGGCCCCTCTCAGCTCCCTGATAGCCTCATATGGAATTGCTACCGCATCCTATACTAACAAAACACAATTGATCCTATCCCCTGACAAAGGCTCATTTAGATCTGAACTCAACTTCAAAAATTGCTTCACCAATGTCCTCCTTTCAATGAAAAATAACCACCTTAAATGCAACATGGATGAAATCAAATTCTTCTGTTCGGCAAATCAAACTTGTTCTCCCCCATCCAATGGTGGCCCAACTCCGTGCCCCCGCCCTCTGCCACTGCCGAAGTGGCGAAAAATCTAGGTGTCAAATTTTATGACGTCCTCAGTTTCCGCTCACAAGCTCTGGCTGTGACAGGCATGTGCTTTAACCTACTCACATCTCTTAACAAATTCTTTGATTTCCTTCAGCTGGCCACCCGCAATACAGTCACATTTACTTTAATAACCTCCAGACTTGACTACTGCAATAGCCCTAATGCAGGAAGCTCTAGGCACCTACTCCATACACTCTCGATGGTACAACATGCTTCCATTAGACTGGTGCTGAAACTTCATAAACACAGCTCAGCATCTGCAGCTCTGAAAAGATTACATTGGCTAACAATCCATAAGAGGAACCTATTCAAGATCCTCATACTGGTCTTTAGAGCCTTTAATTCCAATGGCCGCAAATCCCTCACTGCCTGGTTCTGTCATTACAGGACCCAGAGGGTGTTCAGATCAACCAATGCCAATCTTTTGAGGCGCCCAACCTTCAGACTTAAATCCTATGGCAGAAAGGCTTCCATGGTCTTGGGTGCCAAAGCTTGGAAACAACTCCCGAGCTCGATTCATTTTATCAGCATTGAAGCCAAATTTTTAAAAACGCCTGAAGATCTGCCTCTGTCACTCTATTATATAGCTTAATAGCTCGGGTCTTCACAGGTGTCTTCACGTACAGTTGATAGTAATGTCCAGTTTAGCGCCAGGATGCTCTTCTGTACGTGACTGTGCGCTAAATACATTCACTATTCATTCATTCATACAACAGAGGTGCTCCTCTCTTTGCATCCAATTAAAACAGTAGCTTGTTATTGTTCTGAGTGAAACATGTTCCAATGACAGAAACAGTCTTGAATAATTGCATTACTGTGGCATAATGCACGCCAATACTGGTGATCCGATATTACAAAAGGATCTTTACTATCTGTGAAGCCCTTTCTTTAAAATCCACAATGTAGAAATATGTAACTGCTTTTAAAGCAAAAACATAAAAACGAACAACTTCCAAACAGATCGCAATTCGAACGTGATCTGCAGTGAGGCAAAATGTGAAGGAATTAGTTTTACCGTCTGAATAAGGACAATGACAACAATGCATTGTGACATGATAATTTGAGCCATTGAACGCTGCAGTTGTGATGTAACAGATGAACCGTGACACATCCAAATACAAGGGCTACAATTCAAGGAGAGGAAAAAGATGAAGGGCGATTAAATCCAGTGACACCTGAAAGATTGGAGCTGGTGAGGCAACTCTGGGGAGAAGGTTCCTGTCAGCAAAGATTGTTATATGTATAATGCTTACAAAGCGTCACTGATATATTCCTCGGATGAGCTCCAATCATTTTGAGTGAGTTGCATTGAAGCAAAATGTCATTAAACCCACTACCGACTAAATAACACTTTATTTGTAAAGCACACATTCACCCAAGTACCTAGGCACTATGGACATATAGCAGATGCTTACCACTGCCTACTTCAGTGGTACTGAGTTTTAACCTCTGAAAAGTGACATTCTGGGTTGAACTGTCAATATCTTAACTTGTGACTCATATCCCAGATGTGTATTAGTCTTGTGAGCCACCAGACCCAGATTCATGTATAATAATAGCAATCAACGTCTTGGTCAAAAGGTCTCACCTTTTATGACCTCTTTACATTGCCAGTGCTTTTTTCTGATACTGTGCTGCATCTGTTAAAAGCAAAACACTTTTTGCTGATGCTGTGCAGCATTAAAAAAAAAGGAAAATAGACGGGATGATTTAGCTGCTGCAGGCAACCGCATAATTTCCTAGACCACGCATGCGCACACCTATGGAATGACATGGGCGCATTGTTTATTTGTAATTCCAGGATGGCATATGCCATTTAGAAGAGCAAAAACACTTTTTGTATTGCAGAAAGCAGGTAGCACCAAGTGGCACTTGTTGGGTACTCTAAAAAGAAACTAACTGTAACCCCAAAATATCGCTACTTCAAGAAATTCTTGATGCAACAGCAGAGTGGTAGGGTGAGCAGATAGTGTGCAGGCAAAGGTAAATGGGCAAAGGAGTAATGGAAGTACTTGAGGCCGGCTGTGGGAGGCCCAAAACTCATTAAAAAAAGCTATAGGAAGATGGGGTAAGAGTGTCTGACCTTTGCGGGAGGGAGCAACAGTGAGCTTGCAGAGTGGTGGGTGTTTGGGGGAGGCTAAAAGAAAGATATACAAAAGTAGTTCCCTAAATGTGAGCAGTGGAAGGTTACAGGAATGGATGATAAAGAGGCTATGGTCCAGGGGAGGGATAAAGGCAAGAAGAGAAAGGCAAGCCATTGAATAAGAAGCAAGTAAAGGAGAGGGACAATAAAGGCAACTAATCGAAAAAGCTAACTGTGCGTTTTTGGTACAGCCCGCAAAAGCAGGCGTGGCCAGTACAGGTGAGAGCAATGGAGGAGGCAGGGTGGGGCGGGAAGTCGACAGACGACGAGATAGGGAATATAAAATAAATAAATAAAAAACACTCACCTTGGCTCGCGATGCGGCGAGCGCAAGGTAAGTGCTTTTATTTATTTATCTATTTATTTTCCCTATCCTGTCATCTGTCGACTTCCCCTCGCCCGGCCCGCCCCAACGTTCTTACCTGTAACCGGCAGCGCCTGCACAAAAGGCTTTCACTTAACATACATCTAAGAGAGACACAAAAATAAATTGGAGATGCAGAATTTTGGCTACTAAAACCTGCAATTGTGATGATACAGATTCCTTGTAAGATATGCAGCTACCAGTTCCATAGTGTAGCAGGGAGAACTGAAATTGAAGAAAGGCTTTTAAAGCCTAAAAAAAGTTGGTGCTTGCTGATTTGCTGGAGTACAGCTACAGCACAGGTTTTTACATTCAACATCTCGATGTAATAATAATTTAAAGAACCAAGTACATATTTACTAGCAAGAAAAAGATGGGGTTACATTCTGCCTAATTAATGTTTTGAGCCTGCAGGAAATGCGGCTTTAATAAAAATACAAATGCAAGGTGTATAACACGTTTATTAGTCCACCAGACACATCTGAGAATAATAAACCTTTGGCTCTTTTCTGTTATAAACCACTTATAGCGCCATTTAAAAAATCTGACATTAGAAATGTATCACGTTTTGTTACAATTGCCTTAATTAGACCTTTTTCTTCCTCTGCCTGTCACAAGCTCAGCTTAACACAAGCTTTGATCTGGTCACGGTTAATGACCTTGAAAGATCCTTAAAATGTGAAGGCCAATTGGCTATTAGGTCAATTATTTACCTGCTTTTCTCAGAAGTGCTGGTCTGGCCTGATTACCTCTTCTTCTACCATGAGTATTTTTAGCTAATTGTTTGAGAAGCTTTCAAAGGGTTCCACTCATTTAAAATCACCACTGGAGGTGGATTGTTAAACAACTATTACCCAAAAACCTCCTTACCTGGCCAAGTGATTGGCAACTCAGGTGAGGAAATATATCTCCCGCTTTAGACCTGTTTTTTTTTTATGTATGTTCGATATTTCTATATGGTGACCCTAGACACAGGGAAGTGAATGTAGACACATTAAATGAGAATACAGAGAAGTAAGAAATAAGAAAACATGAGAACGAGAGCTACGCAGTGGGGTGTGACAAAAGGACTGAGGGCCAGATGCATCAGAGGATTTTGCCCATTCTGTTCCTATGGGAAAATGTGTTCATGCATATAACCCTGAGTTTTAAGATCTTTTTGGAATGCAAGATCAGGATTCACTTTAATACAATAAGGAACGTAGCACCACTCACTGGTAACTAGGCAGGAGAAAGCTTATTTTGATGTTTAGTTAGAATTTCTCATATAGACGGGTTCTGTTTCTGATATTTCTTTGATCGTTTGTGACCTAGTGTTGGACATGGAGCGTTTTCAAGGTCACATACAGATTGTTTTCCTTCTGCTGCTGAGCCTGTTTTTGTTGGCAACAGGATTATGTGCACCTTTTCTGTGCTAACCAGTGGAAAAGTAATTGTCCTCACTCCCTAAAACATGGTACCATTGTAATCTACCTAATTGGTACATTTCATTAACTTTTAAGTCTGTAGTATATGGTACTATAAGCCCCTAGGTACTGTAAATTAAATACTACATCAGTACTCATTGTGCCACCCACTAAAGTAGACTTTTAAAGCATATCTCAGGCCTGCGTCTGCAGGCTTTAGTGCAGTTTTGAACTGCCATTCTGACCTAGAAAAATAAACCTTTTGCCAAGCCTAAACTTTCCTTTTAATATTTATAAGTCGCCCCTAATGGAGGCCTTAAAGGCTCAAAAGTCAGAGTGCACTATAAATAAAAAGTAGGTGTGCATGTATTTATTACATGTCTTACAGTGAAAAAACTCCTAAAGTCGTTTTTTCACAGTTTCAAATGCTATCTCCCCTATTGACTACTACTGGGTTAACTCATTACATTTAATACGTGCTACTTTAATTGGTAGCAGATAGAAATATACTGTTTACACTCAAATGAATTGCAATTTAAAATCCTCTTTAATGATGAAGTTGGATTTCAAGTTACAATTCTGGAAATACCACTTTTAGAAAGTTGTCATTTTCTTGTCCCAACCATCTGTGACTACAGACAGCATTCTAGGTCACATGACTGTAACTGGCTTTGCTGTTGGGGTATGTGTATTGCTTCCAGACAGCGACACAAAGAGGGATTAAGGGTGGACAGGAAGTGTCATCCTAAAAGGTAGGGTGACCAACCGTCCGTAAATTTCACGGACCGTCCATAATTTGGACCTCAAGTCTGTTGTCTGTGAGGATCTCTTTACGGACACCTTTTGTCCATAATTTTGGCCATTGCAGGGGACAGCAGTGTTCCCTGCATGAAGCCTCAGTACCTTAATGGGGCTGCCTCGCACTCCTCCTTGGAGCACAAGAGCAGCCCCATTCCGCCCATTGTCATTCTGTCTGTGGCTGATTGCACATACAGAATGACAATGGGCCAGTTTGGAGTGTTACTGCATGTGGTGGCCTCCTCCTGCCACAGTCTAGGGCAGCGCATTCTGTCAGATGGAAGGAATGTGCAAAATCACCAATGTTGCTACTTGAGAATCCAGTTAATTCAAAGAAGCTGGTGAAACAAGTTGAAAAGAAGGGGCTAGAGTTCTTTCAGTCTCATCATTTTAGGAAAGTGCTTTTTCAATATTATATTCAACGAAGCCATGGTTGCTGCATTTTTATTTTCTGTAACTAACAACCATTGACAAAGCCAATAGTTCTATCTTGTTGTAGGTGTAACCTTACTGATTGTGTTATATATCTGGATGCAATGACAGAAGAGGTAAAATACCAATCCGGTGGCACACTATGCTAAGCACAGATCTTTAGCTTAGGTGTTTTAAGCCACCCCCTTAATTACATCAAACACCCCCTTTGGAGAGACCCCCCCCTTTGATGTGATCAGAAAGGTAGAAAAATAAAAAAATAGGTGGTGTCCCCAGGTCATACAAGGTTGTCCGTTAAAAATAGCGGAAGTGTGCTCGCAGTTAGACGATAAGAGATTACATCCTCTCATAGATATCGGCAAGTGTACCGAAAAGAAGAAAAGAAAAGAAAGTGAGCCATTTAAAGAGAAAGGGTAAAAAGAGCAAAATTCCTCTATGTTTAATGGACAACCTTGTATGACCTGGGGACACCACCTATTTTTTTATTTTTCTACCTTTCTGAGCACATCTTTGTCTTAAGTAAGCATGGGCGGAAAATCCGTTCCGCTCGCGGATTTTGCGGATTTTCGGCAAATTCGCAATCCGCGAACTCTCGCGAACTTGCCGAAAATTCGTAAATCCGTGCGAAGCGGATATTTTGCTTGTTCCCACTTGCCAACTAGAATACTATACAATTTTGCGGGAGTAAACACTTGCGAACACGTAGATGCGGCGGGCAGCGACAATCTCGCAATTGCGAGATTGAAAAATTTGCAATTTCGCACAAGAAATCCACCAGCAGGCAGCATAAACCTTGAAAATTATGATTTTTATCAGAATAACTCCTCAGGTTGACATTTGCCTGCACTTTTTTTTGCAAGGAGTCCATTTGGGGGGGGGAGGAAGGAAGTGCCCCACAGTCTCCAACTTCCTGTTCCTGTCCAGCAAGCTCCTCCCAGTGCTTTCTTCATGTGCTGGTCACTTTGATTTGGATATTGACCTGGAAGGATTACTTTTTGTGGATGCTGCTGGATATTTGGATTTTTGCAAAACTGAAAGCCCTCAGCAGGTGCAAAAGTTCAATCTTATCATTAGTAACCATTCCCTGTAGTGCCTGGAAGGATTGCTTTTTGTGGATGCTGCTGGATATTTGGATTTTTGCAAAACTGAAAGCACTCAGCAGGTGCAAAAGTTCAATCTTATCATTAGTAACCATTCCCTGTAGTGCTTCCTGAGGGGCCCCTTCAGAGTTCAGTTGCCTACTTGCAACTATTCTATGACCCTGCTCTGACCCTCACAGCAGGCTCAGAGAACAGTATACAACAAAGGTCCTGTTAAAAAAATTACACTGCAACAGAAAGCAATTACAGATAAGGAAGCAGGTGCCAGCCTGGAAGTTCAAATTCAGTGACACATTAATCAGCCCCTAGTTCATTCATGTCAGTTGAGGCAGGGCAGGTGTGCTTTTCCCCCCATAATCTACAGTGATGAACTAGAGGGTGGCATGGGTGAGCCAGAGGGTGGCATGGGTGAGCCAGAGGGTGGCAGTGGTGAAACAGAGGGTGGCAGTGGTGAAACAGAGGTTGCTGTGATGAACCAGACGTAGAAACAACATGGTCGCGTCCGTTGCTACCCGACAAGTAAGTTCGCGTTTGCGAACTGGTAAAAAACCCTTGCGAAATGGCAGAAACACTTGCGAACACAAAAAAAAAAGGAATCCGCAAAATTCGCGAGAGTTCGCGGATTTTGCGGATTGCGAATCCATAAATACGCAATTTCGCGGATTGCCAATTCGCAAAATCCGCCCATGCTTAGTCTTAAGTCTGGTACCTGCCGTCACCTGTGTCTTACTTCTAACTACTACCACAGATATTCTCATTACTCTGGATTCTGTATATTTCTGCACATGTCTATCGTATTAATGCACTTTGGTCTCGTGTTTTATTGGTTTTACCAGCACACTCTTCTCCCTCCTGTGCAGGATTTACATTGTGAGCCCTTATCATTAGGCAGTTTAAAATGTATAATGATGCTTATTCTTCAATTATGACACCTGCATTTGTTTACTCACATATGTGGAAAAACAGCCAATCTTTAACGAATAACAAAGCTGTTTGGCGCAAGGTGCCTCTAATTCCCATCAATAGTTACCAAATGAAAGAGACAGGCGCTGGGAACTGGACGGCAAAGAACAGGTTTATTTACTCCAGAGGAGAACACAACAGGCCTGACACAAGTCAATGTCTTCAGGAGGTGTTCTAACAACTTCTCCGCTGCCCCACATTTTATACCATTTTCAGTAACTTTATTAGTGGTCAAACATCCTAGGAATTCCTGCCTCCAGCCGCTTCCCACACAGACCCACCAGCTGTCGTTCCCCCTCCTAAATCTAACAGATGATTGCCATCTTGTAGCTGGACATTCCAGCAGGACATAAAAGTGTGTGGGATCGGTCAGGTCTAAAGGTCGTGCAAGTGACAAGATCATGCCTTTCTGTTTGTGCAACAATGTCTTGCTGTGTGGGGGCAATAAAGTACATCCGCAAGGCTTGGTTTACAGCCTGGGACCGGATCAAGTGGCCAGGTGCAGTTGGGGGTTATCAGAAGGCCTGGCTTATGTGCAGGGGATTGAGGTTCTTTAATTTTGACTCCATCTTACATTTGTCATCAATTTGCGTTGCCCTTACACAGGCTGCTCTATTCATGAAGTGTTTCTGCCCTTTGGACTGCAACGTGTAGAAAACCCCCCTCTGTCCTTGCTTTGAAATCAATCTCAGACACCAGCTGGCCTAACTGCATACAGACATGTTCTGCCATTACTGATTGACCTATAAGTGCTGCAATTGATTGACTTATGGGTTGGGCAGAAATACGATGTAAGGGGGACATTCTGGTTACATGATGTTTTTCTATTGGCTAATATTTTGCAGATCTTGTATGTCCATATTAGGTATTTTGCATGCTTGCAGAAGCTAGGACTGCCCCTTTCTTTTATGCTGAGTTTGTAATCCTAAGCATATAAAAGACCTCTGTGTTCTGAATTCTTTAGACTGCCTCATTCGGGTGCTAAAGGCGTCTGTGTGACGTAGTCTCACTTAATTAAGTTTAATAAAGATGTCTTCTAATATTTCAGCTTCTGTGCCAAGTTCTTTGTATTGTGAGACCCCTGAGAATGAAGATTACAGTTCTTCAGATGGCGTGGCCAACGTGGGCTTCATCAGAGAAGTGACTTTCTGTGGGAGTGATCTTGTCAGAAGACTGAAATCTACTGAGGAGGACAGAACAGGATTCTACTAAGAAGGTACTCTGTGCACAGGGATTCTGGAGATTCTTCGTCTCTGCAGCCCAGTATATTTCTGCTCTTCCTGATTTTGATCCTCCACATGATGTCACTTCTGACTGAGAACCTTTTTGGCGTGAGTATTAAAAAAAAACCAAAGAGACCGTTAGGTCATTTAGAACTTGACAGTTAGAATTTGGATAACCTTTTGGATTGGTAAGAGTAAGGTAGTTTAGTAACGCTTACTGTAACCTTGAGAATTTTGGAATTTGTGTTGGCCAACTTTGGATTTGTATAGGTTTGTATATGCGAATTGCAATTTGTGTAGAACAGGTAATAAGGAGAATTTTCTCCTGTTTCATACCTGTTTCAAAGCTCACATAAGAAGAATGTGTTGCTTTATTTGAAAGGTACCATGTTGTGATGTGAAATTAATTAGCCAGCTCTCCTAGAAGGAATACCTAAATAGGTAGGTATACAAACATATTTCTTCCTTGGTGATTCTGTAATCCCCAGGGAATTAAAATATGACAAAATACAAACAAGGATCCTTTGTTCTGTGCAATTTTATGAATGAAGATATGCAGAGCGATTTTTGGTGTTCTGCTAGTCAAAGCAGTGAATTGAGTGTATTTTGGCTTCTTGGACATACCTGTTGTGCTGTTTTTGCAGTCTTTTGGAACACAATTGAGAAGCGTTTCTTGTAAATATGACTTACAACTAGTATTTACAAATGGTTTGGTTTAAGTACAATACAAACAGAAAAGTGAGGAGGGTCCTAGGGGAGAAATTTTAAAGACCTACTAGTATCTTGTCCCCCAACTCAATTATCAAAAAACACGGAAGATACAGTAGGTCTAATACGCTATCATAATAGGGAATCCTTATTATGGAAATTCAGAGTAATAGATACCAAATGATTATCTATGAAGAACACAAGAGAGCTATCTAAACAGTCTCAAATCATGAGTGAAGAAACCCATCAGCACACCGATTGGTGGAGCCTCATCATCTGGGTTTTGTAGCCGCGAATGGTGTCCATAAAACAACACCTCAATTGATTCAATGAGGGTTGTAAAGTGTGGATCATCAAACGCAATAGACACAAACCATCACACAGACGATGGGTGTTATAAAGAGCTGATAGGAAAAATTGCAGTGCCCAAACAATAATGTGAAAAAGTTAAAAATACCTGTCGTGATGACTAAAGAGCAATTTTATTAGGGGTGACCATCAGGACGGTATATTTAAAAGCAGAGTGGGTATAGTATTTTGAAAAAAATATTACTAACCATCAAGGATGTAGAGTGGTCAACATGTTTCAGCCCTTACGGGCTTTCGTCAGGACCTATGGAGTTCACTACTGCAATTTGTGAAAACAAAAAGGGGACCTACCAATGGTATGGTCGCTTCAATCCAAGCGCTCTCCTGTGTAGTCAGAAAACATAGAAAAAGAGAAAACAAAAAATACAAGACAGTTTGTATCCAGTGCTCTCTCAGATTTTGTACGGAATCTCAGTGTAAACAGGCTGATTAACAATCACTGTCAATATTGGATTGGAATCATGCATTAATTACTCACCCATAAATGTAGGGAGGAAAGGCCTCACCTCTCCTGGCACTCGCTCAGGAAGAAAGAGGCCACGCTCTGAATAAACAAGAAAAAAGTGCAATTGCCATATATGCATATAATATATACTTTTTGATGAGGAGTTGACAACTAAAAGCTAACAACAAACATGGCAGGGAAGGCGCTGCACATAGGGAAATGAGAAGTGACTCCTCACTAAACCCCATAGGGAAATGACAAACCCTTTATCATGATTTTTTATCTATAAAGTCCTTGTGAAACGAAGGACTAGTGCAAAAGAGCAGAACTTAACAAGGAAAAAGGGTAGTTGCTGTGCGTAATTATTCTAGAACAACCTGAAGACAAATTAAACAAATTCACTAGATCAAAACAAAACAACTCGCAGATAGAATGGAGGAGCGCAGGGTTGCTCCATGCATCTATCTGTAGGAATCCAAACAAGTCTATTTCTGCAAAGCTAATGATGTTTAGAAAAAAACTTGTCTATTTTTTCAAAGCTAATGGTGTTAGCAAAAAAAACATTCTTACAAAGCTACTGGTATTAACAACAAAGCACACTCGCATCGCTCACCCACCTGTCCGTCGTTGCCTCGGTCGTGTAACTGAGCCGAGGGGAAGGTGGTGAGGCTGCCTGTGTGCGCGTGTGAAAAGGGACTAAGGCGGACCTGAATGGCAGCTGTCTGCCGAGGTGCTGCATTCTGATTGGACAATGTAAGGAAGGCTCCAACCAATAGCGAGACGGCAACGCGAGGACTGTGTGCCTAGCTGCGTTGCCGTTTCAGAAATTGTCAGCGATGCCCTGATAGGTAGACACGGCCGGATACGGAAATGAATGGTCCCGACCCGAGTTAGTTGTAATGTTAGAACTCGCCCATTGGTTGGAAAAAACTGCCAATGGCCGTGCGATGCTGCCGTAATGATAAACACTCGCATTTGACGCGGGACCGCGTAATTTATAATATAAATATTCTCCACTCAAAAGTATAATGGTATTGTATTCATTTGACTTGATTAGGGAGGCGAGTGTTAATTATGATGCCTCTTCGGCTCCTTTGTGTTGTTTGATGAAAAGGGGGTTGCCCAGATCCCTGGAAGGACTCAAAAAGTAAAATACAGGGCGGTGAAGTTTCAGTGCCAAAAGACACGAAAAACCAAAACAATTTTGCATAACAATGTAACAAGTTACTTAGGAGCAGGTAGAGTGGAAATATACAGTCTACCATAGATCATGTGTTACCTGGATATTACTAACAAGCATCCTGTGGTTACAGCTCTAAAAAACCACCTCCTAAGATTCGAAACTGATGAGATTATGTCTTCCTAACGATAGCACCTTTACCATCTCTCTGTTAAATACAGCTAACTTTTGTTCACAGCTTCACCGGTAATAACATTTCATCATGAAAAGAGATATAAAATGGGATGGCACTCCATGGCAACGAGAAGTTAACATTCTTATCATCAGAATGCGACGCAAACAAATCTGGCTGACGCATTTAGTTGTAAATCATTAGTTATCAAAATATGCTGCAGTTACCTACACTGACACACAGTGTTCTAGTATGCGTATATACACTCAACAAACCTTTATTAATGGTTAGTACTATCCAGGTAACACATGATCTATGGTAGACTGTATATTTCCACTCTACCTGCTCCTAAGTAACTTGTTACATTGTTATGCAAAATTGTTTTGGTTTTTCGTGTCTTTTGGCACTGAAACTTCACCGCCCTGTATTTTACTTTTTGAGTCCTTCCAGGGATCTGGGCAACCCCCTTTTCATCAAACAACACAAAGGAACCGAATAGGCATCATAATTAACACTCGCCTCCCTAATCAAGTCGAACGAATACAATACCATTATACTTTTGAGTGGAGAATATTTATATTATAAATTACGCGGTCCCGCGTCAAATGCGAGTGTTTATCATTACGGCAGCATCGCACGGCCATTGGCAGTTTTTTCCAACCAATGGGCGAGTTCTAACATTACAACTAACTCGGGTCGGGACCATTCATTTCCGTATCCGGCTGTGTCTACCTATCAGGGCATCGCTGACAATTTCTGAAACGGCAACGCAGCTAGGCACACAGTCCTCGCGTTGCCGTCTCGCTATTGGTTGGAGCCTTCCTTACATTGTCCAATCAGAATGCAGCACCTCGGCAGACAGCTGCCATTCAGGTCCGCCTTAGTCCCTTTTCACACGCGCACACAGGCAGCCTCACCACCTTCCCCTCGGCTCAGTTACACGACCGAGGCAACGACGGACAGGTGGGTGAGCGCTGCGAGTGTGCTTTGTTGTTAATACCAGTAGCTTTGTAAGAATGTTTTTTTTGCTAACACCATTAGCTTTGAAAAAATAGACACGTTTTTTTCTAAACATCATTAGCTTTGCAGAAATAGACTTGTTTGGATTCCTACAGATAGATGCATGGAGCAACCCTGCGCTCCTCCATTCTATCTGTGAGTTGTTTTGTTTTGATCTAGTGAATTTGTTTAATTTGTCTTCAGGTTGTTCTAGAATAATTACGCACAGCAACTACCCTTTTTCCTTGTTAAGTTCTGCTCTTTTGCACTAGTCCTTCGTTTCACAAGGACTTTATAGATAAAAAATCATGATAAAGGGTTTGTCATTTCCCTATGGGGTTTAGTGAGGAGTCACTTCTCATTTCCCTATGTGCAGCGCCTTCCCTGCCATGTTTGTTGTTAGCTTTTAGTTGTCAACTCCTCATCAAAAAGTATACATTATATGCATATATGGCAATTGCACTTTTTTCTTGTTTATTCAGAGCGTGGCCTCTTTCTTCCTGAGCGAGTGCCAGGAGAGGTGAGGCCTTTCCTCCCTACATTTATGGGTGAGTAATTAATGCATGATTCCAATCCAATATTGACAGTGATTGTTAATCAGCCTGTTTACACTGAGATTCCGTACAAAATCTGAGAGAGCACTGGATACAAACTGTCTTGTATTTTTTGTTTTCTCTTTTTCTATGTTTTCTGACTACACAGGAGAGCGCTTGGATTGAAGCGACCATACCATTGGTAGGTCCCCTTTTTGTTTTCACAAATTGCAGTAGTGAACTCCATAGGTCCTGACGAAAGCCCGTAAGGGCTGAAACATGTTGACCACTCTACATCCTTGATGGTTAGTAATATTTTTTTCAAAATACTATACCCACTCTGCTTTTAAATATACCGTCCTGATGGTCACCCCTAATAAAATTGCTCTTTAGTCATCACAACAGGTATTTTTAACTTTTTCACATTATTGTTTGGGCACTGCAATTTTTCCTATCAGCTCTTTATAACACCCATCGTCTGTGTGATGGTTTGTGTCTATTGCGTTTGATGATCCACACTCTACAACCCTCATTGAATCAATTGAGGTGTTGTTTTATGGACACCATTCGCGGCTACAAAACCCAGATGATGAGGCTCCACCAATCGGTGTGCTGATGGGTTTCTTCACTCATGATTTGAGACTGTTTAGATAGCTCTCTTGTGTTCTTCATAGATAATCATTTGGTATCTATTACTCTGAATTTCCATAATAAGGATTCCCTATTATGATAGCGTATTAGACCTACTGTATCTTCCGTGTTTTTTGGTTTAAGTACAGTCTGTGGGCTGTCCTTTGATTCTGTTCTGAGCATTGGTTTGTGGGTTAAATGTGTGTTTAAATGTTTATGTGGTTTTCCCATTAGTGCAATTTCTGTAAGTGAATAGCGTTGGCGCTATTTACGAAATGCATGGCTAAAGCGCGCCGTATTGTGTGTCCTGAGTGTTTGACCCCTTTCTGTTTATGTCTGAAATGTGCTCAAATGTGTGTTTGTGTTTCTTTTTGATGTTTTAGTCTATTAAGCAAAGATGTCTAAATGCTTAAAAACTAAAATGTAAATTCATATTCACTAGGAATAAAAAAGGCCCCAAAAACGAAATTGGGTGTTTTGCAAAAAATAAATAAACTTACAGCATTTTACTTACATACATTGTGTTAGATATTAACAGGCAAACAGATCAGCTGAAGTAAATTCCTGCTGAACTCAAAATATTATAGAACACGCATTGATATGTTTTAGTTTGAAAAAGAGTGCCAGCTGCTCATGTTACAAACACTTAGAGACAAGCTAAATAAACAGGAATATTTATTCAACCAGGACTTTGCCCTCAGTTGCACGGGTGAAACTTTGCATTTCAGAATGTTGTTTTAAAAAGGTTTCAAAACTAAGGTTCATTATTTTGTATTATAGAAAGACATTTCAATTAAGGGTTTTCCTCTCTTTAAGCATTTCTGTAAGTATATTCTTGGCTCAGTTGCTAAATAATAATTAACCCATGTAATGAAGAAACATTTAACAAGAAAGAAACAGTAACAGATGCTGAAACAAGATAAGGCAAGTCCAAGGAAACTAAAAAGTTAACGATGTCTTGAACGTTGATTGGCAATCTCAGATAAAGATCAATCAGGGAAATTGGCTTTGCAAGGTCAGTTTCGGGTGAAGAAGTTAGTTTCTTACAGTTTAAAACTAGTTAATTTGTACATGACCTGGGGAGGCCAGGCCACCTTGTTCGAGGAATTACAGAGCCTTAATATGTGGAATTATCAAAAATTATTGGGTTATAAAAATAAGTGCTACAAAATTCGTTTTTTACTATTCATGAAGCTTAATACTTATACTGTGACCTCCTAGCATTATAATTTAAAGTTATGGTATACTGCATAATGAGGACATTAGCATATAGAATTTCACTTGACGCAGGCGTGAAAAACTCATTTTTCTCAGGATTTGCATGAGATATGTCTAATGTCCAATCTCTGCAATTTGTAAAGAACATTCTGAGGATGATTAATAAGTAATGCAATTGAAGGATCTTTATTTTTAAGTGCCCCAAATATCAAATTCGAATTTGGGTAAAATGTGGGCATTTATGCCATTTACAATAGCTTTAAAGTGCTTTGGGCTTCAGTAAATGAATACATTTAGGTATAATACAAATTTGCAAGTTGTTCCCATTTGAGTTTGCTTCTAAATGGCTCAGTAAGCCAATGTGCCTGGTGCAGAGGTTTGAGTTTAATATCAGGGTGGAAGGTTTTAACTTTTGCTGGACCTAACCCAGACCTTCATCCATTTAAGGTTGATGAAATGAGTACCATTGCAAACAAGCATTTGTTCTAAAAACTGGTCTGTGTGTTATTATGTTTTGCGAATTAGTCACAGTAACTGTTTTAATAATCTAAGTATAGAAATAAATTGTAGCCCCTAACAGGAGTAATATATATATATCAGGTGTTTTTAAATAGGGTTGGTTATTGCAGGTTAGTAGAAAGAGTTGGGAAGGTTTTTTGTCTTTTTTCAGCCTTAAGAGTGAGGAAGAGATAGAGGGCTGAGGAGCCCGCAAGGCAGATTTTGACCTTAAGGTTAGTGAGGTAGGATAGGAGTAAGTGTAAACAGATGGAGAAATGATTGCTTGGAAAAGCAGGGCCTCAAAGGGTGTTGGCGCACGGGACACGCAGAGTGTCTGTGAAAGAGTTTTTGGGACGTCGAAATTGGGGTGGTTTAGCATGTTTTCAAAAGATGGTTGGTAACAGTTGATATTTTGTGTATGTGCAGTGTTTTACATATTTTTGCATTTTATCCTTTTATGAATTGTTCCTGCTGGTCCTGTGTGTCAGCAGCGACAAAGTTAGTTGTGTTTGACAGCCAAATCTCCACTAACTGGTGATCTGCTGGCAAAAGGAGGGTGAGGATTTTAAGCCTGACAAATTAAGCAGGCCTGAATATTCTGTTTTGGGTTGTGGCTCTTGCTAAAGGTGACCTGAACTTTTCTTTTTTTTTTTCCCTGAAAAAGGAATTGGAACATTAGCTGAGATTACCGTATATGGTGTAGCGGCCAGCGGTAGAGTTTAAATTTGTGTACTATTTTGACTTTTTGTGTATCACCCATACTCTTGGTATTGTGTCACAAACTTGACTATCACCTGAGTAATTTCTTGTTCTTCCTATAGATTTTTATTTTGCCATTTCTCCCCTGATTGATGTCACATTGTGCCTAGTTATTGGGGATTTTAGCTGTGTCCTAGTTCCATTTCCCTTTTCCATATTCCTTTCACCAGTTATCCCATTTTTTATTGTTGGTGTATTATTCAGGTTCACACTTCCAGTTTGCAGTAATGTACCATGGACCCCCATATTATGTATAATTCACTTTTGTATAACCAGACTTTTTTTAAAGAATTTTCCTTAGGCCTACTTTGATGTTTTCCAGTCTGACTGTCAAGGTAGTGATGGACTGGTTAACTGACTTGATACTATAGTAAGACAAGTTTTCCACCTCAATAGGAGACACCTTACGTTTTTTTGAATATGACAAATTCAATGCCTATTCTAATTTGGTTTTTAGTTCCTTTTTTCTGCTGCTTTAATTTTTGATGGACCAGATGTGTTTTAATAATGGAAATACCAGGACTCTCTAGTTCTTGTCTTTTGTTTCCACATTTGATCATTAGCCTTTGTATTGTATAGTGCACCTGATGCACAGTTATTAAAAGGGAGGTATCTACATGTCTTTGATAATATGTATTATGCGATTTATCTTTTGAGGTGTTGTAGATAAGGAATTAGGGAACACCTATATGTAATCATTGAGAGAAAATAAATGTGTTTGCCCCATTAGACAATGCCACCATATGTGAGGACATCCATTCAGATAGAATTCCCATGTTGCTATCTACCCTTAGATAGTAGAGGATATGCTCTCACATGGAAACCCAATTGAAGAAATTAGAGGCACTGTTTTGCTTATTGCCTTTGTCTTTGTATTCTATGAGAATGACAGTGTGTTCTAGACCAGAATTGTCCCATGGCGTATGGCCACTCCCTCGCAGATTGCAGGCCACCTGCTTGCAATCCCCTTGTTAAAACACTGAACTGTTTTTGTACTTATTTGAAGGAAACTGTGTTACATTTCCTACGTCACTAGGTTCTGCTGGATTAAGTCATAATAACCTGTGGAACTCACCCACAATCCCATCAGTGACAGCTAACAGATGAAAAGTCCCAGCACCCAGACAGCGTGTCATCAGTTGTATCTCCAACGTATTGTACTTGCTTCATCAGAAGGCGTTGAACATCAGAAAAGAAGGAGGAGCTGGTTTTGCCACAGAACCAGAGTTTCAGTGCAAAAGAGCGACCTGTCATGTGCTGGTAACCTCTGACAGTAGGCAGTCCATTGAGCCCCTTGGCCTGAGTTTTGGCCACACACCCCCTTTTCTTTGCTCCAACGGAAAGGCAGTGCACCGGAGGATCCAGGATTGGAAAAAGGCACTACATTGTGGTACCTATGATTAAATGGAAGAGCAGCCCGAGCAGCCTCTGACACTGAAAAGCGAGTGTTGGAGCCTGAAAGTGTTGCTGGATGTGAAAGTCTGTTGCTCTTTCCTGATTAATAGTACTTGGGTCTGCATGAGATGATCTGTGCCCATGATCAATGAAGAGCACACTATCTGTAGTGCCTGCAGCACAGGAAATATTGGTGCACTGCATTGAGACATTGAGACTTTCAAGTGAGCTGTGAGTGTTTGCCAGGAAGGCACTCCAACGGATACTGAGAAACATCATTTTCATGAAAGGCCTGAATGAAGAGGCCCATGCGGAAGAAAACAACAGAAACAGATTTTGATGGACAATAGAAGTCTGCCAGAGAGGCTTCGACGGACTCTGAGTATTTCCCATGCGATTGCATAGAATGGGTGTTTGGAGACTGATTCTTATTGTTTTATTGGCATTGTCAATAGTGACTGAAATACATAATATTTGCAAAATAATTTTAGGATTTGCCTGTTTAATGGCAAAAGGAGGGGCTGAGGTTCTTTAATTTTGACTCCATCTTACATTTGTCATCAATTTGCGTTGCCCTTACACAGGCTGCTCTATTCATGAAGTGTTTCTGCCCTTTGGACTGCAACGTGTAGAAAACCCCCCTCTGTCCTTGCTTTGAAATCAATCTCAGACACCAGCTGGCCTAACTGCATACAGACATGTTGTGCCATTACTGATTGACCTATAAGTGCTGCAATTGATTGACTTATGGGTTGGGCAGAAATACGATGTAAGGGGGACATTCTGGGTACATGATGTTTTTCTATTGGCTAATATTTTACAGATCTTGTATGTCCATATTAGGTATTTTGCATGCATGCAGAAGCTAGGACTGCCCCTTTCTTTTATTCTGAGTTTGTAATCCTAAGCATATAAAAGACCTCTGTGTTCTGAATTCTTTAGACTGCCTCATTTAGGTGCTAAAGGCGTCTGTGTGACGTAGTCTCACTTAATTAAGTTTACTAAAGATGTCTTTTAATATTTCAGCTTCTGTGCCAAATTCTTTGTATTGTGAGACCCCTGAGAATGAATATTACAGTTCTTTAGGATGAAAGGACGAATGTGTTGTAGGGTGGGAAGTGGCTCCGCAGCTTTGTCAGGCTGACAAGGTTTTATGACCTTATTGCATTTGGTCATGCTGAATCAGGGCACCAGGGATGGTTGCAGGGTCAGGGTGAATCATAGGTGACTTGCAAAGCGCGAGATGGCCGCGGCACCTAAAATGGTTGCTGCTTACGTGCACGCAGAGGCCCTTGCAACGCAAGATGGCGCCGGCAATGTTTCACGATCTTCACTTTGCTCTTAACAGTGGCTGTGGCGAACATAAATGAACGCCGCTTATGTATACCTAAAGTTTATCAATTTCCACAGTCCCCAGTTTTTATCATAAGTTAGTTCATTTCTGTTCATATCTGTTGTGATGATGTACAAGTTGACATTATTATACACAAAAGCTAAGTATGCAGTTGGGCTGTCCATGCGGTCTTTGGTGGCCTATATGTTTTACAGGCAGATGAAAAACAATTCTGCTGTCAATACAAACAGTTTCGTCAATAACCTATGCAGTCAATGTAACAAGCGGGGAGACAGTGCATACAAAATGACATTTGTCGTACCATACGTTTAGACCTGGAGATGAGCATAATTCTTAGATGATGCAGTAAATGCATTCTAATAAAAAATGTTGTCATATAAGTTGTTCTGGTAGGATAAGGACCATTAAGTGCATTATTTGAGGTCTAGACTCCATGGGGCTCCAAACTAGAAAGCATATTCATGAGGACAACTGGTGTTCTACAATTATCATTATGCACAGTTAACTCTTTCTTCTATATTTCTTCGTTACTTATTCATACACAGTAAAAGCGACCGATGTAAGGTTTTAAAGGAAAATCTTTTTTTTTCTTCCAATTGGAGCACAATCAATACGAAGTGATTGGGAGAGAAATTCAACCTAATATAAGTGATGGTCAGGGAGTGATAATGTTCAAAGGCTCTTCTTTCCAGTGTCTTTTACAGCGAGCCATCACTGGTAGGCTCCCATTGTTCTCTTCTTTTGTTGGTGCTGTTGAGCACCGGCAGTGGAGCCATGCTCTGATCCAGATTCCACGTTGCAGGGCGAGGTCGTTCTTTGCTCTCGGACCACAGTCCTTTTTGCCCTGTTCCCTAACTAATCTTTCATAGGTACCTTAGACAGGGTACCCGAACCTTATTCTTGTTCCGTGAAGTCCATCCCTACTAACCCTATTCTATCTTCGTGCTGTGTTTCTTCATCAAGTCAATTACAAAAACTCCATATGAAAAAAAGGGGTGTGTGCTTTGGGAGGTCGAGGGAAGAGAGGGCAGAGAGGGGTCAGATCTGAAGTGGACCAAGGGGGGCAGAAATTTCACTCAAGTGGGCCCATCAATTAGGCTCAATGGGCTAGGACTTCCGGCTCAGGACTTCTAGACAGCCCTTCTTTCTATCATTTTCCATGTTGGGACTGGTGCCTCGTCCAGCAACTCTTTGCTCTGCGGCTCCACCTTGGTCGAGGTCATAGGTGTTCCATGATCTGCAGCCAGGCTGTGCGTCACGTCCGGCCCCTCTCCTCCGACGACTGCATGGTATCTTTAAATAAGTATAAAACAATTTTTTGAGAACTGGCAGGGGAAGAGGTTCACACAATTTAATTTCTCTCCCAACCCCAAGTAGCTGGGGAGATATTTATCGGTTACTCAAAAATGACGACAGCATGGATACTCTTAATCCTTACATCGGTGCATATCATTAACTCATGAACCATTACTGTGGTGCAGGTCTGCAAGCATTTCTATGAATTTCCACCATAATTTTTATCTTCGGTGTCCATTCCTTTTACGTTCGTGATTGTGGCAATAAATCTAATATCTATCAATTATATGGTCTTTCAAATTCAAACCGGCTCCTCCGGCAGAGACTTGTCGTTATAAACTAAATCCTGTTGAGCTATTTTTTTCTTCAAGGTCTGCTAACTACGAAAAGTGTGATGTGCTATTATCATGGGCATACAGGTACCCTTCCTAGCTATTGTTTACCATAAAGTACACAGGCTAAGCATTGTTCCATCCGGTCAATGTTCCTTACTTTTAGCTAAACATTTTGATTTCAGTACTCATTCAGCAGGGTTTACTACAACATTCCTTTCACTTTGGTTCGAATAATTTTTTATAAACATTATTCTTATTTCTGCATTATCCTTTACAACCTAGCTACTTCATTGGTTAATGAGGGACTTGTGATGTCCATACAACTTATATGTAGGGTGACCGGAATCTTAAAGTAAAAACAACTAGGGACATTTCCTAAAATTGGAAGAAGGACTACGATCTTACTTCAAGTGACGAGTGCGTTCCTTAGCAGAGAGTTACAGAACGGTCAGTAAGAACCTTCATAAATTGCGAATTTTTAAACCTGGTAGCTTGTTTGTTAATTAAATCTTTTCTTGTAACAACTGCTAACTCCTACCAATTTTAGTCAATTTATCATAAAAAAAGGGACATGAGCTACATTTCTTGAAATTTTCTGGGACAGTTGGTACAAAACTGGGACCATCCTGGCAAAACGGGGACGTTTTGGTCACTCTATATTTGTGCAATGTGCGTGGTAACATAAACGATGAAGGTTGTGTCACTAAAGCACTTAAAACAAAAGCCACTGACATATAGTTCCCTTTTAAGGGCCAGATTAGGGGACATCAGTTGTCTCACCTGTCCTTTCTTTCTCAGCCAATTAAGTTCCTACAATTTACAGAAAGGAGAAGTAGTAATATGGCAAAATATGATATTTTGTTTCTGTCAATTTGTTCAAACACTGTCGTGTTTAAAGCCAATTGGGCATATACCGGTGAGGTACAGTGTCGTCATTTATTCAAAAGTGAGCTCTCAGAGAGAGAGAGCGTTGTGCACAACAATAGGCTATTCAGTACACGTACAACATAGAGAGAGAGAGAGAGAGAGAGAGAGAGAGCGTGTACAATATTAGGCTATTCAGTACATATACAACATAGAACAGTACAGGTTGGTTTACATATAAAACACACAAGCCGAGGGAAAACATAAATGCATAGTTTACGTACACACAAATATCGAATAGGGCGTGACAGTGCATGCATCAAGTACAAAAAACCGAACACAAAACACAGAGTTATTTTGGACGAAAAGGACTTTTTCATGCATGTTGCGTATTCTCAGTACTCTACTTAATTTATTCGGGCGTCAGGCTCCTTCTTTCCTTCTTTCCTAATAGTCGACAATTTTTGGCCGGTGGCCTTATTTTGAAAATACTTACTCCCTTTTAATTGGTTGGACACTAGCCGAGTCGTACTTATACTCACGGTGGGATCCCCCAACATCTAGCAACGATGGTCCAGGCTGAGGTAAAGGAGGGATGCCAGTCAGACGTGGAACGGTACGGTTCTTATCTTTCTATGTGGATGGAAGAAGAAGGGGTAAATCTAAAATATGACAATATCTCTAACTTCTAGGTGGAGGAGGATTTGGATGAATTTCAACCCAGGGGACTCTTCATTTCTCTATTTGGTCAGTACATAAATCAACTCACTCGTGCGCATTACTTTGGTCTAAACAGGATGGAAAGTGTTCCTCGAAAAGGGTCGCACACTTGGGATATCGGTTGGAGTCGGCCCGTTGTACTGCAATAGTCCTTCAAGCTCCTGATGTAGGCTACCCTCCCATTCACTGGCTTCAGAGAGAGACTCGTTTCTAAGTAAGGAATGTGCTATATTTCAAAAAATGCTATTAGTCTTTTGCATGTTGGCACCATGTTCAGGCCTATTTTTCTCATCCCATGGACCGCTCGATCAACACCTCAGTCATACGAAAAGCATTCTCTTATCGACCCAGGCGCACATGACACATACACATTCATACTATACAAATCATGACACACACGCATTCATACCATACACATTTTTCACGCCCTCAGAGATAGCCTCTGCATACAACGTACCATCTTATAGTACTAGCCTATTTTTCGCATGAAATGCTGTGCATTTAGGCCTTCTTCATTCTTCGGCTGAAACTCCGATGTAACCCAAAAAAAAAGAAAAGAGGGGGCGGGGGCAGCATTCAATGCACATCAACGCGCGTTATAACGAAAATATTTTTACTCACCATGTATCTGACTTATCTCTTGGGATGCAGTCCTTGGCATCTCGGCATTGAAGCCCAGAAGAACTGTTGGTGCGGCAAAGATAACCAATGGTAGGACGCTCACTTCATAGATCGTTTGAGTGCGGTATTACGGACCGTGTGTAGGAAAGGGTCAGAGGCCAGAGGTACTCAGTATAAGGTGAGGGGGGGTGATGGATCAATGTTTTCATTGAAGAAAAACGATCTACAGTGGCCTGGGGCTGTTCCTATTCGTGGAGCATGGAAACTATAGGAGGTAGCGAGTTTCACTGGGTGCAATCGTGCTTTCAATGGTATGCATTTTTGCTACACGGTAAGACCACTAACAGACTTGTCTAATGTCTGCATGGAGATCAGTTTTGCAGGCGGGGGGAGGACACAGCGTAGTTCAAGTTGGATAACGCAGGAGCACAGTTGTGCCAGAAAATCACAGATTCGTAATTGCTAAGGTTGGCAGACCTGTTCATGGGGTCCACAAACACGGACTAAGCCATGCCTGAAATGTTTGTGTAAGGCATACCAATCTATAACACACAAAAGAAACTGTGCTTTTCTAAAAACCGGTAATATGCATTTATGCTCGACTGCTAAAATACAGTGCCTAGAAATGTTTTTCATATATAATCTAAACAGATGACCGCTGCATTAGGAGGTTACGAGAAGTTAAAACAGAGCAGGACTTTCCTAAAAATGTTCATTCTAATCATATAACTTGTGCAAGGACATCAAACGCTAACATTTAAAACGAGCTTTCTTGCGATGTTTTTCGAGCCCTGGCTTTGGCCATGCAGGCAAATATGTTTAGAGAAGATTTTTCTCTCCTTTTTACCTAATACGTTTATACCTCACTTTTGCCTAATGTTAGACTGGATGGCATTCCTTTGGTGAGGCTCAGGAGCATTTGAAAAACTCCTCTGAAACACGAGGTGTGCAAAACAAAGATTACGATGTTTTAGGACTCCAAGAACCAGAATGCACTCGGGGTTCATAGCTAAACAATTTCGGACTAATGTACTTCTTTGGGAACCTTACAACTGTAATATAAACAAAAATTCCTAGTTTGAAAAAGGCGCGCTTTTGCTCCTTAGAGGGAGCTGCTAAGTAAAAGAGGTTCGATCTACTGTCCTCTTCATTGATATATCTAAATGTCAGGATCTTTACCAATTGCTTACGTTGTGGGAGTGCAAAATAGACAGATCTTGACTATTCTTTTGACGTTGTTTCTGCGTACTGTATCTTTTTAACTTTTTAGAATCGAGTTACTTCATTTTACTGGCCATTTAAATTCGAGTTTCTTCTTTGCGTATTTGTTCCACAATGGGTCATACATTATGGGACAAATACCATACTTTTTATTCAACAAACGATTCAGGCTTAAACAACCATTTTCCAATAACTTCTGGAAAGGCAGGCATAATGGATATCGGTCAAAACAAAGCTCTTAATTAATCCTAAATTCAGACAAGAAGTCTGCCTTACCTGTCCTTTACTATTTGCAAATAGTAACCATTGTTCAAAACTACCAATCAATCAATATTTACAATGCTAATTCCATGTTTCTTGTGAAGGGCTATTCCTAGCGTTTCCATTTTAGCGGGGTCAAAAGATCCCATCAGTGGCCTACTGATTTTCTCGATTTTTCCTAGTGAGTTTTATGCCATAGTTTGCTAAAAGCTACAGCGATTAATCTGTATTTCACATACATGTCCTTTTTATTAGGGGTGCCCTCCGGTGGAGCCGGATGACTGACCTCTAATAAACGGTCCGGTCCAAAACAATCAAACAATTTTGAGAAGACAGGCATGACGTACAAGCGGTCAATATAAATATCTCAATAGGTCGTGGACAAAGGTCCGCACTACCTGCCCTTTGCTGTCTGCAAAGAGAGAGAATATTCCTATTCTTCGTTGTTTTGCAAGCAGGGAATGTCTCAAAGTACCAAATAACCAATGAACCAAATAACCAAAGAACCAAAGAGTGTAATACTAGTATTCAATCCAAACAATTCCAAGACACTCAATCAAACAATCAAATATCAGTCGTTTTTCACGACCTTACCCAGACCGTATGGACAGTTCTTCGCCTTCCCCTTCCAGCACCCGATCGTCCTCTTACTCCAATTTTACCGCAGCACTCCTGTGGGATCCCAGTCAGGACTGCAGGTCATTCGAGAGAGGTCCGTTCGGAAATGATGAAGTTCAGGTTGATCGGTAGCCCAGACGAGGGTCTTTTTCGGGCAGGTGCACTCCAATCATTTAGATGTTCACTCCGTCGTTAAGACCTCTCTACCGGACCCACGTGTCGCTGATGGGCGCCACGTTGGGACGCCCTTTATGGAAAAACAGCCAATCTTTAACGAATAACAAAGCTGTTTGGCGCAAGGCGCCTCTAATTCCCATCGATAGTTACCAAATTAAAGAGACAGGCGCTGGGAACTGAACGGCAAAGAACAGGTTTATTTCCTCCAGAGGAGAACACAACAGGCCTGACACAAGTCAATGTCTTCAGGAGGTGTTCTAACAACTTCTCCGCTGCCCCACATTTTATACCATTTTCAGTAACTTTATTAGTGGTCAAACATCCTAGTAATTCCTATCTCCAGCCGCTTCCCACACAGACCCACCAGCTGTCGTTCCCCCTCCTAAATCTAACAGATTATTGCCATCTTGTAGCTGGACATTCCAGCAGGACATAAAAGTGTGTGGGATCGGTCAGATCTAAAGGTTGTGCAAGTGATAAGATCATGCATTTCTGTTTGTGCAACAATGTCTTGCTGTGTGGGGGTAATAAAGTACATCCGCAAGGCTTGGTTTACAGCCTGAGACCGGATCAAGTGGCCAGGTGCAGTTGGGGGTTATCAGAAGGCCTGGCTCATGTGCAGGGGATGAAAGGACGAATGTGTTTGAGGGTGGGAAGTTGCTCCGGGGCATTGTCAGGCTGACAAGGTTTTATGACCTTAGTGCATTTGGTTATGCTGAATTAGGGCACCGGGGATGGTTGCAGGGTCAGGGTGAATCACAGGTGACTTGCAAAGCGCGAGATGGCCGCTGCACCTAAAATGGATGCCGTTTACGTGTGGGCGATGGCTTCTTGTTAGGCAAGATGGCGCCGGTGATGTTCATGCTTGTTGATTATTTTCTAACACTTACAGATACCCCCACCTCTGCCTCCGAGGAGACACGTGCCCTGATAAAGGTGAGACCTACAGTAGGTCGCACACCGAAACCTACGTTGGCACCACTACAATAACCTGGCAAAGCCTATCTGAACTGTTTATTTATTCATCGCCTTATTTGCATCATCATTTGGAGGAAAAATCCTTTATTGTTTAATATTGTAACATATATTCTGTGATGGTAAACAGTTTTTTTGCATTCGTCACACACTTGGGACTGCTACCCACCTGGAGACATAACAACACTGTACCAGGTAGGATTCCCCAGTCTCCTGTTTCTCATCCCAGTTAGACCCATAGGTCTTCGCCATTGTAAATATTTAGATTTTTACTTACCTTGAATAAGTGGATCCTTTTAGGATCAGGAATCATGTGACTGAATGAGTATGTGTTGGAGTGATTGTTTGAATGATTGTCTTCCGTGGCGGTTTATAATTTTCTTTCCATTGTGTTTATTTTGTAGTCTCATGCATTGAAACTTATGAATTGTTTATTTATGAATATTGATTAAAATGTATTCATGTACTTACATCCTATGTTGGTCTGTTGATCTGCTTTCTCCTGGGAGGGAGTCTTACATTCTCAGTGACTTTATAAGCACTAATTGAGTAAGTACAGGTGGATATTTTTGTTGTCCTATTATATTGTTCATTTCCCCTGCATCTCCACCTACAGCATTTCTCAGGGGTCCCCTTGATTTATTGGAAATACATTCATCCCAGTACAGAGATCTGGGCCTAAATCCATCGTTTTTTTGCTCACCTTGCCATTCTAGTTTGGACCCAGTCATATGCAAATCTGTCTTGACCCTGCACCCAATGGGAACAGTCCAGCCCGAACTGCCAGGCCAGGTCCTCCCTGGACTAGAAACAAGCATCCTAGGACTGGTTTCAGGCTTTCAGCCCTCATCTGCCAGGATAGCTTGACTCCAGTGACATTGAGAGCACGGGACCCACGCCTGGGCATACCCATCCCACTCGGGGGTGACAAATGCAAAAAGAAAAATTGATGGACAGAATGCAGAACAGTGTCATACATTCACCCTAGTACAGAGATCTGGGCCTAAATCCATCGTTTCTTTGCTCACCGTGCCATTCCAGTTGGCTGGGTCCAAACTGGTGTGATGTAGTGAGCAAAAGAATTATGGATTAAACCCAGATCCTTGTGACTGGGGGTGAATGTTTGCATTGTCTAGCATTCCGTCCATCAATTGTTTCTTTTGCATATGGGACCCTAAACAGTGACATTTACGGTTCCCACTCCAAGCTATACCACTATGGGGAGGGTGCTGGACACTAGAGGGGTGACTTTTACTTTTCCCACTCCAATCTATACCAATTTGAAGAAGGTGTTGAACACTAAAAGGATGACACTTACTATCCCACTCTAATTAAAACCAATTTAGGGAAGGTGCTGGACACTAAAGGATTGACATTTACTATTCATACTCCAATCTAACCCAATTGGGGGAAGGTGTTGGGCATTAAAGGGATGACATTTAATATTCCCACACCAATCTAAGCCAGTTTGGGTAAGGTGTTGGACAATACTATTACCACTCGAATTTAAAACATTTTATGCAAGGTGCTACACGCTAAACATTTTATATACACAATCAGTACTCCATTCCCAGTCACACATCATTTTTTCTCTATACAAGAAACACACATTTACTTGAAAAACACACTAGCTAAAATTATAAACCTATATATTAATAAATAAACATTAACATATCAAATAATTTTTTTAATCACTATTAATAAATAATATATTTAAAAAGAATATTAACTGCCTTTCCTAAACTTTGAACCGTGAAATAAAAAATAAAATCATGCTCCAAAATTGAAAAGACATATAAAACAACATTTTTAAATAATTTAAAAAATTACAATTACACCAGAATTTTCCACATATAAAATTTACAATTATTTAAATTTTGATAATTGTGTTACAAAAGTTATAAATTGCTATTTGTATTTAAATATTTCAAAATGTTTTACTTTACTACATTTAAATTTGATATATTTGTAATATTTACATTTGTTTGCAATTTAAACAACGATTGTAATATTTATAATATTTTTTAATTTCATATAATTAATATATATTCAAATTGATTATAAATGATTCTTTGTTTAGCGTATTAATGTAACAATATAAATCCAACATTTTAACATTAATTTGCATATAATTAAAATAATTATTATTACATTTACTTTAAAATATCCAATTTTCAAAAATCTCCCCACCCTTATCCTTAAAACCTAATATCCTACTGCTAAACTTTTTTTATAAACTATTATTTCTAAGGATCAATACAACTAAGAAGACATATTTCAACAATTTCATAATTAATCAATTATCTTACTAAAACACAAATAAAAAAGATATTAAACACATTGGGCCCAGATTCTCAAAAAATCATGAAACGCAGCAGAGCAGCCAAAAATGCTGCTCTGCGTTGTGTGACAGAGAGAAAGCAGGAGAGCGTCATACTACAGAGATAAAAAAGGGGTCCTCCGAGCACTCAAGAATTCAGAGTTGAGGTCACTGATTCAACATCATTTCTTTATTAGATTTCCATTAATCCATTTTGTCCTCGCCAACACGTATTTCGGCTAGTGCTAACAATGTTGCAGCACACTTCATCAGGGCTAGTCTTCTGGTGATGTATGCAAATAATAAAAAGAAGCAGGCTCGCCCTTAAGTATCATGTCTTAGGGGGACCCACTATCATAATTGGAGTCTGGAGTGCTGTAAGGCGGTGATACCATTCTGTCTGAGAGAGGATGTTCCCATATAAGCACTCCTGTGGCATCACAACACGCCATCGGAGTGCTTCCACAGGAGCATCCTCCCTTAGACAGAATGGTAAAACAGACTAGGAAGACTTGGTGGCTCGTCCTCCTCTTAGAGCACTACACATTTATGAACATTAACAAACGAAAAAACAAACTGTGAATAATTGTAATTACAGTCGTGTGTGCGCCGTCTTTCCCAGCCACCGCCCCTATATGCTTTATGATATCTAAAGAGATATGGCTCTCTCTGCCCCTCTCCCTGGTGCCAGTGCAGCTTTTAGCTGCTGTGCGCTAGGCACACACTTTAGCGCCATAGTCCCAGAGTGCGTGCCTGAGTCTGCCATAGGTTTTGTACAGGAAGGGTACCCTTCCTATACAAAGCACTATTGCTGGACAAGCTTAAACCCTTTAGCTATTTTGTATGTGTGTTGTACAGTGCAGCACACATGCAAAGTCAGATTAGCAAGGAAAATGGAAAGATTTCTTCTTTTAACGCCTGCTTTTCAGTGGCATTAATTTTTGGCGTAAAATGCTGTCGACTAATGTTAGTAGATAGGGTGTAGTGTAAAAAAACATGGGTTGTTGCATGGGAACGCAGATGTACCACCCATGTAACACCCCGTTGAAACAGAGTAATGCAAAACAGTGTTTCACATTGCTTTATGTTACTTTTCCATACAAACCAACGCAAATAAAAATGCCAAATGTGTTTCAGTGCGCGCAATGAAATTCGTTTTATTTATTTATTTATTTACATTACTCCGGTCGGCCATGAACCGGAGTTTACTACTCCCCACCCTGCCTCGCCCCATCGCCCCGAGGGCCGCTACTGGTACCATCCTGCCAAGTGGTGCCACCCCAGACCAGGACTCTTGGAAGAGGGCCAAAAAGTGCTCTGCCAGCCCATCAGTAGTTCCAACCAACGCGTCTCCTCTCCTAAGCTGCACAATCCCGAGCAGGTCAATGCATTGCCTCTGCTGCAAGTGCTCTACCTGCTCAATGACTACATTGGAACTGCTGCTGTGTGAAGCTTCACCATTGCAGACCCTCGCATCACAAATCCCTCATCGAGGAAAACGTTGACAAGGACACAGGTTCTTGCACTGCAGCCTCACAGCTCTTTGAAACCGACTTTCTGCAGAGTCATCAAGAAGTGGTTGTTTCAAAACACATTAACTCTTCTCCACAAGTGACTTGGAGCATCATCTCTCTCTCCACTTCACACAGTCATGGGAGGTAGCATCATGTTTTTCTAGCACTATCCTGGCACGAAGCAGCATGCTATTAACCCCACCTTGTATCTATGCCCACTGCTTGTTGAGCCATGATCCTATCATATCGCTTGCCTTCACGCATTGTCCCTACACATGCCGATAGCTACTCCTTCGCGCTCTCACAGACTTGAGGATTCTGCCTCCGCACAAACTTGCTGTTCTGGTCTCCTATAAATTTCACTGTGACATTGTCACTCAATTTTGCATAAAAAACAGCTGGATTTCAACTATGTAGAGGAAAAGATTTGACATGGATTCTCTTTTCATACTTTGAATGGTTGGGATATCTGAGTCTAGCCTTGGAAGAATCCAAACTCGCATTGCTTAGTTTTCCATTCAAAATACCAGATTTTACATAATAGAGGGGCGTAGGCCCCTGTCAATGTAGGCTACAACAATCGCGGGCAAAGTGTGACAATTTATGTACAGCAATTACGCCGAAATAGGGCATGCTGCTTTATCGTATTTAGGGCCTTTTGGGATAATGGTAATTGTGATTCCCAATTTAAACAATAATATGGAGTCAAGAATGATAGCAGATAATAATACAAAAAGGATAAAATAACGTTTGTGTGAATTGTATGATTGTCCATCTAAAGCTTGTAAAAATGTAGAGTCAATATCCCATACTATGATATTGCACGTATTGTCATTTTCGGAACAAATTCTACCCATTTGGTTGGTCTGTCATTTAATTGTCCCCTTCCAATGTTGCCTAGGAATTACATTGAAACTGACCCCAGATGCTGTTTCATTTACTCAGTCCAACAAAGAAAGCTTCAGAGTAACTGATTGGTCCAACTTCGCCCCTAACCTAGCTGTATATGGAGCTTTACTTTTTCTGTGCCATTGGTTCCCTGGATATTTTCATCAGGACTTTGTAAGACGTTGAAGCACAGACCTAATTCACCAAGGAAAACACTGAAATGATCCGAGTTATGTTTGCAAAACGTCTGTGCCACTGGCAATCGCTTGGGTCCAGATTCGTCTACATTATTTTTTGCCCACTATGCAAATCAGTCTTGGCCCTGCTCCAATAGGAACAGTTCAGCCTGAACTTCCACTCCAGGCCCCTCTGAAGAGAAAGACAAGCAATCACAGACCGGTTTTAGTCTAGGCCTCGTCACTGAGTTTTAGCTTAAGACCACTGGCATAGGTCTGGAATCACCCACAGGATTTAGGGTGTCACCATATTTACAAAGCAAGTTTTCATTTTAAAAGTAAGTTTACCTGGAGTTATGACTACTAGGCATTCACAAAAGGTGAAATAGAAGTTGTTAAAATTGCACCCTACAGTTATTTGTTTATGTAATATGATGTGGGTGTAAATCCCTTGCAATGGGTGGGTAGTGAGCATTAATGGGCTAGGTAATCCTTGTGAGTTTGTGAATTCCCACAAACAAGTCAGTTTGTGATCTTCCACAAACGTCCATTTGACCTATTCTCACCTTGAGAAATGGTCACAGAGTTACACCCCTTAAGGGAAGGAGTAAATTTCGCTCAAGAATAGAGGGTGAGCAAAACCCTGAATTCACGGGATGCAGTGGAAGGAGTTTCTCTACTGTGAAAATGCTTCTCAGTTTAGAAAAAGAAAACATTGTGCATTTGCATGCTGCCTGTCTTACAAAACTTCAGATTTGTACTCTGTGTACAATTTCACATTGGGACAACACCAACGCTTATAAAACAAAAATGTGGCAGTCACGTTACTTTTAAAGCAGTATGTCTGAAAAGGTGCGGCTGGTGTTGCTTCCCGGCTTGTTCCTGGAAACCTCTGTGACTAACCAAAGGGTGCAAATCTGCACCTAGGTACTAGTCTATATGCAGGGGTGCAGATTTAGGACCACACAAAGGAACGCAGATGTAAAATTACATATGTGAAACTGCTCATGCATAGTTTAGTTCTACATCTAGAGATAACAACACTACACTGTTCACCATTTTCAAGTGGAAATTTACACCTAGACGTGGATTTACGAGAGCCATGGAGTCTAGCATGCCTCCTTACTGATCAGTTCCACAATAACTATTTGACTTCCCAAAAGGGTCTAAAAACCACCTCTTCTCCAATGCCCCAAATGCTATGAACAGAACACCAATGAGGAATCTCCCACCCCCACTCTTCGGCTTAAGCTATGGGAGCTACACTGCCCCGCATTTCTAAATAGAAACAACACTCTCTTTATTACCTTTGACCTCGAGTCCTTGATATGTTCTACCACTGAAACTCCCCGAGACATGTGCCCAATTATTTTGGCATGAGGCACATTCACCACATAATGATGCCTCATAAATGGTCCTCATGAATGGGCCATCTGGTGAACGATGTCACAATTCATCTCACAACTGCTGAGAGCATCATCAAACAAAGCAACATTCTAGAATGCCTATTGTTGGAGATTGTTAGAGATGATCGACAATTTGTTAAATTGTCTGGCCCCTTTAAGATTTTCACCAGGTTACACAGAGAGACCATTGCATGTCTTGTAGCTGAATTCACTCTTGTCAAGATCGGGGACAGCCATAAAGCTTATTTACCCGAAAATAAATAACTGACTGATCGTAAGTTGGGAAAGTTACAGATTCCTTTGCTTCAAATAACTTGTTTTCATGGATGGGCCATAATATGATGAAGGGAACAGCAGGACCACTGCTGTTAGTAGTTTGCTGTCATTGTCAAAAATATATCCCGACGGTTCTGTTTAGTATGCAAGCCGTTCTCTATGGTCAACGTGTCTTTAATTTATAAACTCATAAATATAAAGCAAGTAGGTAAATGTTTCTCTTCTGCCATCTGCTCCCATTTTTTTCATTCTCCCATGGGTTCCGATAGCCCGGCTTGTATAAAACATGCTTCATTTTGAAACTTTATTTTGCTTTTTACATTATTTCTGCCTGTATCACTGCTGTAATATATCTTAGGTGTCATCATTAATTTGTGTTTACTTACAGCTTATAAAAACACATATAAATGTAAAATTGGTTGTATTCTAAGAATAGAATTACAACATTACAAAAATGAATCAAACAATCATGTGCAAAATATTAGAAATTGGTGGATGGGTTACTCCTTCACAAACGTGACGGGCAGGGGAAGCTTCTCCGCTAAGTCGGAGGAGTGTCACCCCCCTGCTCTCAGAGCAGTGAAAAAAGGAAAAATAAAATGATAATAACATTGTTATTATTATTTAATTTTTCATATCTACGGGGCTGGGTTAAGGCGGGGCAGGTGTCACAGCCTGAGAGGAGGAGTGGTTTGTGTGCACAATAAGTGCACATGACAATTTGGCCAACCGTCTTGGGCCGGCGAAACAGTCATGCACACTTAGCATGTTCTCCACTGGGCTGTATTACACAGCCTATGTGGAGAACATGCACAGCCTACCTGCACATAGCAGTGTTGTGAATGGCTTGAAGGAGCCTGTGTGCTTCCTGATTCCGGGACTCGCCAGGAAGAGAAGCAATGATGGAGGAACTAGAATGCATCCATGAAGAGACAGGTGTTTTTTTTATATATATATGGTCATGTGACCAAGGCCTCTGTGCAGGCCGAAACGTTATGCTGACGAAGGTGCCGATTAAATAAGAAACTCACCTGAACTTTGGGTCTCGTGTTCTTTGCTGCAGTGGCGTCCAGGAGTTGTGGAAGTGCCCTCCAGTGCTGAGCGTTTTATATATATATATATATATATATATATCCCAAACAAAGCTCCAAGATATGCGGGGGGCCCCAAGGGAGGTGGCGTGTGCTCCGGACGAGCAATCCGGAAATCCAATTCACTCCAAACAGCAGTCGTGTAAACACGCTCTCAGCAGCCGCCACAGATACGCCAAACAGGAGGATAATCCAAGGGTGTTTATTCAAATGCTACATGTTTCGGCTTCTCACAAGCCTTGATCACGCAAATGAGTGTGAATGTGCAAAACATTTAAATCAAGTGAAATTTGATGAAAATGAACAAAGGACTATGAACATAGTGTGGCAGACATCTTGACAGGGTCAAATGAATGAAAATGGAAATAGGGCTGGTGGAAATTGATAAACAACAATAACGTCTTGTAGCTGACCTGGAATACATGGAATGAGCAAAATAATATAGGTGATCAACAAGATGTTACAAGGGCCATCACAAAATATATGGCGATGCCCGTTCCAAATAACAAAACACTGTTGTTATGGGAACAAAACACATATGGACCAAATGCAGAACTCTACAATCGAATAAAATAAATTGTCCTGCAAGCGGCGAATCCGCCGCGCAACCAAAAGGAAATATCCGGAAAGTTCCGGACTCTACGCAAGTGCGAATGCTGTCGCTATGTTAAAGAGACAGTATATACAAAATTGCGGGTGAGGATGGAAAAAACTCATCCCACCTACACAAGAGCAACATATGTGTCAAAAAAAGAGGGGATACATAATCCATTGCTCGTAACCGAGTCCAGGTCACAATATATACAAAATGCAGGTGAGTCCAGGTCACAGCCCAAACTGGGCTCCACAGCTGCCCAAAGTCTGATAGATAGTCCAAAAATGTTCAAATGGTGTTCAGTGATGCCCAAGTGGGCGTGCTCATAAACAGAACAGGAACAAGGTGACAAATAATCCAACAATGTAGGAACAGATCCTGCAAAACTGAAAAGAAAGGAACAGAATTAAAATCAACATGATAATATCATGTGCACATACAAGTAAACTAGCTCTACAGTAAGGAGAAAGGATCACAGGCTAAGGAACCAGGAAAAACCAGGAAAAATCCTAGCTAGGTGTAATCATCTTTGAGGTGAACCGCAAGTTCTTCATCTTGATTCAACCCCCCCGGGGCCTTGCTGTTAAAGGAAATGATACATTTCGACTCTATTTGTCTCAACTTCAATAGTCGATTACCACCCCTCGGATTCTTGGTTATCTGTTCAAGGATGAAAAATTTCATCAATGCAGGATTCGAGAAGTGGTGCTTACTAAAATGTCTGGCTACCGGGTATTTGGCATCTTTATGTATGATGGCCCGGTAATGTTCAAGAATACGTTTCTTGGCAAATGCAGTGGTGCTACCGATATACCAAAGGTTGCATGGACATACAATGACATACACCACGAATATGGTAGTACAGGTCAGGAACTGGTTTATGGCCTTGCTAACCCCATTGTAGGTAACTTTCTTAACTGAGGTGCTAGATTTACAGGCCTTGCAGTGGCTACACGGAAAGAACCCCTTCAAACCCAACTCCTGGTTGCTGAGGTGCCTCGTGATATCACTGCGAACGACGATATCTCTGATATTCCTTCCTTTTCTATAAGTGATGTTAGGTTTATTGTCAATAAGATGACCAATGGTTGCATCACTCGTAAGAATATTCCAGTTTCTCGAAACAATCTTGTGTATGTCTTTAGATTCCCTGCTATATGTGAGGATGAGTCTAGTTTTATCCTCCTCACTGCTGATATCTTCAAAGGGATTCTCACGCAAGGTATCGCTGCGTGTAATAGAATCAGCTCTGTTCTTAGCCTTCTTGAGAACCCAAGCCGGATAGTCCCTGAGTTTAAACCATTCCATCATATCAGATGCAACCAGTTGGTAATTGCTTTCAGTGCTGCAGTTTCTTTTTGCCCTCAGCAGTTCACCAAAGGGAATACTCCATTTCAGGGGTTCCGGGTGACTGCTGAGGGCATGTAGAATGCTATTGCCAGCTGTAGTTTTTCTGAAAAGAGAGGTGGTAATTTTATTATCTATGATGTCAATTTTGACATCAAGATACTCTGCTGTCTTACTGTCTATGTTACTGGTGAGTCTGATGTTCTGACTATTATTGTTGAGAATCTCAATAAAGTCAGATGCCTCTTCTTTGGTGCCTTTCCAGACCATGAAGAGGTCATCAATGTACCTCCACCACGTAACCACCTGACTGGTATGTTCGATAAGCGATGGGTCCGTGAAGATGGTATTTTCCCACAGCCCCAGGAAAAGATTCGCGAAGCTGGGCGCAAAACACGAACCCATCGCTGTACCAATCTCTTGCTTGAAGATGGCACCATCGAAAAGAAAAAAGTTGTTTTTCAAACAGAAATCAATCATTTCAAGGAGCATTTTGCTGTGCTCCCGGAAATGTAAGGCACGTCCATCAAGAAAGTGTTGGCATGCTGCCAAGCCTTGCTTGTGATCAATGATGGTATATAAGGCTTGGACATCCATGGTAATCAATAGATAACCAGCATGCCATGTAAGTTCATTAAGTTTAGATAGAAAATCTTTGGTATCCTTGACATAACTTTTGAGACCCTGAACCCAGTCCCTCAAATAGTGATCCACATATTTAGAGACATGTTCCGCCACACTGCCACGAGAAGAGACAATGGGTCTACCAGGCGGGAGGTCCATGCTCTTGTGGATCTTGGGGAGCAGATAGAGCACAGGAATGGTAGGATTATCATTTTTGAGAAATCTTTACTCATCCCACTCAAGAATCCCTTTGTCTTTCCAATCAGTAAGTTTGTCCCAAAGTTCGACTATACTATTGTTGTATTGCTCAAAAGTAGTAGTGGTATAGTAATTACCTTCAGAGAGTTGTCTATGGGCCTCTGCCACGTAGTGGTCCCTATCCAAAATAACAATGTTGCCACCTTTGTCCGCAGGACAGATGACAATAGTGTTATCTTCAGCCAATGACTTCAAAGCATTCCTCTGAATGAGGGATAGGTTGTCTTGACCAGGTCTAAAAAATCTTTTTTTGTTGTGTCTCAGACTATTCAGTTCTCTGTTGACACATTCATGGAATGTGTCGATGGCGTCATGGGCCATCTGGGGAACAAACGTCGATTTGGGTTTAAAACCAGATGCAGCACTTTTATCAATAAGAAAATTAGCTTCCATCAGAAGCTGGGTGTTGCTAGTGGTATCAGTAGGGTCTTCATGTGCATAACCACTAGATGTCAAAAGGTCAATGTCATTTTCATTCTCAAGATGTATAATGTCAATCAAGGAATCCACGTCACCAATCCTGAAAAGATCCTCAGTATGGGACGGTGGTTTCTGTTTCTGTATCGGTTGGTGTCCCACACTGCCTTTTAGTTTGTGCCATTTCTTAAGTTTAAGTTTGCGAATATACTTAAAAACATCAATCCTGGATTCACTGTAATTAAAGTACATAGAAGGACAAAAAGACAGCCCCAGGCTAAGAACAGTCAATTCAGTTTCGGTAATTGTTCGTTTAGATAAATTGATAACAGTTTTCTTTACCGTATTATCGTCCATCATAGTCCTTTTCTGGAGCGTGTATTGGCTCTTCCCACATAGCCCCCTGTGTTGCCTCCTCTCCCAGCGCTGGCGAAGCCTCTTGCCCCTGTTCCTGCGTTTCCACGTCCTCTGGCTCGTCCTCTGGCTCGTCCCCGACCTCTTTGTGGGGTTTGTGGTGGTGGTGGTGGTGCCGGAGTGGTCTGATTCGTCCGTCTGCTCCGGCGCAGATGACGATATTCGTCTAAAAAATTCGGTTTTCTGGCTGGGGTTGTTACTTGGGCAGTGTCATCAGTGGACACATTAGAGACTTCTGATTCAGTCTCACTTAATCCTAGGGAGTCATCTTCACCCCGCATTGTGCTACCATCTTGGGTGATCTCAGGTGTGTTGGCATACAGGTGATCATATTTACGACTGAAAGTCAAGATCCTTCCAGTGTCATAGTCTTTGTAATCCCTCAGAAGTTTTCTCTCTTTGCGTGCTTTAATGTCCTCCTCGTGGCGTTTTAAGCGTTCTTTCATTTCTGCCACTAATTTTTTAACAGTGTCATCATCGGCATGGGTGCTTATTTCTTCCATCAGTGCATTTATTTCTTTTAATAGACTCTCACGGTCTAACCATGCGTATTTGACAAGAATTTCTAACATTTTTCTAGAACTGGTGGCAGAATTTATAGACCACTCAGTCAACATATCGGGGTTCGGTGCCTCATAGGTAGGAGTGGTATAGATGCGCAGTCCTCTGGGCACCATCTCCTGGTCAATATAGTTCTGCAGGGAGGTTGCCTCCCACCACTTGGAGATTTCGCTTTTCTTAAGTTTCTCAAGTTTGTTAATTTTATCTTTGACAGTTTGTGGGGGGTGGTGATCTTTCTTAACAGCATCTCCAGTGGGAGCCCCCTTCTTGGTTCTTGCAAACAGCAAATGTGCTGCTGCTCTCCTCTCATCTTCTTCCTCCATGTGTGAGCTCCCTTGGACGAGATGACTCTCTGTAGCGATAAGTGGCAGCCGCCCTTATGTAAATACAAAGTTCCTCCTGCTAATACAAATACTGGACCATCGGAGGGTGGAGAAATGAAATGAGCGGAAGCAGTATAATCTCTTCTCAACACGGCAAATTAAAGGTCTGTAATCCAAGGTGCTCGTGCTGTTCGAGGGAGCGCTAGTAAGGGGAAAGGGTGCCGCGCCGTTAACCCGTAGAAACGCGGCGTCGGAAAGCAACCCAACCAACACCCCGCTCCCTAAGGACGGACGCAGAGCCCACAGCCCGCAATCAGACACTCACCACGTGAAATCGCTTTTTCTCCTTTCCAAACGGTACTGAATAGTCCAGTGTTAATGTAGCCGGGCCCAGTGCAACCTTCATGAAAATATCCCAAACAAAGCTCCAAGGTATGCGGGGGGCCCCAAGGGAGGTGGCGTGTGCTCCGGACGAGCAACCCGGAAATCCAATTCACTCCAAACAGCAGTCGTGTAAACACGCTCTCAGCAGCCGCCACAGATACGCCAAACAGGAGGATAATCCAAGGGTGTTTATTCAAATGCTACATGTTTCGGCTTCTCACAAGCCTTGATCACGCAAATGAGTGTGAATGTGCAAAACATTTAAATCAAGTGAAATTTGATGAAAATGAACAAAGGACTATGAACATAGTGTGGCAGACATCTTGACAGGATCAAATGAATGAAAATGGAAATAGGGCTGGTGGAAATTGATAAACAACAATAACGTCTTGTAGCTGACCTGGAATACATGGAATGAGCAAAATAATAGAGATAATCAACAAGATGTTACAAGGGCCATCACAAAATATATGGCGATGCCCGTTCCAAATAACAAAACACTGTTGTTATGGGAACAAAACACATATGGACCAAATGCAGAACTCTACAATCGAATAAAATTAATTGTCCTGCAAGCGGCGAATCCGCCGCGCAACCAAAAGGAAATATCCGGAAAGTTCCGGACTCTACGCAAGTGCGAATGCTGTCGCTATGTTAAAGAGACAGTATATACAAAATTGCGGGTGAGGATGAAAAAAACTCATCCCACCTACACAAGAGCAACATATGTGTCAAAAAAAGAGGGGATACATAATCCATTGCTCGTAACCGAGTCCAGGTCACAATATATACAAAATGCAGGTGAGTCCAGGTCACAGCCCAAACTGGGCTCCACAGCTGCCCAAAGTCTGATAGATAGTCCAAAAATGTTCAAAAGCTAGGTGTAAGCAAGGCCATAAACCAGTTCCTGACCTGTACTACCATATTCGTGGTGTATGTCATTGTATGTCCATGCAACCTTTGGTATATCGGTAGCACCACTGCATTTGCCAAGAAACGTATTCTTGAACATTACAGGGCCATCATACATAAAGATGCCAAATACCCGGTAGCCAGACATTTTAGTGAGCACCACTTCTTGAATCCTGCATTGATGAAATTTTTCATCCTTGAACAGATAACCAAGAATCCGAGGGGTGGTAATCGACTATTGAAGTTGAGACAAATAGAGTCGAAATATATCATTTCCTTTAACAGCAAGGCCCCGGGGGGGTTGTATCAAGATGAAGAACTTGCGGTTCACCTCAAAGATGATTACACCTAGCTAGGATTTTTCCTGGTTTTTCCTGGTTCCTTAGCCTGTGATCCTTTCTCCTTACTGTAGAGCTAGTTTACTTGTATGTGCACATGATATTATCATGTTGATTTTAATTCTGTTCCTTTCTTTTCAGTTTTGCAGGATCTGTTCCTACATTGTTGGATTATTTGTCACCTTGTTCCTGTTCTGTTTATGAGCACGCCCACTTGGGCATCACTGAACACCATTTGAACATTTTTGGACTATCTATCAGACTTTGGGCAGCTGTGGAGCCCAGTTTGGGCTGTGACCTGGACTCACCTGCATTTTGTATATATTGTGACCTGGACTCGGTTACGAGCAATGGATTATGTATCCCCTCTTTTTTTGACACATATGTTGCTCTTGTGTAGGTGGGATGAGTTTTTCCATCCTCACCCGCAATTTTGTATATACTGTCTCTTTAACATAGCAACAGCATTCGCACTTGCATAGAGTCCGGAACTTTCCGGATATTTCCTTTTGGTTGCGCGGCGGATTCGCCGCTTGCAGGACAATTTATTTTATTCGATTGTAGAGTTCTGCATTTGGTCCATATGTGTTTTGTTCCCATAACAACAGTGTTTTGTTATTTGGAACGTGCATCGCCATATATTTTGTGATGGCCCTTGTAACATCTTGTTGATTATCTATATTATTTTGCTCATTCCATGTATTCCAGGTGAGCTACAAGACGTTATTGTTGTTTATCAATTTCCACCAGCCCTTTTTCCATTTTCATTCATTTGACCCTGTCAAGATGTCTGCCACACTATGTTCATAGTCCTTTGTTCATTTTCATCAAATTTCACTTGATTTAAATGTTTTGCACATTCACACTCATTTGCGTGATCAAGGCTTGTGAGAAGCCGAAACATGTAGCATTTGAATAAACACCCTTGGATTATCCTCCTGTTTGGCGTATCTGTGGCGGCTGCTGAGAGCGTGTTTACACGACTGCTGTTTGGAGTGAATTGGATTTCCGGGTTGCTCGTCCGGAGCACACGCCACCTCCCTTGGGGCCCCCCGCATACCTTGGAGCTTTGTTTGGGATATTTTCATGAAGGTTGCACTGGGCCCGGCTACATTAACACTGGACTATTCAGTACCGTTTGGAAAGGAGAAAAAGCGATTTCACGTGGTGAGTGTCTGATTGCGGGCTGTGGGCTCTGCGTCCGTCCTTAGGGAGCGGGGTGTTGGTTGGGTTGCTTTCCGACGCCGCGTTTCTACGGGTTAACGGCGCGGCACACTTTCCCCTTACTAGCGCTCCCACGAACAGCACGAGCACCTTGGATTACAGACCTTTAATTTGCCGTGTTGAGAAGAGATTATACTGCTTCCGCTCATTTCATTTCTCCACCCTCCGATGGTCCAGTATTTGTATTAGCAGGAGGAACTTTGTATTTACATAAGGGCGGCTGCCACTTATCGCTACAGAGAGTCATCTCGTCCAAGGGAGCTCACACATGGAGGAAGAAGATGAGAGGAGAGCAGCAGCACATTTGCTGTTTGCAGGAACCAAGAAGGGGGCTCCCACTGGAGATGCTGTTAAGAAAGATCACCACCCCCCACAAACTGTCAAAGATAAAATTAACAAACTTGAGAAACTTAAGAAAAGCGAAATCTCCAAGTGGTGGGAGGCAACCTCCCTGCAGAACTATATTGACCAGGAGATGGTGCCCAGAGGACTGCGCATCTATACCACTCCTACCTATGAGGCACCGAACCCCGATATGTTGACTGAGTGGTCTATAAATTCTGCCACCAGTTCTAGAAAAATTTTAGAAATTCTTGTCAAATACGCATGGTTAGACCGTGAGAGTCTATTAAAAGAAATACATGCACTGATGGAAGAAATAAGCACCCATGCCGACGATGACACTGTTAAAAAATTAGTGGCAGAAATGAAAGAACGCTTAAAACGCCACGAGGAGGACATTAAAGCACGCAAAGAGAGAAAACTTCTGAGGGATTACAAAGACTATGACACTGGAAGGATCTTGACTTTCAGTCGTAAATATGATCACCTGTATGCCAACACACCTGAGATCACCCAAGATGGTAGCACAATGCGGGGTGAAGATGACTCCCTAGGATTAAGTGAGACTGAATCAGAAGTCTCTAATGTATCCACTGATGACACTGCCCAAGTAACAACCCCAGCCAGAAAACCGAATTTTTTAGACGAATATCGTCATCTGCGCCGGAGCAGACGGACGAATCAGACCACTCCGGCACCACCACCACAAACCCCACAAAGAGTCGGGGACGAGCCAGAGGACGAGCCAGAGGACGTGGAAACGCAGGAACAGGGGCAAGAGGCTTCGCCAGCGCTGGGAGAGGAGGCAACACAGGGGGCTATGTGGGAAGAGCCAATACACGCTCCAGAAAAGGACTATGATGGACGATAATACGGTAAAGAAAACTGTTATCAATTTATCTAAACGAACAATTACCGAAACTGAATTGACTGTTCTTAGCCTGGGGCTGTCTTTTTGTCCTTCTATGTACTTTAATTACAGTGAATCCAGGATTGATGTTTTTAAGTATATTCGCAAACTTAAACTTAAGAAATGGCACAAACTAAAAGGCAGTGTGGGACACCAACCGATACAGAAACAGAAACCACCGTCCCATACTGAGGATCTTTTCAGGATTGGTGACGTGGATTCCTTGATTGACATTATACATCTTGAGAATGAAAATGACATTGACCTTTTGACATCTAGTGGTTATGCACATGAAGACCCTACTGATACCACTAGCAACACCCAGCTTCTGATGGAAGCTAATTTTCTTATTGATAAAAGTGCTGCATCTGGTTTTAAACCCAAATCGACGTTTGTTCCCCAGATGGCCCATGACGCCATCGACACATTCCATGAATGTGTCAACAGAGAACTGAATAGTCTGAGACACAACAAAAAAAGATTTTTTAGACCTGGTCAAGACAACCTATCCCTCATTCAGAGGAATGCTTTGAAGTCATTGGCTGAAGATAACACTATTGTCATCTGTCCTGCGGACAAATGTGGCAACATTGTTATTTTGGATAGGGAACACTACGTGGCAGAGGCCCATAGACAACTCTCTGAAGGTAATTACTATACCACTACTACTTTTGAGCAATACAACAATAGTATAGTCGAACTTTGGGACAAACTTACTGATTGGAAAGACAAAGGGATTCTTGAGTGGGATGAGTACAGATTTCTCAAAAATGATAATCCTACCCTTCCTGTGCTCTATCTGCTCCCCAAGATCCACAAGAGCATGGACCTCCCGCCTGGTAGACCCATTGTCTCTTCTCGTGGCAGTGTGGCGGAACATGTCTCTAAATATGTGGATCACTATTTGAGGGACTGGGTTCAGGGTCTCAAAAGTTATGTCAAGTATACCAAAGATTTTCTATCTAAACTTAATGAAATTACATGGCATGCTGGTTATCTATTGATTACCACGGATGTCCAAGCCTTATATACCATCATTGATCACAAGCAAGGCTTGGCAGCATGCCAACACTTTCTTGATGGACGTGCCTTACATTTCCGGGAGCACAGCAAAATGCTCCTTGAAATGATTGATTTCTGTTTGAAAAACAACTTTTTTCTTTTCGATGGTGCCATCTTCAAGCAAGAGATTGGTACAGCGATGGGTTCGTGTTTTGCGCCCAGCTTCCCGAATCTTTTCCTGGGGCTGTGGGAAAATACCATCTTCACGGACCCATCGCTTATCGAACATACCAGTCAGGTGGTTACGTGGTGGAGGTACATTGATGACCTCTTCATGGTCTGGAAAGGCACCAAAGAAGAGGCATCTGACTTTATTGAGATTCTCAACAATAATAGTCAGAACATCAGACTCACCAGTAACATAGACAGTAAGACAGCAGAGTATCTTGATGTCAAAATTGACATCATAGATAATAAAATTACCACCTCTCTTTTCAGAAAAACTACAGCTGGCAATAGCATTCTACATGCCCTCAGCAGTCACCCGGAACCCCTGAAATGGAGTATTCCCTTTGGTGAACTGCTGACGGCAAAAAGAAACCTCAGCACTGAAAGCAATTACCAACTGGTTGCATCTGATATGATGGAACGGTTTAAACTCAGGGACTATCCGGCTTGGGTTCTCAAGAAGGCTAAGAACAGAGCTGATTCTATTACACGCAGCGATACCTTGCGTGAGAATCCCTTTGAAGATATCAGCAGTGAGGAGGATAAAACTAGACTCATCCTCACATATAGCAGGGAATCTAAAGACATACACAAGATTGTTTCGAGAAACTGGAATATTCTTACGAGTGATGCAACCATTGGTCATCTTATTGACAATAAACCTAACATCACTTATAGAAAAGGAAGGAATATCAGAGATATCGTCGTTCGCAGTGATATCACGAGGCACCTCAGCAACCAGGAGTTGGGTTTGAAGGGGTTCTTTCCGTGTAGCCACTGCAAGGCCTGTAAATCTAGCACCTCAGTTAAGAAAGTTACCTACAATGGGGTTAGCAAGGCCATAAACCAGTTCCTGACCTGTACTACCATATTCGTGGTGTATGTCATTGTATGTCCATGCAACCTTTGGTATATCGGTAGCACCACTGCATTTGCCAAGAAACGTATTCTTGAACATTACCGGGCCATCATACATAAAGATGCCAAATACCCGGTAGCCAGACATTTTAGTGAGCACCACTTCTCGAATCCTGCATTGATGAAATTTTTCATCCTTGAACAGATAACCAAGAATCCGAGGGGTGGTAATCGACTATTGAAGTTGAGACAAATAGAGGCGAAATATATCATTTCCTTTAACAGCAAGGCCCCGGGGGGGTTGAATCAAGATGAAGAACTTGCAGTTCACCTCAAAGATGATTACACCTAGCTAGGATTTTTCCTGGTTTTTCCTGGTTCCTTAGCCTGTGATCCTTTCTCCTTACTGTAGAGCTAGTTTACTTGTATGTGCACATGATATTATCATGTTGATTTTAATTCTGTTCCTTTCTTTTCAGTTTTGCAGGATCTGTTCCTACATTGTTGGATTATTTGTCACCTTGTTCCTGTTCTGTTTATGAGCACGCCCACTTGGGCATCACTGAACACCATTTGAACATTTTTGGACTATCTATCAGACTTTGGGCAGCTGTGGAGCCCAGTTTGGGCTGTGACCTGGACTCACCTGCATTTTGTATATATTGTGACCTGGACTCGGTTACGAGCAATGGATTATGTATCCCCTCTTTTTTTGACACATATGTTGCTCTTGTGTAGGTGGGATGAGTTTTTTCCATCCTCACCCGCAATTTTGTATATACTGTCTCTTTAACATAGCGACAGCATTCGCACTTGCGTAGAGTCCGGAACTTTCCGGATATTTCCTTTTGGTTGCGCGGCGGATTCGCCGCTTGCAGGACAATTTATTTTATTCGATTGTAGAGTTCTGCATTTGGTCCATATGTGTTTTGTTCCCATAACAACAGTGTTTTGTTATTTGGAACGGGCATCGCCATATATTTTCTGATGGCCCTTGTAACATCTTGTTGATTATCTATATTATTTTGCTCATTCCATGTATTCCAGGTCAGCTACAAGACGTTATTGTTGTTTATCAATTTCCACCAGCCCTATTTCCATTTTCATTCATTTGACCCTGTCAAGATGTCTGCCACACTATGTTCATAGTCCTTTGTTCATTTTCATCAAATTTCACTTGATTTAAATGTTTTGCACATTCACACTCATTTGCGTGATCAAGGCTTGTGAGAAGCCGAAACATGTAGCATTTGAATAAACACCCTTGGATTATCCTCCTGTTTGGCGTATCTGTGGCGGCTGCTGAGAGCGTGTTTACACGACTGCTGTTTGGAGTGATATATATATATATATATATATATATATATATATAAATATAAAGGTTTCCACCAGTTTAAGTAGGAACCACGCACTCAAAGGGTCATTTCTCCAAACAGATGTTTATTTCGCTTGTAACATTGAGGAAGGCGGAGCGCCGAAACGCGTCTGTTACAAGCGAAATGAACATCTGTTTGGAGAAATGACCCTTTGAGTGCGTGGGTTCTACTTAAACTGGTGGAAACCTTGAGCGTTATATTTTTGCGGGTCCTGCAACCGCAACACGCACCCGTCTGTGAGTGCTCCCGGATATTGACAGGAACAGTGAGCGCGGATATATATAAATATATATATATATATATATATATACATAATTTTTTTCCACCCCCCCGCCCTATCACCCCCGGTCCCTACCAGCCTCCACTGGATATCTGTCACGTTTGAGACAGAGTAACCTGTCCGCCGAACTCTGTATCAGGCCCAAAAATCATTATATGTTATGTTATGTTATGTTAAATTTATAAAGCGCACAGTTACATCTGGCGCTAACAGAAGGAAACGATCAGAAAGAGCACAAAACAGCCACTAGAAGAGCAACGTTTTATAATTGCCATTGCCAAGACTGACAAAGCAGACATTTTGTTAACTTAAATAAAACAATTTCCACTCTGGATCAACAAATGTTCTAAAGAATCTTCCGAGGCAGTCCTCGCAAATATTCCCTAACCTTTGATAATAGGAGAGAAATATATCTAAGGCGTATTCGTTCATGAGTTTTTAATGGGACATTTCAATTTCTTTTACTCACTTTAATTGGAGTTGCACACAAATATTTAGACTACCAACAGTAAATACTTGATTAATGCAGCGACCAGAGATCAGATGCTGTCTGGGGAAGCAATTATTAGTTAATTAATTGCGTCCTTGGACTTTCATTTAAACATTATCTTAAAAGTGTTTGAATAATAAGTAAATTAGACTCACAAATTCAAGGCAAACAACAACTTTCAGAAAAAGGGCAGATGTGAATCTATATTTGGCAAGGTGAGTTGAAAAATGAACACATGGGTAACCTCACCACGAGCCTAGTCGTTTTGTGATGGAGGATACTGTAACTTGCATAACTCATTTTTTGGCATTTGAAACGTGACTGTGAAGGCCATACAGACTCTGGGCCTCATGTATGAAAAGTGACGCATCGCTGTGTGAAAACAGCGATGCGTCACTTTTCATTGCGCCGTCTTTGCTACATGGTGGATGCGTCATATTTACAGTAGGCCGCATCATGTCGCAAGGAGTTACAGATACGTCAGTATTTCTGACGTATCTGTAGGCGCAAAAATGATGCATTGCTGGAGTGTGTCACAAAAGTGATGCCATTGCATCAATGAGTCATTTCACATGGGCAAGTCCCATTTCAAATCTGCCTGCGTCAGTCCTATGCCTGCTGTGAGGCAGGCGTAAGATAGTGACGCATTTGCGTCCTAGAAGTGACGCAGTAAAATATCATAGATTTCACTGCATGGCTTCTACGAGGCTTACTTGCATGCAGAACGCCCACCCTGCATACATCATACCTGGCGCAGGTATAATGTGGCGCAGGGGTTTACAAAGTGACGCATCTACCTAGATGCGTCACTTTGTAAATATGATGCAACATGGTGCATTTTTTACGCTACTGGGGCATCACAAAAAGTGACGCACCGGCAGCGCAACAGTGACGCAAGGGCTCATAAATAAGCCCCCATGTGTCAAAATAGGAGATAAAGAAAACTCTGCACAAATAGCATTTGCACTGGGTGTCCACAATGTTTTCCAGAGCAGGCATAAAAATAGGTACAATGTGCACGTGCCTCCACAGCAACTTGTGCTCAACTGCTTATGTTATGTTCCATAGTTTTGTTAAGCGTTCAAATGCCTATGGGAGTCTTGGTGCTAGCTGAAAGACCGCAAAAGAAATTACAGGGTTATTGTATGTTGGTCCATGAAAGCCTGATCCACACAGGTCTTCAGGATATCCACGTGGAAACCATGGTGCGCACAACCTGTTTAGAGCCTCATGTCGGTACAAAAAAAGCCAAATGTCAAAAGGATTTTCTCACTTCTCGGCTGGGATATTTTGCCATAGTCTTTGTAGGCACAGCAAGTGGTAAATTCAAGCTATAATGTGGGGTACTTCTTACAGGGAACGCTTGAAAGTGAAAATTTCCTTTACTAATGCATCAACAGAGGTGAACAGAGGACTTTCGTCTATACTAGGCCATTCCTTATAGCTGCTGTGCCTCCCCCTAAAGACAAACAATGAGAATGGATTATTTTCAATCTGTTTACTCTACCCGGTGGTTTGAGACCACTAACAGTTTTCCCAAACATTTTCAGACATGCACTGTTGCAAGCCTTGCACATCTGTTTTGAGATGTGCTACTTGTAATGAGAAACAACCGTCACCACGCAGAAATTAGGGTAAGGGTGGTTTAAGGGTTTAGGGGGGGGTAAGGGTATAGGGTGGTAAGAATGATTTTAGGGGAGGGTAAGGGTGTTTGTAAGTAAGGGTATTTTTATGTTTTAGGGGTGGGTAGGGGAATTGGTGGGTGGTAAGGGTTTATAAGGGGTGGTTGAGTTTAGGGGTTGGGGTTGAAAAGGTAATATATATATATATATACAGATGTAGATATTTAGATCTATATAGACAGATATACACACATATACATATATTCATGTATATGTGTGTGTGTCATCATTCACAGAACCACTCACACACCCACTTGGACTCCCATACAACCTCTCGTACACCCACTTACACACCCATACAAGCACTCACATGCCCATTCAGAGACCCATACCAGTACTCACATACCCACTCACTCTTCCACAGAGGCACTCGCATACCCACTCACTCACTTGTACAGCCACTCACATAACCATTCACTCACCCATACAGTCACTCATACAACCGGTCACTCACCCGTACAGCCACTCACGTAGTCACACACTCACCCATACAGATACTCACATACCCACTTATTTACCTACACAGTCACTCACACACCCATACAACCTCTTATACACCCGTTCACACATCCACACAAGCACTCACACATCTGCTCACTCACCCATACATCCATTCACACAGACACTTACTCTCCAATACAGCCACTCACACACCAACTACCTTAACCAAACACCCACTGAAACAACCACTCTCTCACCCATACAGCCACTTACACACCCAGTCACTTACTCATACAGCAATTTAGACACCCACTCCCTCGCCCATACAGTCACTACACACCCACCCAGAGAGCTACTCATACTGCCACTCACTCACCCATAAACCCACTGAAACACCCACTCACTCAAAAATACAGCCACTCTCATAGCATCTCACTCACCCACCCAGCTACTCACACACCCACTTATACACCCATATAGCCACTTATACACCCATACACACAAAAATACATACATTCACACAGCCACTCACATAATATATGTTAGAATCAGTAGTAGTGGACCAAGTATAGTAATTTAACTTTTATAGTTGGTTAGAACATATGTTTAACAATAATAAACTCTTAGAAAATACTTACACTCATCATCAGTGAAGTCATTTGCGATGTCATCAGTGACGTCATCAGTGATGTCACTGACCATGTCATGAGTGATGTAATATGTGAGGTCACAAGCAGTGCATTGCGGGGGTATAAGTTATAGTTAGCTCAGGTAACTATAACTGCTGAATTTCACTGAGGTAAATCTGATTCTATTTATGACACCCCTGTAACCTTTGTTTTTCTCAGTGAATTACTAAGGTTTTTTTAATTCTATTTCCTAACTATAACGTCCCTAAAACCTTTATTTTTTTTCAGTGAATTTCTATGCTTTTTCAAAATCTATTTTCTAACTAAAACGTCCATGTAACCTTTGGTTTTTTAAGTGGATTTCTATGTTTTTTTAACTGGTTGGCATGTTTGCGGAGTGGTGGAGAAACTGGGCAGGGCCTCCGACCAACTGTCAGGAATCCCGCTGTAAGGGACTTTCTGGAGGTAACAGGATGGCTTTGAGGTCTCCAAGGTTCCTCAGCATCCAAAAGGACTTCATCTCCCAACCAGTATTGCGCCAGGAGGTGCCTTTGCAGAGTGGTGGATGAGGGGGTAAGGCCTCAGAAGTGTTCTCAGCAATCCCACTCTTTGGGACTTACTGGAGGTAACAGGAGGCCTTGATGGCTCCCAAGGACCCTCAGCATCCAAGGGGACTTCATCCCTCAACCAGCAGTGCACCAGGAGGTGCGTTTGAAGAGCTGTGGGGAATGGGTCCATTGCCTCCGATAACCTTTCAACAGTCCCACTCTATGGGACCTACGGGGGGTAACAGTGGGGATAGTTAGCCCCCAAGGGCCATCTGAAGCCAAGGGGACTTCATCCCCCAGCCAGCAGTGCACCAGGAGGTGCGTTTGCAGAATGGCGAAGAAAGGGGGCGGGGCCTCGGGCAAGTTGCTAGGCATTTATTTAAATAACATTTTTAGGGAAGGGGGTTTTGTAGTCCCTCTTCTTAGGGCTGATTTTGGCCCCGGGGAACACATCTCCCTTAGCGAGGCATTTTTGGAATGGGGCAGGGGGCCTGATGGCCCCCTTCCAGGGACAATTTCGGTCCGGGGCCACCCATCCTCTGGGGCCCAGCATTTCCTATTTGCTTTCTTTATAAATAAAGGGAGGAGGCCGCCTGGCCCACCTCCTGGGGTAATTTTGGCCCCGGGGACCAATCCCTGGGAGGGGGCCGGGCAGGGCCCACCTGCTGGGACGATTTTGGCCCAGGGACCCCATCCCCCATGACTGGGCCTCTTGTCTGGGTTCCCTGGTCCCATCCAGGACACCCAGACAGTTTCTTGGGTACCGCGTGGGAGCCTGAAGGCCCCTGTGATCCCTGTTAGCTCCCCGCATCCTACTGGAGCCAGCACTGGTTTTGGACAGAGGGAGCTGCTGAACATGCAGCTCCCTCTGTCCAAAAGCAATTCTGCTCTGCTTTCAGCCAGCAAGAGCATTTTCAATGCTCTCATTGGCTGAAAGCAGAGCAGTGTATGCTATGGCTTGGCAGGAGTGGTGAAGCTCCTAACAAGCTATAGCAAACCGCAATGTCCCGGGGGTGGGCACCCTGGAACATTGCAGGAGCCGGTCCTGGGGGATGGCAGTCCCCTGGGCCATTATTGGCCCTAGTAGGGGGCAGGAAAGGCCCCTTTCTTTTTTGTTATTTGCCTCAGGATGTGGTGGTACCCAGGGCTGCGGGTTGCCTTGCAGCCCCTCTCATTCAAATTTGTTGCTGGGCTGCAGGAGGTTCACACGTCCCCTGCATTCTTTTAAGAGAACCCCCAGGGAGGTGGCAGTTCCCAGGGCTGAGGGAGTCTAAGAGGATGCCCCTTTACCAAAATTGAATCAGCCCCAGGGAGGTGGTGGTGTCTGCAGTAGCAGGGAAAGTCATATCTGCCTTCCCCACATTAATGAGTAAAGAAGGTCCAGGGAGGTGGTGGTCCCCAGGGCATAATAACCCCCAGGAGGGGGGGGGGGGCTTGTGTGCCTCTACTCCTTTTTTTACACAATGCCCCAGGGACCTGGTCAACCCTGGGGCCAATTAATAATGAAGCCCACGCTTCATTAAAAAAAACTTTTCACCCCTGTGATGTCCCCCATGGGACCTCCCCCACCTTCCAAGAGGCCTAGGGGGTCAGGGTATTTCTACCCTACGCCCCTTTTATTTTTCTTTGAAATGTGTTCGTGGGACTTGGTTCCACGCCGAGTCCCAAGATAGCTGCCAACACCTCCTTGTTGACGCGTTGACAGCCAATCAAATTTTAGTGGGATTTTGGGCTCCCAGATATCTATATTCATTAAACTTAAATATCTACAGCCCAAACCGCTGGTTGAAATGACACCACATTTGGCACAAAGGTAGCTCTTGGTCCAGAAACCACGTTTATGTTATTTGGTGTAAATCCATTCAGTAGTTTTAGAGTTATTAAAAGAAAACCAACATTGTATATCTCAATCAGTAAATATGGAATCCACTCTTCTCTCTTAACTGATTGTGTGCCCACTTTCTAGCCGCTTCAAATATGGTTTTTGGAAGCAGTCAAAAGAATAGATTAAAGCAATCTCCTAATGAAAAGAGATTTGTAACTAACTTTAGTACAGAATGGCAACAGGTCAGGGGAATAATGTCAAAACACTGGAATCTAGTAAAAAGTGACCCCATCATTGAAAAAATGGTATCTAAAAGAATGCTGGTCACATACAGGACAAGAAAATCAATGAGAGACGCCTTAGTCAAAACCAACCCTGAGAGAGTTGAGAAAACTAACTGGTTGAGAAAAAGTAAAGGATTTAGAAGGTGTACAAAATAAAGAGCGTGACAGTATGGTATAAATTAAAGTGAATATGGCACACCTTTGCGCAGGTATCCAGTAAAGATTAAAATAACCTTCTATTGTAAGACTGCCTATGCAGTCTACATACTAACCTGTACTTGTGATCTTGTATATGTAGCAAGCACAGTGCATCAAGAGCATAAATGTATTTTACAACATACATGAGCTATAAAGAATGTAGAGAAATCATATCCAGTTGCACGCTATTTCAACCTGATGCACAAAAGAGAAGTAGAGAGTCTATTGTTCTTTGTTGTTGATATTGTTCCTAAAAGTCTGAGAGGTGACAATAGGAAGAAATTGTTACATAAGCTGAAATCGAGATATATACTTGAATTTGATCATAAAAACCTGAATGGGTTAAATTTGGAAGAGGATTTGCACACTTTCCTGTAACTCTTCTAAGGGATGAAACACCATTTGGGATGTATAGAAACTGAAATCCCTTTGATTTAAGTTTGAATGTTACTGATAATTGATGTAAACAATTATTGCTAGGGCATGATATGTTAATTCCCATTTGGGGCTTTAGAATGTGACATGTTCTAGGGAATTTCCTCGGATTCCCCGAATAGACACCTTGTTCCTCCGAGATAAGGGTATGAGTGACAAAATACGGAAAGGAACCAAGCTATATTTTGCAGAAAACCAGGGCTCTGTAGAGTCGGCTACTGACCTCTGGTAAGAGTTTAAGAACGTTTTAAGAGGCCAATACAGTCCTTGATAGCGGAAAAGGGAGGAGCAAAGGTGAGAGTGCAAATCAGCTAAAAGAGAAGTTTGGCTCTGGAAGAAAGGGCAACAGTGGAGGGCACGCTGGCCCTGACCCACTTACCGAGATTTAAACAGCATAAACTCAGGGCCCTGGCAGAGAAAGGGCAAGGAGCCATGCTTTGGCAACACAATGTTGTCTATGTGACATGGGAGACAAGACCGGTAAATTACTGGCCTGGCTAGAAAGGAGAGATCAGCGTGGTCCTGGGTGCTGGAGGTAATTGAAAAGGATGGGGAGGTCCAGACATCCGATGCCAGAATAGCAGAGAAGTTTTCCAGATACTACCAGGAAGTGTATACCTCAAGCGCGGCCAAGACAGAGGAGGAGTGCGGGCCTTTCTCCAAGGAATAGGCCTAGGTACACTCGAGGGAGAGGAGAGTGAGAGGCTGACCCTCGATTTAACAGAAGAAGTGATAGCGGCCATCTGCAACATGCAGCAGACCCAAATTGACTGCTAGTAGAACTCTATGAACTCTGAGCAACCAGAGTGGCCAGACCAATGCTAGATATGCACCATGCGTCGGGCACAGCAGGATGCCTTCCCAGGGATCAAAGAACAGCCACAATAGTGGTGTTTCACCAGGCCCGCAAGCCTCCAAGGGAGTGCAGCTCTTACAGACCAATATCACTCCTAGATGTTGAGTCAAAAGCACTAGCTAAGATCCTAGCGAGTAGGCTTTGTATGGCGATTACCTCCCTAGTACACCCCGATCAATCTGGTTTCAGGCCTCACAAAAGCACCCGACTGAACCTGAGGTGCCTATATGGGGTGCTCCACATGACGGACTCTGCAGATACAAGGCCAGCAGAATTGTTGGCCCTAGACAGTAAAATGGCGTTCAATAGTATAGAATGGAACTTCATGTTTGTGGTGCTGGCCAAGATGGGTTCTGGCCCAAAATTCTGCAGGTGGGTTCACCTCCTTTATCGATCTCCACTGGTGTGGGTCCGGATTAGTGGAGTAGAATCCAGGGAATTTGGATTAAGGAAGGGGATGAGACAAGGCTGTCTCCTTTCGCCTATGTTATTTGCATTGTTGTTGGTGCCACTAGCGGAATGGGTGCAAAAGGACCCGCTAATAAAAGGCATACAGGCACCTGGCGGCTGGGTGGAGCACATATCACTATACGTGGATGATATCCTGCTTTAGGTTTCAGGGCCCTATAGTTCTGTCAGCAGAATACTACAAGTCTTTGAAACGTTTGGATCCTTCTCTGGCTAAAGTATAAACTGGTCCAAATCAGTAGTTCTCCCGCTCGCGATTGTGCGACTGAGGTGATACACAATAGCTTTAAATATTTGGGTACACTATCCACGTCACCAGGGACCCACAAGAATTATTGTGTGACTAAATGTGGCACCTCAGCTGGGTAGGTTGAGGGGTGATGTAGTTCAATGGAGTTTCCCTTACCTATCTCATTAATGCGAAGGGCAGCTATTTTTAAAATGATGACGCTTCCACAGCTGTTATATGTCTTCCAGAACACTCCATTTAAGATCCCCCCAGACACCTTCCAGAGAATACACCGGAAAGTCTCTGCATTACTATGGCAGGACTCAACCTCACAAATTGCACTGCATAATATTCAAAGGGGGTCTATGAGGGAGGGCTAGGGGTCCCAGATGTTAAATTATATCACTTTGTGACACAGATACAGGTGGTGAATTATTGGGCCTTCTCTGCTCAGCAGGAACCGGCCTACCGAATGGACAGATATGCGATGAGCCAGAGTGGATATGAGGAAATCCTGTACCGAAAAGCAACAGCCTTACAATCGGACAGGGGCACAGGCCTGGAGGAAGGAAACACATTTCCTTGGGTGGACCGGCAGGTTAACAGATCGAACTCCACAATGTCATAGTGATATGCTGAGCATGATAGGTGGTCTTGAAGGATTTGCTGGTTGGGAACGAATCAGGATAGAACACTTGGGTGACATATACAGAGGACAGGCCTTGATGTCCTTTACAGACCTTCGTCAAGAATTTGACCTGGCAGATACAGAACATTTTAAATATATGCAATTGGGACATGCCCTTCGGAAACAGATAATTAAGGAGAGCAACTGCCTGAGGCGTCCCCGTTAGAAGACCGGTTGCTAGCGGACCCTATGCCTGAAAAGTGTATTTCTCTTATCTACAAGAAACTGCTCAATAACTCCCAGGAACTGCTGGTGATGCTAAGAGAGGTGTGCGGGCGGTGACCTGGGGAGGATGGAGGATGACAAATGGGTAGATGCAATACAAAGCCCAAGAGAAGTCACCATTAAATCCCACTTCCACCTGTGCAACTGCGTATTCTTCTTAGATCCTACTATTCTAGGACAGTCCTGTGTAAGATGGGAAGGGCGGAGACATCACAGTGCCTGCATGGGTGCAGCCAGGAGGGTACCTTTTTCCACGTTCTTTAAAAATGCCCAAATATTCAAGAGTACTGGGCACAAATTGTAGAGGTAATGACCCGTGTAACGTCATGCTCGGTCCCAAAGATGGCAAAAAGCTCCTCTTGAATATTAGTGGTGCGGAACTGTGGCCTAAATTTCAAAACATTTGGCTCACACTAGTGGCTGTGGTGGGCAATAGAAATATATCATAGGCATGGGGTAGAGCGACCCCCGAGCAAGAGTGAATGGGAATCAGACATGGACTGGTGTCAAAGGGTAGAACGGGTGTTGTATAAAAGTAGGGGGTGCCCCAGGAAGTGAGAGAAGGTGTAGGGGGTTTGGAGAGCGTATCAGGGTTTTTGAGGCAGGGTTGCGAGAAGCTGGGAGGCCCTCCCCTGGCCACGTCCTTTACCTTCCTTCCCTCCCTCATTAGGACGGTGCTTGTTTACTAAATTGGTGAATGGGCCGTAAAAGCGTAGATAACGTGAAATATCTCTAAAATGTAATATACTGAATAATTGTAACAGATTCTATCTGCTGAATGCTAATTGTATCTAAACATACCATATATGTTGAATGATAAAAAACGTTAATAAAAAGAGTTTGAAAAAATGTAAATCATAGAATGAGACATGTGATTGTGAAAATATAGTACAATGTGTATAGATAGAGGCTACAACCTTACTTACGGATCAATTCTGAGCATTATGATACATTAGTGTGTATTATACTTAGGGATCAGATGTGAGATTGGCTATTTAGCACAGTACACTTTGTGATTGATTTTATTTTATTTTTATTTATTTATTTATTTATTTTTGATTGGCTTTGTGATTGATTTTAGTGTCCAACCAACAAGAAGGTCTATGCACGATAGCACACGTGTGAATTAAGGCCTTGGGTAGAGGTAGCTACTTAGTGCAAAGCACTTTATTACTAATGTTTATGTTCTAACAACAAGATACCATAAATAATAATTGGTGAAAATATTACTTAAATGTACAAAAGGGTTTTCATTTGATGTACTATAACTTAGTGATTTATGGAACTTAAGTTTGATTTAGCATGATGTAATGTTTTTAGAAAAGTGTGATTCACTTCTATTTCTATGAATTTACTGGGGCAATTTGCAGCATATGAACGCATTGATGAATGTGAGGTAACTTTCTTGCATGTCAGAATGGACAATTTTGAAAAAGAAGTATATGGAATATTATACTTTACTTGTAAACACAAGATATATTTGTTTATATTTTTGTTTGCACCTTTTTTGAAAAGCATTGTGATGAATGGTACAACTTCTATGTTTATAATTCGAGAAGAGATCATGTGAGAACTTAAAACCAGAAAGAAAATCGTGTCTCATTGATGTGAGCAAGGCCACCATGCATTGCCAAAACGCGTCAGCGGTCTCTCATCAATAAATGAGAGGAATTGTGAACAGCTCGAGTTTCAGTTCCTGTTTTTTGACAACAGTCTACAGAAATATTTAATGCGGAGTGAGCGGTCCTCATCTTTGCTAATGTTCCTCCGTGGTTTGGCACCAAGTGACTGAAATGACAACTGGTGAAGGAGTAATATATATATATATATATATATATATATATATATATATATATATATATATATATATATACATACATATATATACATATATATATATATATATATATATATCGGTGTGTTGCCCTCGGGCTGCCAGTTTGCCGGTGGTGCTCATACTCAGTGCTACGCCACACGATGATATTGTAATTCAAAAGACGGCTTCCTCTCACTCAAGAATGCCATAGCACTTGGGTGCTGTTTAAATTATAGTTTTGTAATTCATCCACACACAAAAGAACAGCATCAACGTGTTTCAGTGCCCCAATGCACCTAGGTCACGATGCTGACCGTTTCCACTAATCACCATTTTAAACCTTACGCGATACATGACATTAACACCAAGGAAGGACAAGCTCATTGCGATTACCAGCAATGCCATTTTGTAACGGCTAACTTTTCATTATTTTCAAGTGACAAATTATTGTTTACCATGTTCAAACCACATAATATGTGTGTTTCAATGTTTTTCAGAATATTACATTTAAACAAATGTTAATTTCACATTCATTTCATTTTGTGCCACCAGAGAATCTGACCTACAAATTTCACTCGACATTTGGTCGCCATTTTAGGACGTGTTGCCTGATGACCACTGATTAATGCCCAAATAGGCAGTTCATTAATCAGCTCGACCATTAGCCTATCTCTGTTTTCTATGCACAATCTGTCTCTGTAGGCTCCTATACTCTACAATACAGCCTCCAATATTCATGGAATGGCACACAAGTAACGATCATAGCAAGCACAAATAAATTCAATACATTAGTTTTTCCCATAACCGGATTCTATAATTAAATTAAGATAAATCATAAATCAAATCAGTAAAGTTGCTGCAACTCTTTAGTCTCTGGACTGAATAAGGAGAAGCAGAGTTGTCTATTTGTCTGCTGCTACATGACTTCCTATGCTGCAGTGTATTCAAGCTTGCGTTCCTGTAAAAAACACATGTATCCTCAAAACATTAAAATTGAAAGTTGTTCTAATGGTCTCAAGAGCTAGCAGCTTCGAATAAAAATGGGGGTTACAGATGGACATAGAGCTCTTCATCAACATTTAACCCTAGTGGTTATTTGCAATCCATTTCTATAATGTATCTTGATAAGAGTCTTCTTAGCTCTTTCTGTCTGCCCCCCCCAGGCTCTTCAGCAAGTAGTCAATCACATTAAATGAGAATAACTTATGATCACCTCCATGCATTTTCTTGCATTTTTTTAAAGTGCCTGCTACAGGATAAGTGTTGACTGCATTCTTTATTGCTTGTAAGCGTTGGATAGTACATGTATGAACAGGTAGGATTGCACTTCCTACGCACCATTTGGGTCACTTACAGGACAATGCATACACCGTGCAATCAGTTTTACAAGTAAAACTTTTCTACCTCTTATTTTCTTGTGAAAAGGTGTATCAAGTTCAATCATGTTCTTACCATTGGCACAGGCATTGCATTCAGAGCATTTTTTTTAAAATTTGGGCTAGGTTTCAGCCAGGTGCGTGGAGTGTGGGTACTTCTCTCTTTACCAGAAGGTCCCTCAACCCTTCCTGAAAGCAATCTGTGGTCTTTTGGTGACACTGCTAGCAATGATCAGATCATTTTTAATCAAATACCAATGTTTAAGCAATGCTCTACCTATCGCCTGATGATTCTCATGGAATGTGGTGATAAACCTGGTTAGGGTCTCTTTGCTTTTTTGTTTTTTTCTCATTAAACAATATTTATTCCCTTTTATATTTAGAGACTCTCTTCTTAGCTTCCCTAACATGGCTTCTGTGTACCCTCTCTTTTAAAATTGTGATACTATGCTGTCCTGCGTATCCTTCAAGTGGTTAACACTACTGCAAATGCGCCGCGACCTCAACAATGCCCCAAAAGGGATGTTGCTTTTCAGAATTTGAAGGTGTAAGCTACTTGCGTTCAGTATGCTGTTTAATGCTTTGGGCTTCCTAAAGCCTGTAGTTGTAAGTCTCAAATCCTTGAAGAGAACTTGTACATCAAGGAAATCAATTTGTGTACAGCTCATCTCATTGGTAAAGTTGAGATTGAAACTGTTTTTGTTTCTGTCTTCTACAAACTGCCTGACCATCCCTTCATCTCCTCGCATATGGGCTATTGAAAAGAGCAGGTACTCAATGGACCAGGACTAAGTCAGTGGGCAGAGAGAATCATACTATAGGTTCACTACACAGATGACCTGTTCACATTATGGAAAGGAGATGAAGGGATGACCAGGCAGTTTAATTTACAGGCCCTGGGTACATGGAGTACAACGTTACTAGAACTTACAGGTAAATTAAATATGCCAATTTAGTACAAGGCAATGTTAATGTGCTTTTAGGGAGTAAGCACATTAATTTTAGCACTGGTTAGCAGTGCTAAAGTGCACAGAGTCCTATGGCCAACAAAACAAGATCAGACAAATATGAAGGAGTATGGCAGAAAGTTTAGGGAAAGACCACGCTGAGGCTGACAGTGTCACAGTTTCCCCGGCCGCTGGTAAACCCTGCCTGCCTAGCGGAACATCAGTAGTTCGGGAAGACCAAAACACCCAAAACTACATTACACAGCGATACTTGCGGGCCACACAGCGTGTGCCGCTACGCGACCCGGAAACAGGACAAGAGGAGGTTGCAGAGAAGCCGCGGTGCCGATAATTCTTGTTCTGGAGATCGGCAGGCTTCGTAGGTGTTTCTTCGCTCACTGAGTATGCGGTAAGAGTGCTGTGAGCACTATTCCTTTGGATTCCTGTTATCGGCTAGGACGAGCCGGATATCATCCTATTGATCCTGTTAGTGTGTTTTGCTGTAACCCGTGTATTCCTCCGATTTTCCTTGGTGGTATCTTTGCTCTGACAGTGGGTTCTGTCTTCCTCGCTCCTCTGTTGGCCGAGACCTTATCAAGGGTCTCTTGCAGAGGAGTGTATTATTTGGTATTTACCTTACTGGATGTGACCGAGGTTTTGCGGTCACGTGGTATAGTACTTTTGGTTCATTTCAATACTTTTGGGGCTAAGTACTCCTCTGTTGGTTGAGGTCTGGTTCTTAAGATCTCTTGCGGAGGAGTCACTTAACTTTGTCACCAGATTAGCGCATCATTTGTTTCTTATGACTATCATTCTGGGGAGCTGACCATTTGGAAACATAATGTCAACTGAATCTTGGAGAGATAATATCGTGGTCCTTAGGTAACAAGCTGTCCTTCTATAACACTGAACTAAGAACAAGAGGGTTATTGGTCTTGGCTTCTTCACATTCAGATACCGCCTTTTGTTGTTTTATCTTATTTTAGGAGAGAGGTAAAGAGGGTACGTTGCCAAGATTGGCTAGGCGCCAAATCCACCTTTCCGTTACATGGGTAGGTGCCACAGAGATATGGAAAGTGAATGTATATTGCTGTGATTTACAGTGACTCTGTGACATACTGTTTTTTATGCCTTTTGTTTTGCTAACCAGAGCGTATGGATGTTAGCGTGCCACTGCCCTCTACCCTCTTCTCTGATTTAGGCTCAACTTATCTTATTTTACAGGTGAGGGACAGGAAACAGGTATTAAGGGGGCTCTTATGGTAATTGATCATGTATAGTCTCTGACCTGTTGTGCTTAACCTGTGATTGTCTCTTCTTCAGATCTCCCTCCGTGCTGTCCCCATCCTTTCCTTCCCCCACTTGATTACCCCAAAAGTCTGTGTAGTGACCTGGCCAGACTTGGGGTTGTCTAGAGAAGGGCCCCTTATAGCATCAATGCAACTCTGGGGATTATCGCGGGGGAGCCTGACAGACAGGTCTAACACACTCAAAATATGTTGGTCCTCTATATTTAGTCCTCAATATTTTGGTCCCAAGATATTGTTGTGAAAGGGGACCTGTTGTGTTCCATAGCTTCACATGTGACTTTGCAAAAGTTGTTTTGGAAACAGAGGTTGATGGGTGTGTCTAACATTATGAACCAGTACAAAAGGAGAATTAATTATATTCAAATCTGAGGACCTCAAATGTAGCTGGAGATATGTCTGGGATTCATGATCTACAGATTTGTATTTGGCTGTAGAAAATCGAAACTAAGCTTTTTGATTAAAATATTGAAAAGTAAACTGTGGTTCAATCAACTACTCTCTATTGTGGACTGGTCTGCTAGACATGCCAAGGGCTTTAGTGTTTCAAGTGCAAGTCTGATATTGCCGCAGAGAGGCCTATATCAATCAGGCTAGTGCAATCGATATATGTCTTTGGAGCTTGTGTATTTCAGAAACCAGGATGAAAAGTGCAGTGTGGGTGTGGTCAGTGTTTACCAGATAAGTCAGTCAAATAACTACCAACCTTGGTGAGTTGAATGGTACACTGTTGCTGCAGTACAGTTCAGATGATGTAGTTTCAGTTGTCCATCAGATGTTACACCAGAACTGCCACCAGCCCATAAGTGCAGAGTCTTTTGGGGATATTAAGTGAAACAGAGCAGGGAGTGAGCAGAGATATAGGAGAACAGTAGCATCGTCGTAGACCAGAGAGTGAGAGGCAATCAAATGCGCTATCAAAGGAAGGTTTAGAGATAAAAGAAGGGTGAAAATAAACTTAAGAAGTGAGGAAAAAGGACATTTGCTGGAGGAGAATAATTTTAAAATAAAGCAGTTTACCATCTCACACAGGTCTGATCCCCGCTCGCATGTATTTTTTGTCTCTAGTCAATAATGCAATAGAGCTTGGATGTCAAATTTTGAGAAGATTAGTAGCAGATCATCACATAAAATATAATCAGGATTGTTTATTCTAAGATCAGTCAATAATGAGAGTTTAAGGAAGATTTAAGGGTTTCAGTAATCAAGCATTAGTAAACCAGCTTTATTCGATTAGTTCAATATTTCGATCAACTAACAGAATTAATAATACAAAATATGCTTAGAACAAATCATAACAATATGCATTAAGTGTGTCTTATACAGGAAAGAATCTCTATTATAAGAATGGGGCAAAAAGGTGTCAGTACGAACCAATGAAAACATCAAGTTCCATAGAAAAGAGTGAGATTAACAATAAAACTCAAAATTCACTTTAAAATCTATAGTTGATAACAGCAGCACTTCCCATGAAGACTGGCTCAAGAAACCCATTAGAGTCTCAAAGCGCTAAGGAATAAAGCAGTATTAATGTGCAGTAGCAGTAACATCTATTCTAGGAACATGTACTATTATAAACAGTCAATAAGAAATGTTGCAGTCCATGTTGCAACTTCTCCTCCTCTCATCCAATCAGCTTTCCATATTCTTCTGAGAACAAGCTCACTCCTTCCTTTCCTACGTGAAGTACAATGGACTATAGATAGTTATCATTGAGTGTTCAGTTTTATTTTTACTCTAGATACATATCAGGTCTTTCGATTTAAAACCTCCTTACCCACAAACATGACTACATCTCTAACCTTCTAAAAAAAACAGATTGTATGTTAGTTCAACAAAGAGCTATGTATAATCAAAACATCTGTTGTAACTATGAAAAATATTAGCACAGCATCTTCCCTTGGAATATAAGACAAATATGTTAAAAGGTCAACTATTCAGTTCAAGCATTGCATTTCTTTTGTGATAACTTTTTATATTTCCAATAAACAATAAAACTTTTAATAACATTTCGGAAAGTTATCTTTGTAATCAGAAAGCATTTGCAGAGTTATATGAATCATTCATTAAAGACACAGTCATTGAAAGGTCAAGATCTGAACATTTTCTGCATGTTTCAGCACATCTAGTCCAACTACTTGTGAAGCAGTGTTGCTCTGAGCATTTTGAGGCCTAGTGCGAATAAGTATATCTGCCTACTACAATGGCACATGTTTTATCACACACATTTCCTGGTTCATTATAAATTGCACATTCATTCTGCACAGGTCATTTCTAACTATTGTTTTACATTTTAAATAAAAATTCTCTATCATGGGACAGGGACGTAAAGCTTGTGTAAGGCAAAGAGGCAGACAAAATGAATTTAAAACATGAAAATGAGATTGCGTATGTGTAGGCATGCAAAGTATTAATACATATACACGAAGTCGGATAGCAAAAAGGAAAGGAATCAATAAAGGCTTCTCAAAGGTATGCAGGAAGAGAGGAGACAGCTGGCAAAAGCCTGATGCTAGCAAGACTGGAAGTGAGATTGCCAGTTGCTGTGAAGGGGCAGGGAGTGAGGCGAAAGCACAGTCAAAGCTAAGCATGCAAGTTTATGGGGCCTTCAGCAGGCCATTAGTGGCATTAGAAAACAGATGTACTTCGGCAAGATTGATTGCCTACATTCAAATAGAAAATCGCATTTTGGCTTTCATGAAACTCCCTAAATCCAGCCTGTCGTGGTCCTGACGTCTAATACTGCCTCATTGAATGTAGGCTGCAATCACTTGGTACTGTGGTCCCATGGTTGAATAGCATAGTTAAGTGCATCAGTGCCATTTTATGCTAAGAATGTAGTAGGCTAACCAAAGTCGTTACTGTCTCTCCTCATTTGTATTGACTGATCCACCAAACGTGGTTCTGGCTATCCTGTGTTCACCAGACAGAGTCACCAAACATGGATCTGGATTGTTTACAACTGTGACCTGCTTTTAACTCTTCTCAAGAACATAAACTAAGGCCACCCTTCTATTCAATTTTATAAGCAAGTATCATGAGAGATTGTAGTTACTAGCAATATTAATGACCTGTGCACTTCCTTGAGTGCAGCCTCTTTAAGTTAACCACTTGGATGCTAATGACAAGGGTAACTCGTCATGGAGTTTCCATTGATTTCAATGGAAATTACATTAAAAGCCATAAAACACCTTAGCATCCAACACGGGGCGTATTCACTTAGGGAAGCTTACATGTGAGTCAATCTATATGTGTAACTTTACTCTTACACCTTTTAGTAACTTAACTACTTATATCTATTTATTATTTACGAGCGTAAAGCTACTCAAAAGTGTAGACTTATATGCCACACCTCCTTAAATAGCATATTGAGTCAATAACATTATCAAATACGACTGTAAAGTTAGGAATGGTAGTGACTTTACAACTGTATTTTATGTTCCATACAAGTGGCGGATACCACCGCTACCGGATTGAGAGGGAGAACTTAGGATGGCAAAGTGTAGGGAAAAGTGTAAAAGCTTATTTCACTTTAAAATAAAATAGGAAAATATTTTCATATAAACTATTAATGTTGACTAATTTATATATATTTATTTAATTGTACAACACTATAAAAATTTACATTTGAAATCTAATTCTTATGAATTTATTAAATAAAATTATGCATCAGAAGCTTAAAGCATAAAACAAAATTCCCACCTACAGTAAACAATATATAGGTTTATTATGTATTAAAAATTATTAAAAGCGATGTATAGAATTAATGAAAAATAATGTAATATTTCAAAAAGTAATGTTACATTAAGTTTATATTTTAAAAGGGTGATTAAGATATGCTAAATTGAAATATAAAATGTTTTATTTTCAGATAATTGTTTTAACATTACATTGAATGTATTTATATTTTTAACCAGTTTAAATAATTTAAATTATATTAATATTACTTTCTATGGGGTTTTCTTTTAAGTCCCACCCTCAATTATTTTCTAAGAGAGGGAGTTGCAGTATCAGTGGTTGGCCATGTGTAGTATTGGCCTTACCACCATTATGCCATTCAAATAGTTTTGAGTACTTATTGGCAGTAGTAACTTTAAAGGTTCAGTTTGTGAATAAGAATTGGCTTACTTTTTCGTGGGTAGGTACACATCCCTTCCTTTACTCCTCCCTTAATCCTTCCCTTTTTGTATTAAGTATTTCCCATTTACCAGCTACTCCTCTCTTTTATATATGTGGAGGCTCCACCGTCGTGGCAGAGATCTCAGCACAGGAAATGATAGGAGGGTCAGAACCTTCGCATGTACGTTTGTTGACTAGCATTTTTTAGTACGTTAGATCTTCTACTGTAGTACGACTAAACACACTATTTGTAAGGAAACTGGCTTTTTGCAGGTTCACTTTCACTTTCACTTTTTGCCCCCATTTGACTGCTAGGTACTGGTATAATTACTGTGAAATTCCCTAAGCCCTGATAAACAGCACTCAGTGCATGTGCTCTGAACCTTAAAAAGGTGTATGTTTGATTGGCTTGCCCCCAATTGGCATAGCCCAACTTACTTGTAAGTCCCTAGTATATAGTGCCAGGGGTACTTAAGGCCTGTAAGATGAGGTGTCTCTCATGAACTGCAGCTCTAGTGTGCCACCACAAGTTCGACAAGGTAAAACATGACTCCTAGTCTGCACACTGCAGACTGAAAGGGCAGTTTAAAACTGCTGACTCGACTTTGTCATTTAAACTAATGGCAAAGCCCGAACCTCCCTTTTTAGGTCTTGCCTACGCAGCGCAAATGCGCTGCTTAGGAAAAGACCTTTAGCAATCGCTTTAGCTTTGCTACCAAAAACGTGCACGCATGCGGGAGTGAGCTTTCACACCATGTGTTGATTACAAACATATGGTTCCTGCTTGCGCCTGCAAGGGAAACAGGTGCAGGCCCCCTCCTCTCTCCCCTCCCCCTGCTGCCTCCTCCTCTCCTAATCTGTTTCGTCCCCCTTCAGCGCAAAGAGCGCTGGTTTTATTTACCCAATTGTCGTTGTTTTGCTGGGCAAGGCCTGTTTTGGTTTTGTTTTGATGTTGGGTAGTGATTGGCGACTGATCAGTTTCTGGCGGCAGTAGTGGGATTTTACCTCTCCTCCTTCGGCCGCCGGTACCAGCTCACAGTAGCTGCACCAGCAGCACGGGGCTTCAAGGCGTACAGTCAAGGTGGTACCTAGAAGAAGGTCTGCTACTACTATGATGGTGAGTTGTAACAGTGGATGGCGTGGCCCAGGGGAGTGGATCTAGTGTTGGTTGATTGTTGAGACTTTGGGGGCAGATTCCCCCCTTGTTTGCTGCTGCTTCGGTGTAATGTTTACAGTGTACAAAAAGTGTGCTCACTGTAGAATCCGGTAGCAGCAGTCTAACACCTGCCAACCCGTGGTGTGAGGCAGCGGCCTGCAGCCCTCTGCGCCGCATGTCCTCATCTCTGCCCACCTGCCGTGCACCCCTGTCTGCCCGGAGGCCCCAACCCTATCTCTGCCAAGGTTTTGTTAGAAACCGTGTTGATTTCCTAAATTCTTTGGTTGGGGAACTAAACTGTGGAAACCTGGGGGCCTGCTCTCCGTACATGGAAGACCGTATGGCACATCCAGGATGCAGGAGTTGGTACACTGTGTGGTGTGCAGGGCACGATGTGTCACAATGCTGGGCACAACTTGGTTTGTAGGGCATGCTGTAGTTTAATGTAGGCTGTGTTACACCCTTTTTACTGGCCATGGTAAGTTATGCATGATGTGCTACATATTTCAGGGTGCTGGACATGTGGCACAGCCTAGATCATGGCACGGAGCCGAATTATTCTCTCTGGTACGACGTGTACTGCATGTGGGGCAGTGCAGATTTTTTTTTTTTTACACTGCGTGGTGTTTTATGGTGATTTGTAAAGCACTGGTACCAATGCATGGTACCCATGCAGACTTACACCAAGCACCGATTGATAACTAACATAGTCCGCTATTGGAGTACCACCGTGCCTCACAATGACACAGGCTTAGCAGAAGTACTTGGGGTGGAATGGAATAGGCCCTGATGTTCCCACAATTATTTGATTCCTAAAATGTTCGCATTTAGAGAAAAGGCATTCAAAGCCTCTTTCTCGCTGTCTGGGTCTCTTGGTATGCAACTGGACTGACAAGGAATGTGAAATAAAAGATTTAACCGCTGCCGCCCCGTTGATTGCATTGAGTGCTGGTCACCCTCTTAGTCCCAATGCCCCTTGGTGCAGTGGAACACTAAATTGAAGTGGGCGTATTTGCTTGTTGGCCATTGGAGCCAACAAGCTGAAACTTTCAGGAGATGGGAAGCATGTTCTGTTTGTTGGTTTTTGCTAAAATACTTTAGGCCCGATGTAGTTTTGAATATATTGAATGGCTGCAGTTAGATATGAATTGAAATTTAATGTGCACTGTGAACTCCCTAATCCACTCTATAAACCGGTTTGTTTCTAAGCACTTAAATATTTTTTTGAAATAATTGTTGAAGCCATTTAACAGTATTTCTGAGACTTTCCTGAGATGTATAAATATACTTTTTGAAAAGAACAATTGAAGGAGTATTACCCAATGAGGGGGTGAAGGCTTTATCTAGATGAGGAAGCACTGTTCCTTTGTTAGTAAACCCCTCACTCACCACCTAGTGGTGACTTGCTTCATCATCGGGGCCCACCCAAGTGGCCTAGCGTCACTTGGGTGTGCTACAACACCTGAGTTGCAGTGGAGCAGGTAGTGAAGTGTGGGTTGTAAACACAAAAAGGGTGTGAGTGTTAAAAATGTCCTGGTTAATGCTTTTGTATATATTTTAATAAAAAAGTAACTGGACAAAATTAAAAAGATTGGTGAGATAGTAGTAGGGGAGCTACGGTCTACATATCTCAGCTATGTGTTGGTCAACATGTTTCTACCTTTAGGGGCAATCCCCGGTATTCTTCAGGACCAAAAGCAAGGAAGCGGGAGGTGTGTGTCCCCTAAAAGACACACACTGGCCTAAATCCTTGGTCATCCAGAAGGAAAATATGCTTCTGGGCAGACACACCTAAAATGTCGGGTGCCAATAAAAACCTGGGGAAATAAGAAGAGCAAAGGAAGAAGTTACTATCCTGTAACGTAGTGCAGAATTTAGGTGCAGTATACGTGCAGCTATCCTTTCTTTCCACAGTGGTGAATAAGACTGTGCCTTCATCAATAGAGAGCGTGTCTACCAGTGTTGTGGAAACGTGCTCATAATCGTGGGAGTGAAGCTGGTAGTATGGTATATCTAAGGTCAGATATTGAAGTTGGCATCCTCTGTGTGTGCCTGAAATAGCATGCTTATGCCGTACATTAGAGTGCACTGAACTGGAGTGCTCATTATATTACCGTCGTGGAGCATATTATGCCAACTGGTTGTTTACTATATAGTTTATATATAGGCTCGAAAATATCCTGATAAGGATCAGTGATGTACAAACAAAGACAAACTAGACTCATACAGACATAAAACATGGAGCTTGTCACGAGGCGTAACATGACTGGAAAGAAAGGGCTTACTGGAGAAGTACTCTAGTTGAATATCATCAAGCAGGGGGTAGGTGCTTCGCTTGTGCCAACATATTCTAATTGGGAAGGCATATGTTGCAGTAATGAGTAAAAGGAAGTAAACTACATTCCGGTTCATATGCTCAAACCATTAAGGAATCCTGTATGGGGAGGGAAAAATACTTACAGTTGGAAGTCGCGATATAAGGCGGTTCACCTGGCCTAGGACCCTCAACAGCGATCTCGATGCAGCAGTCATAACACGCATGCGCAGCATCCAGTGGTTCCCATACCAACCATCCTTCCCTGACGGGCCGCCGTAGCGGTCACGTGATTCACCCCGGAAGTAGGTTGGCGCTTATACGCCCAACGCGCGCACTCGCTCATTGCATCCGAGCAGCGGCGGGTAGACGTAGGTGAACCGCCTTATATCGCGACTTCCAACTGTAAGTATTTTTCCCTCCCCATACAGGATTCCTTAATGGTTTGAGCATATGAACCGGAATGTAGTTTACTTCCTTTTACTCATTACTGCAACATATGCCTTCCCAATTAGAATATGTTGGCACAAGCGAAGCACCTACCCCCTGCTTGATGATATTCAACTAGAGTACTTCTCCAGTAAGCCCTTTCTTTCCAGTCATGTTACGCCTCGTGACAAGCTCCATGTTTTATGTCTGTATGAGTCTAGTTTGTCTTTGTTTGTACATCACTGATCCTTATCAGGATATTTTCGAGCCTATATATAAACTATATAGTAAACAACCAGTTGGCATAATATGCTCCACGACGGTAATATAATGAGCACTCCAGTTCAGTGCACTCTAATGTACGGCATAAGCATGCTATTTCAGGCACACACAGAGGATGCCAACTTCAATATCTGACCTTAGATATACCATACTACCAGCTTCACTCCCACGATTATGAGCACGTTTCCACAACACTGGTAGACACGCTCTCTATTGATGAAGGCACAGTCTTATTCACCACTGTGGAAAGAAAGGATAGCTGCATGTATACTGCACCTAAATTCTGCACTACGTTACAGGATAGTAACTTCTTCCTTTGCTCTTCTTATTTCCCCAGGTTTTTATTGGCACCCGACATTTTAGGTGTGTCTGCCCAGAAGCATATTTTCCTTCTGGATGACCAAGGATTTAGGCCAGGGTGTGTCTTTTAGGGGACACACACCTCCCGCTTCCTTGCTTTTGGTCCTGAAGAATACCGGGGATTGCCCCTAAAGGTAGAAACATGTTGACCAACACATAGCTGAGATATGTAGACCGTAGCTCCCCTACTACTATCTCACCAATCTTTTTAATTTTGTCCAGTTACTTTTTTATTAAAATATATACAAAAGCATTAACCAGGACATTTTTAACACTCACACCCTTTTTGTGTTTACAACCCACACTTCACTACCTGCTCCACTGCAACTCAGGTGTTGTAGCACACCCAAGTGACGCTAGGCCACTTGGGTGGGCCCCGATGATGAAGCAAGTCACCACTAGGTGGTGAGTGAGGGGTTTACTAACAAAGGAACAGTGCTTCCTCATCTAGATAAAGCCTTCACCCCCTCATTGGGTAATACTGCTTCAATTGTTCTTTTCAAAACCTTGACCAGGGAATCAGGAGTACTCCCCGTCCAGCAACCACGGACGCAACTCCTTACTCTCTTTGTGTTCTTAAGATTAAGGCAGCGCACAGCTGCGAGAGTACTAGACACTTCTTCTCTCTCAGCATATATACGGGAGACCGATCACGACACGAACATGGCAGAAAACCAGGGCTTATCCTTTTCTACTGAAGAAATAGACTCTATCATGAGTGACCTCAACGCCTTTGCTGATCCCAGCATTAGCAACACCATCTCACAGACATCGGAATGGGAAAAACTCTCAGAACTTAAACGCAACCGCATTAGAACAATACTACATGGCACAATTCTCAAAGAGTATGTTACAAACAACATGGCCCCTAAAGGATTACTAGTAACCAATGCCCCCAGAATCTTCCTAGAGGATGAGGAATTCAGAAGAGACTGGGCACAAATAGCATGGCACTGCACGCACGATTGGATCATGCTCATCCTGAAAACAGCAATAAGACTTTCAGAAAAAATCCAGATTGAAATCCAAACCACAGAGGGCCAAATAAAGACCACGATTACAGGATACAAAAAGAAATTGGACGAAATAAACAAAGAGATCAATGAATACAGAGAAAACCTCACACAACAAAAAGTCTCCAAGTTTCAAAAGGATCTTAAAAAGTTTTCTTTTGTCAAAGCATATCCATACTCGGACCGGGACTACAAAGCGACCACCACACAGGAACAGGACTCTGATGCATCAAGTAATACTTCCCATAGTTCCAACAACAGTGGAGGCTCCAACACTAGCACACCACGACAAAGGAAGAGAGGTGGATACCAAGGAAACTATCAGTGGCCAGAATATAACCACCCCACCTTCAATCCATACCAACAACCACAACAATTCCCCATGTATGGATGGCAACCCCCCTTCCAACAATATCCTTTTCAGCCAAATCAGTTTCGCCCTCCTTTTCAGAACAGAGGCAGGCGCGGGAGAGGCCGCAACAAACGGGGAAACACCGTCCATTGGGAAGAGGACGAGATGGTGAGCAGCAACACCAGGAACAAAACCGCATCGAACAGAGCAGGCCCCAGCAACATGAGGACCTAGTTACCAACCTATCGTCACACACCCTTACAGACACTGAGAAGAAGGTCCTCAATAAAGGATTGGGATTTGTCCCTACAGCTAACGTAGACAAGTTCAAACTACACTGCGAACTAGCAGCTTTTTTCAGAAAACTGAAACTGAAAGCGTTTTTTGAAAAGACAAACAAAGAAAGCGTCGAGGAAGTACCTAACGAAACTGGACTCAGAACAAAATCTACCTTTGTTCCCCCACCACATACCATCCCAGTGGAAATAAATACATTTGAACAGGCGGTATTCAATGATATTGAATCCACCAGAACCCCCACACGATATCAAAACATCAGTAGAGTTGAGAGGAAAGCCCTATCAGATCTCAAAGGAGATGATACAATCATCATCAAACCGGCTGACAAGGGCGGAGGCCTAGTAATCATGAACCGCACTGACTACCAACAGGAATGCAGACGATTACTAGATGATCGAAAAAATTATCTGCCCCTCACCAATGACCCTACAGACGATCTCAAAAGAGAAATTGTGAACCTGGTCGAAGAAGCGGAACACAAAGGTGAAATTTCCAAACAGGAAGCAGATTACTTAACAAAAACAGAGGCAAAAATACCATATTTCTACGTGGTCCCAAAGATGCACAAGAACAGAACACCGCCACCAGGTAGACCGATAGTATCCGGGATAGGCTCACTCCTTGAACCACTGTCCAGATTCTGTGACTACTTCTTAAAACCAATTGTTCAAGGAACTACCACCTACCTGAAAGATACTAAAAGCCTTCTAACGCTCCTGGAAACCATCAAAATGGATGATGACATGATCTTGGTCAGCTTCGACATAGAAAGCCTTTATACCAACATCCCCCAGGATGCCACCATTAATGTCCTAATAGAAACCTTGGAGCAAACCGCATGGGAATACAGAACACCAAAGGAATTCATCATTGAATGTGCAACCTTGGCCCTCAAAAGGAATTTCTTTGAGTTTGAGGGATCCATGTATTTACAAATAGGGGGTACATCCATGGGCAGTGTTTTTGCGCCCAGCATAGCAGGACTCTATGTCTTTGATTTCGAGAAAAAATACATCCTCTCACCCACCAACCCATATTTGAAGAACATTGTATTCTGGCGCAGATACATTGATGACGTGCTAGCGATTTGGAAAGGCCCTCAAGAAACCCTTACAACTTTCATCACTTGGATTAACACCTGTGATCAACACCTTCACTTTACCCACAGCATGGATAAGGATAAAATGGTCTTCCTAGACATTGAGATTCGAAAAGAGCAAGAAGCCTTGACCACCAAAACACATTTTAAGCCTACGGCAAAAAACAACCTCTTAAGGTTCGACAGCTTTCATCCCCGACCACTGAGGGAGAACCTTCCATATGGTCAATATTTAAGACTACGTAGGAATTGTAGTAACCTTATGGACTACAAGGAACAGGCTAAAGACCTCACAGAAAAACTTTCACAACGTGGGTACCCAACAAAAATCACTAAGAACTGCCAACGACGAGCAAGAAATCAACCACGCCAAGCACTCTTGGAGGAAACCACAAGAAACAGTGACAATATACCCCTGACCTGTGTGACCACATACAATGGGATTTCCAATGAAGTGAGTAAAAGTATAAGAAAGCACTGGTCAATAATAAACTCTGGATCACTCAACTGGGAAAAACCTCTCTTCTCATATAAGAAAGCAAGCAGCTTTAAAAACACCTTGGTCAACACCAGACCAAAAAAGAACACTACCACCAGTGACCCAACATTGACACAGATATGGGGTCTCCCACCAGTTACTGGACATTCTCGGTGCGGGGACTGCAGTGTCTGTCACCTGACAGAGAATACCAAGACAATTACCTTGGAACCTGGGAAAACATGGGAGCAGAGGTCCCATACTAATTGTAACAGCAATAATGTCATTTACCTAATCACCTGCACCTGTGGAAAACCCTACGTGGGTATGACGACACGCAAAATAAAACAACGTATTTGCGAACACAGAAGCACGATAAGATGCAAGAAGAACATGACAAAACTCACGGACCACTTCCTGACTGCCCATCACACCACCAACGATATGAGGTGGACAGTTATTGAACAGTTGCAAGCGGGCCCTAACATCCAGGCTCGCCTTTTTGAAAAAGAACAGAGATGGGTATACAGACTTTCCACTCATACACGAGGTCTTAACGACAATATTCCGTGGAACTCTGTATTAAAATAGTCCCATGACACAGGAATGCATTTAATTTTGAATGCACCCCTCTCAATTTGGACTCCCTTTGTTAATTCTGCTAGCTGTAACTGTCATTTTCCTTCCATTCACTGAATCAGTACATTCCCTTGTACCCAAGTAATACCAGCATCTCCCATCCAGTTCCCCGACACATGAGTTACATCTCCCCTCATATGTTGCGTGTGTTTTTATCCCATTCACTGATGTCACTCAGTATAACCATTCCCCTCGCACTTACGGGCATTCCTATAACTGAATGCTCCTAATCTCGCCCTCGGCCACATTCCATTTCTAATGCGCAAGCGCAACGTTGGCTGATCCCCATGCCAACTGCCGCTGGCCTAGGACCCTCAACAGCGATCTCGATGCAGCAGTCATAACACGCATGCGCAGCATCCAGTGGTTCCCATACCAACCATCCTTCCCTGACGGGCCGCCGTAGCGGTCACGTGATTCACCCCGGAAGTAGGTTGGCGCTTATACGCCCAACGCGCGCGCTCGCTCATTGCATCCGAGCAGCGGCGGGTAGACGTAGGTGAACCGCCTTACATCGCGACTTCCAACTGTAAGTATTTTTCCCTCCCCATACAGGATTCCTTAATGGTTTGAGCATATGAACCGGAATGTAGTTTACTTCCTTTTACTCATTACTGCAACATATGCCTTCCCAATTAGAATATGTTGGCACAAGCGAAGCACCTACCCCCTGCTTGATGATATTCAACTAGAGTACTTCTCCAGTAAGCCCTTTCTTTCCAGTCATGTTACGCCTCGTGACAAGCTCCATGTTTTATGTCTGTATGAGTCTAGTTTGTCTTTGTTTGTACATCACTGATCCTTATCAGGATATTTTCGAGCCTATATATAAACTATATAGTAAACAACCAGTTGGCATAATATGCTCCACGACGGTAATATAATGAGCACTCCAGTTCAGTGCATTCTAATGTACGGCATAAGCATGCTATTTCAGGCACACACAGAGGATGCCAACTTCAATATCTGACCTTAGATATACCATACTACCAGCTTCACTCCCACGATTATGAGCACGTTTCCACAACACTGGTAGACACGCTCTCTATTGATGAAGGCACAGTCTTATTCACCACTGTGGAAAGAAAGGATAGCTGCACGTATACTGCACCTAAATTCTGCACTACGTTACAGGATAGTAACTTCTTCCTTTGCTCTTCTTATTTCCCCAGGTTTTTATTGGCACCCGACATTTTAGGTGTGTCTGCCCAGAAGCATATTTTCCTTCTGGATGACTAAGGATTTAGGCCAGGGTGTGTCTTTTAGGGGACACACACCTCCCGCTTCCTTGCTTTTGGTCCTGAAGAATACCGGGGATTGCCCCTAAAGGTAGAAACATGTTGACCAACACATAGCTGAGATATGTAGACCGTAGCTCCCCTACTACTATCTCACCAATCTTTTTAATTTTGTCCAGTTACTTTTTTATTAAAATATATACAAAAGCATTAACCAGGACATTTTTAACACTCACACCCTTTTTGTGTTTACAACCCACACTTCACTACCTGCTCCACTGCAACTCAGGTGTTGTAGCACACCCAAGTGACGCTAGGCCACTTGGGTGGGCCCCGATGATGAAGCAAGTCACCACTAGGTGGTGAGTGAGGGGTTTACTAACAAAGGAACAGTGCTTCCTCATCTAGATAAAGCCTTCACCCCCTCATTGGGTAATACTCCTTCAATTGTTCTTTTCAAAACCTTGACCAGGGAATCAGGAGTACTCCCCGTCCAGCAACCACGGACGCAACTCCTTACTCTCTTTGTGTTCTTAAGATGTATAAATATACAACATGCTTATTGTCACATTTCAGACCTATTATGATTTCCCCTAGGAGGTGACCAAACTAGATTAAAGCCAAATTCTTTTTATGCATCGCAAAATGGCTGCAAGCTCATGGAATCCTAATAAATAGGAGACATGCCTTCATGTGTCCATTTTGTCTGTGGGCTCCTTTAGATAGCATGAGCCCTTGAGGTACAAACTTAGTTTGCTTGAGTTTCCGAGTGACGAGATAAGGTCATACATGCATGTGTTGAAGCTTAGCTAAGGAGCAACATACACTCTACATAATAAAGACTGAGGGGGGACGTTTTAGAATCCTTTACAAAAGTGGGATTGGGGAGTTGAAGCAACAAGGAAGTTCCGTTCATGATGTGGCCACTGTGGAGAAAGTCTCAGGGAGTTTTGTTGTTGGCTGGGAATGTAGTGGTCTCTGAAAAGTTTAGGTTTTAGCTCCTTTCATAAGTGGAGGAGTGATATGCAAGTCCTATGTTATTGGACGTTATTCCAGATACAGGGTGCATAATTTGAGAAGGTTTGTTGCATGGCCTTTTTTGTTTAGAAAATCTTGCTTTTGGGTTTTGCTGTGTTGTGGTCGTGTATGCTGTCTTGGCTTGAGACAGTGAGGTTATGCTAGGCCGGCTAGTGTTTGTTTCTATCATTTAGGTCAGGGGTCTCCAACCTTTTTTGTTGTGAGCGCTACTTCTGATCTGTGAAAATCATTGTGAGCTACTGAAGGCTAAACAACTCACAAATTGTTACCAGACACCCCCACGGAGAGCTTCATTGACTTTAAGGCTAATATCTATAGAGCCAGATACTTTGGTTTGAAAAAAAATATTTGAATTGGGGCACTATGACAGAGCTGCCATGTGCACCATTGAAAGTGTAGTCTATAGGGGATGTACGGACATGTGTGTATGGATGAGATGTATGTGCATGAGAGACTGAGAGCCTGTGTTGTATGTACTTGTGGGACAGGACATGCCTTTGGCCGAATGAAGCACAGTTACATATACAACATAAACATATAACTATATTTCTAAATAGGGGAAATTTAAAGTGCACTTTAAATTTCTACCGTTTAAAAAGATGTCGGTACTTTTCAAGTCTACATATGGCTCAGTGTCTACTGGCCATTAGAAGGAAGAGGCCTGCTAATTTTAAATGCAACACTTTGACATGGCAGAAAATTAAAATGAAGAGTTAACTCAATCATTAATGTAACTTTTCATTTTCGTTTTCTACCATTTAAAAGCATTTAGAAACATTATTATGTTATCGGGCTACAATATTGAGTTGTCAAGCAGTTTTATTTAAGAGTTAAATACCTCAGTGCTTCAGTTCTTCCCCTATGTGGCCTAGCCCCTGCCCCAGCCTGGGGCGTATATCTAACTGAGCACTGCTCATTATCAGGCCCTGCTATCTGCAGCCTGCGACAAAAAGGTAAAATAAACCCAGCCTTCCCTTAACTTTAAAAGGAAAATGTGACACTGTGCTTATTTAAAAATGAACTAAAGGCTCTGAGCTTCTCTGAAGCTGTCTGGGCGCAACTGGTTGCTCGTGATTTACTTGTTGAAGACATCTGATTTAGGTGGAGCAACAGTTCTTCAGGATAAGTTGTGCATCAATGGGCATCCAGTTTAGGCTCCTAATGGTGTGAGTGATTTGGTTGTACTCCTATGGCCGTTTCAGTAAAGGGCCAGGAAATAATTATGGTTGTCGGTGAGAAGGGTGTGACACCATCCATGTGGGAAAGGACCAACACACAGGCATTGTTTCTCAAGTCAGATGTACAAAAGTAGTTTTATCATGCACTGAAGGGATAATTAGTACTGTTGTGTAGCTACGTAGGCCTAGATTGGGGTACATTGGGGTACATAACACCCACTCCTCATCATTCGGAATGACGGCCATGAGCCATCCCTGACTTTAATCAAACTTTTCATAAAATGTCTTACAGTATATCATGCTATAACAACACAAAGGTTGAGGGTGAGAATTGAAGAGAATTTCTGGGATTTTTGCAGCCATTCAATCAGGATTGGTGTAATGGATTGTCCAGTTCAAATGCCATACTTGGTATCTCTGAACATTCTTTCTTATCAACCCTGCTTTTTAATACTTACGTGTGCCAACTCACTGCACTCATAAAGCAATACCAAATCAACGTTTAGCAAATACAAATGATACCCAAATTCATTTTTGGTTGGGGGGAACATGCCTGGAAGAGAATCATATTATATTTATATTAAGTTTAAGGGGTTGAACCCATATAGTCAGTGGGACCTGGGTAATTGCTCGGTATGTACGAAGGGGGGTCCCAGACAAAACACAATAAATTATTAAATTCACACCAAATTGAGTAAATTAATTCAAAAAAGGGGGAAATCGAATCCAGGTGCAAGGTGTTTTTATTTTCACCGCACCAATCCTAAACATTCATTAGGTCATTAGTCAAAGCATAGGTATTTATACAATACATAGAAATTCAATAAGCCCACAGGGGAGAGGGGAAGGTGCAAGGAAGGAAAAAGCATTTCTTGAATGTTCAAACATCACATATCATACTTCAATTATATCAGTCAGCATTTATGATCACTGAACAAAATAAATAGATCCCCGAAGGTGGGGTCAAATGCAGTGTAAACACATCAGTTTGGAGTTAATTTCAAAACACAAATCTCCTATACAGCTATATAAATCAAATTGTTCTGTAGGAGTTTAAATAAGTAGAAAAAAGTCTACGTTTCGACCCATAGGATGTAGGACGGTGGATCCTTACTACGCGGGTCTTCGTCAGGACGTGGGGGTAGAGGGAAGGGGCGGGGTGGTAGTTGTGGGGCTGTTCCTAGAGACAAAACCATTGAAACAGAAAATTAAAAAGGGTCTCTCAAAAAGAGTCCCAGATTTCCTCAAAAAGACGACTTTCAAAATTAAGGTAAATAGCAAGGAGGTATAGTGGATGACAGGGCCTACATATAAATTACCTGAAGAGGAAAAAAGGCCTCAGAGTAACGTAGTCCGGGCACTTGCCACGTGGGTAGCCGAAATAGCTGTATCTAAGATTGAAAATAATAATAGGACGCCAGTCACTGAGTGTATGCCAACCGCGTCAATACCATGAAATGAAAAAAAAAAAAAAAAAAAAATGAAAAAAGTAAGCCCAAAAAAGTCCTACCTCAGCCGTAGTGTTAAATGGTGTTCGGCTGTTCAACTAGTTATAGCGGGATTAAATGGGTCCACAAACGCGTTCTCCATATGCATTAGTGGAGGTAGCTGTTTCTAAGAAATAGAAAGTTTGAAAACGGCAATTACTTATATTGTTTATCATAAGGGCCACAAAGTACATAGGAATACACTGTTGGGCAGATATCCTACCTCTGCCGTAGTTGTCTGCCATTCAAATGGTTAATTATATCGTCGTGTGAGCAGCGGGATTTGAGGCCATCGCAGTGCAACACAGAAAATGTGTCCGTTTTAATCCATCAAAAAATCTGAGGAGTAATTGGATTTGAATTAGTAAAACGAGCTAATAAAGCGAGCGGCTACATCAGAGGACGCGAATGTCAGGCGTCTGAACAGACGCTGTCAAACTCCCACTTACCCGAAGTGGAAAATATTCGGAGAGCGCGCGAGCCCGCGTCTAACTCAGTCAGGTAGCAATCAGGAAGTGCTGCCTAGGTAACGAGAGGTCCTTTTCTAACCTCGCTTGGGACGGGACTCTCGTTGCCAGGGAAACATGATGCTTATTTAGGATCATGGAGTGCTCAGACGGTGAACAAAAAACCTGAGTTATAGACAAGCGGGATTGAATGTACTCCGCTGCAAAACACACGATTGTTGCTTAAAAAATGAAATCGGAGTTGTGGCTAAAGGGAAATCATTCTGATTGTTTAAGACGGTCAGCCTGTTAGAGCGCGGACATGCCATACACAGGGTAGTCAAGGCGCCAAAAGGATAGGACACGGTATATTTTGTGAGACATTACAATCAAATATGCAATTGGAGAAACGGGTGAACATAAACCCTGACTTACAAACAAACATGATTATTCACTACGTTGTACATTTTGTTTATGGAAATTATTATATTCCTGAGAAAGGCGGGGGTTGGGGCCAATTTGTACAAAATGGTCTGTAGAAGCGCCGACATGCCATGTGCAGGGTAGTCAAGGCGCCAAATAAATCAGGGCATGCTGTCAACATACCTGCAAACACTATATTTAGAAGCAGCTGCATTTTTACATTTATGATATTCAGTAAACCTTCATAGGTTAACAAAAAACTTTTAGGTTGGAAAGACGCTAAGTGAATACATTTTCAGGCCAATGGTAGTATACTTGGCGAGTGCGGACCTACCTGACAAGGTGGTCTAGGCACATTATCTTAACGTACACACATGTCCATCTCATTACTGGGTCAGAAAACGTATATTACAATTAGGAAATGTATCAACCTGCGATCTAAACTATGGAAACAGTGTACCAAGAAAGCGTGTTGCTACATAAAGTGTTTAGGGACAGGTAAGATTTACAAAATGGCCATCTGTGCAAAACTGCTCTCCGATTCATTAAGGCCCAGGCGGACAGAGTCAAAGAAACGGATCCATTTAATCTCTCTAACGTTGAGGATAGGTTCTATGCTGCCACCCCTAGGGCCCAGTCTTACTTGTTCCAGAATGGTCCATTTAAGGCTTTCTGGTGGGTGACCAAAAGTTGTACAGTGGTCTACTAAGGGTGCCCCCTCAACTTTGCATCTTATGCGACTGCAGTGTTGTAAAAAACGTACTTTTGCACGTTGTTGTGTCTGGCCAATGTATATTAACTTACAGGGGCAAACTATGCAGTAGATTACATTGGATGAGTTACAATTGGTGTGCGCCTTAAGTGTCACTTGTTTTTGCCCATGAGAAAAGATTTTGGTCTGTACGGTTGCTGGACACGCTTTGCACGAGCCGCAACGGTAATGACCCACAATGGGGGGTAAATTCCACATTGAAGTTAATGATTGTTCCTTGGTAGTCCTCAAAAAAGAGGATACCACGTGGTCGCGGATGTTCCTCGCTTTCCTGAAAGCGTGAAGTGGTGGGTTGCTGCAGTTAAGATCCTCAGAGATCAAATGCCAATATTTGTTGATTGTCTTTTTTATGGCATTACTTTTTGTGGAAAAAGTGGTTACGCAGATAATGCGTTGTTCATTGTTGTTCCCTTTTGATCCAGGTTGTAGTAAGATTTCCCTTGGGTTATGCCATGCTCTTTTTTTGGCTTTTTTAACCAATCTCCTGGGATAGCCTCGTTCAAGTAGACGTTCCATTAGTATAGTGGCTTGTTCCATATAATCATCTTTTTTGCTGCAATTACGGCGGATCCGTAAAAATTGGCCAAAGGGCAAGTTGTCACGGAGTCCCCGTGGGTGATGACTCGAATACAGGAGGAGGGAATTCCTCTCTGCAGGTTTCCTGAAAAGGGTAGTTTGTAAAATATCATTCTCCACAAAAATGGTTAGGTCCAAAAAATCTATGGATTTTCTGTCATACTGAATGGTGAACTGTATGTCAGAGGTACGACCATTAAGCCAGTTGAAGAAGGAGCCAAGGTCCTCCTCGCTGCCATTCCAGATACATATGATGTCGTCTATGTATCGCATCCAAATGTTTATTTTGGATCTGAAAGGGTTGTCATCATTGAGTATGAACATGTCTTCATACATAGACATAAAAATTATGGCCAGGTCTGGAGCAAATGCCGCCCCCATCGCCACGCCCTTGATCTGAAGGTAGAATGAATCCTGAAAAATGAAAAAATTCCGCATCATGGCGATCTTCAGTAGTAAAATGATAAAAGATGTTGGTACTCGGATAGGTGCTTCCCGTTTGTCAAGGGCAATTGTCATGGCTTGCAGAGCCTCATCCTCATCCTCATCCTGAGGTATTACTACAACCTCAGTGTTATCTTTTATAGATTTCAAGGCAAGTATCTCGGCTTTGCTAGTGTTAAACTTGACAAATTGTTGTTCTCCCAAGATTTTGTTAACGTCCCGTAGGACGAGGCTCTCATAGGCCAAAATTCGTTGAGTCATGGCGTGAGTGGAAGGTACAAAGGTGGACGGTGTCCTAAAATTGGTCGCAGATAGGGGCTGTTCAAAAGGTTTATCCTTGAAAAAAAAGTACACAAAGATCTGCACCAGCCTCCTGGCCGACCAATCGTATCTGGGTGTGGCTCCCTTTTAGAACCATTATGCAGATATATTGACTTTTTCCTAAAACCTATAGCAGAGGCAACCACAACTTATCTTCGCGATACCACGCATATCATAAATTTGATTGACGGACGCCCTTATAAACCACAGGAGGAGTGTTTGGTTACCTGTGATATCGTGTCTCTGTACACCAGCATACCTCAGGATGAGGCTCTGCAAGCCATGACAATTGCCCTTGACAAACGGGAAGCACCTATCCGAGTACCAACATCTTTTATCATTTTACTACTGAAGATCGCCATGATGCGGAATTTTTTCATTTTTCAGGATTCATTCTACCTTCAGATCAAGGGCGTGGCGATGGGGGCGGCATTTGCTCCAGACCTGGCCATAATTTTTATGTCTATGTATGAAGACATGTTCATACTCAATGATGACAACCCTTTCAGATCCAAAATAAACATTTGGATGCGATACATAGACGACATCATATGTATCTGGAATGGCAGCGAGGAGGACCTTGGCTCCTTCTTCAACTGGCTTAATGGTCGTACCTCTGACATACAGTTCACCATTCAGTATGACAGAAAATCCATAGATTTTTTGGACCTAACCATTTTTGTGGAGAATGATATTTTACAAACTACCCTTTTCAGGAAACCTGCAGAGAGGAATTCCCTCCTCCTGTATTCGAGTCATCACCCACGGGGACTCCGTGACAACTTGCCCTTTGGCCAATTTTTACGGATCCGCCGTAATTGCAGCAAAAAAGATGATTATATGGAACAAGCCACTATACTAATGGAACGTCTACTTGAACGAGGCTATCCCAGGAGATTGGTTAAAAAAGCCAAAAAAAGAGCATGGCATAACCCAAGGGAAATCTTACTACAACCTGGATCAAAAGGGAACAACAATGAACAACGCTTTTTCCACAAAAAGTAATGCCATAAAAAAGACAATCAACAAATATTGGCATTTGATCTCTGAGGATCTTAACTGCAGCAACCCACCACTTCACGCTTTCAGGAAAGCGAGGAACATCCGCGACCACGTGGTATCCTCTTTTTTGAGGACTACCAAGGAACAATCATTAACTTCAATGTGGAATTTACCCCCCATTGTGGGTCATTACCGTTGCGGCTCGTGCAAAGCGTGTCCAGCAACCGTACAGACCAAAATCTTTTCTCATGGGCAAAAACAAGTGACACTTAAGGCGCACACCAATTGTAACTCATCCAATGTAATCTACTGCATAGTTTGCCCCTGTAAGTTAATATACATTGGCCAGACACAACAACGTGCAAAAGTACGTTTTTTACAACACTGCAGTCGCATAAGATGCAAAGTTGAGGGGGCACCCTTAGTAGACCACTGTACAACTTTTGGTCACCCACCAGAAAGCCTTAAATGGACCATTCTGGAACAAGTAAGACTGGGCCCTAGGGGTGGCAGCATAGAACCTATCCTCAACGTTAGAGAGATTAAATGGATCCGTTTCTTTGACTCTGTCCGCCTGGGCCTTAATGAATCGGAGAGCAGTTTTGCACAGATGGCCATTTTGTAAATCTTACCTGTCCCTAAACACTTTATGTAGCAACACGCTTTCTTGGTACACTGTTTCCATAGTTTAGATCGCAGGTTGATACATTTCCTAATTGTAATATACGTTTTCTGACCCAGTAATGAGATGGACATGTGTGTACGTTAAGATAATGTGCCTAGACCACCTTGTCAGGTAGGTCCGCACTCGCCAAGTATACTACCATTGGCCTGAAAATGTATTCACTTAGCGTCTTTCCAACCTAAAAGTTTTTTGTTAACCTATGAAGGTTTACTGAATATCATAAATGTAAAAATGCAGCTGCTTCTAAATATAGTGTTTGCAGGTATGTTGACAGCATGCCCTGATTTATTTGGCGCCTTGACTACCCTGCGCATGGCATGTCCGCGCTTCTACAGACCATTTTGTACAAATTGGCCCCAACCCCCGCCTTTCTCAGGAATATAATAATTTCCATAAACAAAATGTACAACGTAGTGAATAATCATGTTTGTTTGTAAGTCAGGGTTTATGTTCACCCGTTTCTCCAATTGCATATTTGATTGTAATGTCTCACAAAATATACCGTGTCCTATCCTTTTGGCGCCTTGACTACCCTGTGTATGGCATGTCCGCGCTCTAACAGGCTGACCGTCTTAAACAATCAGAATGATTTCCCTTTAGCCACAACTCCGATTTCATTTTTTAAGCAACAATCGTGTGTTTTGCAGCGGAGTACATTCAATCCCGCTTGTCTATAACTCAGGTTTTTTGTTCACCGTCTGAGCACTCCATGATCCTAAATAAGCATCATGTTTCCCTGGCAACGAGAGTCCCGTCCCAAGCGAGGTTAGAAAAGGACCTCTCGTTACCTAGGCAGCACTTCCTGATTGCTACCTGACTGAGTTAGACGCGGGCTCGCGCGCTCTCCGAATATTTTCCACTTCGGGTAAGTGGGAGTTTGACAGCGTCTGTTCAGACGCCTGACATTCGCGTCCTCTGATGTAGCCGCTCGCTTTATTAGCTCGTTTTACTAATTCAAATCCAATTACTCCTCAGATTTTTTGATGGATTAAAACGGACACATTTTCTGTGTTGCACTGCGATGGCCTCAAATCCCGCTGCTCACACGACGATATAATTAACCATTTGAATGGCAGACAACTACGGCAGAGGTAGGATATCTGCCCAACAGTGTATTCCTATGTACTTTGTGGCCCTTATGATAAACAATATAAGTAATTGCCGTTTTCAAACTTTCTATTTCTTAGAAACAGCTACCTCCACTAATGCATATGGAGAACGCGTTTGTGGACCCATTTAATCCCGCTATAACTAGTTGAACAGCCGAACACCATTTAACACTACGGCTGAGGTAGGACTTTTTTGGGCTTACTTTTTTCATTTTTTTTTTTTTTTTTTTTTTTCATTTCATGGTATTGACGCGGTTGGCATACACTCAGTGACTGGCGTCCTATTATTATTTTCAATCTTAGATACAGCTATTTCGGCTACCCACGTGGCAAGTGCCCGGACTACGTTACTCTGAGGCCTTTTTTCCTCTTCAGGTAATTTATATGTAGGCCCTGTCATCCACTATACCTCCTTGCTATTTACCTTAATTTTGAAAGTCGTCTTTTTGAGGAAATCTGGGACTCTTTTTGAGAGACCCTTTTTAATTTTCTGTTTCAATGGTTTTGTCTCTAGGAACAGCCCCACAACTACCACCCCGCCCCTTCCCTCTACCCCCACGTCCTGACGAAGACCCGCGTAGTAAGGATCCACCGTCCTACATCCTATGGGTCGAAACGTAGACTTTTTTCTACTTATTTAAACTCCTACAGAACAATTTGATTTATATAGCTGTATAGGAGATTTGTGTTTTGAAATTAACTCCAAACTGATGTGTTTACACTGCATTTGACCCCACCTTCGGGGATCTATTTATTTTGTTCAGTGATCATAAATGCTGACTGATATAATTGAAGTATGATATGTGATGTTTGAACATTCAAGAAATGCTTTTTCCTTCCTTGCACCTTCCCCTCTCCCCTGTGGGCTTATTGAATTTCTATGTATTGTATAAATACCTATGCTTTGACTAATGACCTAATGAATGTTTAGGATTGGTGCGGTGAAAATAAAAACACCTTGCACCTGGATTCGATTTCCCCCTTTTTTGAATTAATTTACTCAATTTGGTGTGAATTTAATAATTTATTGTGTTTTGTCTGGAAGAGAATCAAACATGAGATGTTGCCTGAATTACATCTACCAAGAGAGCTTCCTTTGCGTCAATTACACAAAATATCTTTGTTTGGGGAGCATAAGAGGGTGTTTAGTTGCCAAATCCTTAGAGTGTGTGCCCCTTGCACTTAAGAGTGTAGACCACATCTATGGCGGTGACGGTCTTCCTCTTAGTGTGCGCGATGAAATTACACATAACTACACGAAATCTAAATATGTCATTTAGCGCTATAGTTTAGCCTTAAATTCCTCCTCGTGTTATTCGTGGATGAGAGGATGCATTTTAGGCTAAAAAAACACTGTAACAGACATACTATTGCAAACAACAGTCACTAATATTTCGTGCAGCCGCTCCTGTTCCTTTTGTTTGCATTGCTCCCATGTTCCAGGGCTATCATTCTACAGCAAATAGAGGCATAATACACGGAGTGGCGTAATGGAGTAATTTCCATAATTTCATGTAACAATTATAATGTAAAATTCCTGGAATTATTCAAAATATGCTGGTGTAATTTCAGTTTCTCTAGGGCCCATTATAGAACTGCATTGAAAACACTATTGTCCAGTACTGCAAACTCTCCTTCACACCACAAGCCAATATAATGGTATTATGAGCTAATTTCACACACCAAAAAATCCAATAGTGATTATCGTCAATATGTGTATATGTGTGTAGTTGAAGTGAAAAGGAGTGAGGGATAAGAGGTTTAAGCATTAGTCTAATGCTTAAACCTCTTATCCCTCACTCCTTTTCACTTCAACTACACACATATACACATATGCACGACGACAAAGCACAACTAGTACACAACCCTGATACTCATACATAATATCTTGCACTACTCAGATAGATCATATGACAGAAACAGATTCATCCATTCATAGGGCCTTGCGTCGCCGGAACGTCACTTTTCTGTGCTCCATATTTATGAGGCAGTACCAAGCCATATTTTTGGCTTAATGCTGCCTTGTAAATATTGTTACCTTTAACACAGTTTTCTGTGTTAAAGAGACATTCAATGGGTGTTGCTGGGCGCGTTCCCAGCAACGTCCATGGCTTTTTGACACTGCCCCAGATTTACGAGAAGTCGGAAATATGAGGCAGCGTAAACAACTTATGCCTGCCCAGGGGAGGGGTAAGGGAGGCACAATGAGGAGAAACATAATTATGCTGCAGCACACATAGAAAGAGGAAAATGCTTCTTGTGAATGTTTTTGTGCAGGAAGGTCATCCCCGCAATGCAGGCACCCTTGCACCATGGAAAAAGGACAGGAATGTGCCGCTTCTGATAGATACTGCGCATTCCTGCCCTTTTTTTTGCCATAGGGAAGCATAGCAGAGAGGCTTGCAGTGCTGTCCTATGGCAAAACCTCTTAAATGAGGCCCATAGTATTGCCAATGAGTAGCATGCTACCCATCCTCAAATGCCCTTGGGTGCCCAGTCTTGGACAATAAGCTCAATATAAATGCACCTACCAAATGATAGAAAATAGTACTTGCAGGAGTTTGCTATTTTGCACAGGCTTTACAGTTCACTAGCTACATTCTAGACTGGGTGAAATTGCTGCTATGGTGGTGTAAGCTTGCGTAATTTGGGTAATTTTGTGTTATGCTTATTATGCAAAATTCCATCACTATGCCACTTAGCTTAATCAAATTACGTTTGCAGCAAAACTATAGCGTTGGAGCACAGGGAAGAGGAGCCGTCCAACAAGAAAGCAGCTTTTGTTTGCAGTACTTGAGTTTTTTGCAATTATTTCAACTTGAAATGTGTCACTGCATCCAAAGTGGATGCAAGTAAGCATATCACACTAAAATATAGAGTTAAATTTCAGTTTTACTTCTCGCATAATTTTGCACAATTTTTGCAGATTTTCACGATTGTGCAAAACTTAATAGGCCCATTTTGCAGACGACTATTACATTCACGGATGATATGCTAAATAAAATACCACCAGAAAAGAAAGAGCACCATGGGGACTCACACTCTGGACCACGACTAGCACATCCCTGTCAACCCAGGTGGCCTGCCACCTTTACAGAAACCAGCCCGTTAATAAACGGTTCTAGTTGTCTTTCAATTGACCTGGGAACCTGATCAACATTAAATGGGTGTCCACGAAATGGCCTGATTCTTACTGCATGCTGCTTAGGGTGCCCACTCACTACTGATTGACTTCCACAACTAATTATACTCTTTCATATTTTTTTTTCTATGAAACCTCTAAAGTCATCATGATTTATGTGCATCACACAAATGCACTTTCTAACACACCCCTCCACATGAAAGTATAGCAGTTTCTATACGCCGACATGCTCAGTTCTAAAGAAAAAGAATCAATATAGTAAATAATCAAAGTACAAACATGAAAAAAATCGAGACATGAGATTAAAGTATTTTTAACGTGACATAAATTATTTTACCCCATTTTAATACCATGAATTGTTATTGTAGTGTTTTATCTTTGGAAAAACTATACTTAAACAAACTAAGAGTTGAAAATGAAGTAGTCAAACTGAAAGATTTATGGTTTATGAATATGACTTTAGTAGTTTTTATTTTATTTAACACAGAAAAAACGATGCAATGCTGACAGCTCATGAAAAATGTACCAAGAACTAAAGGAAAAACATCAAACAAATGTGATGCCACAGTCATTGCTCATCGTAAGTGACACTTAATATTCCACATTCGTGACTGCAGCTTTAAGATTCACTTTGAAATTAAATAAATAAGTCGACAACCTTTGCTTTTATAACAGCAATGAAATGTTCTGGAGGAAGAATTTATCAGCAGGATAACAGCTTTAGCAAGAGCCACCGTAAACCTCAGCTTTTATCTCTTCGTTCTCACTCCTTTTCATTTTATTATGCTTTAAGGGTTGCTCTTCAGAAAAGAAGTGCTTTTACTACAAGAAGTCTGAAAATCAAAAAGGTCTCAGCAGAGCAATCCAGGGAGCAACAGGTATGTGAGGCGCCCTGAGCACCCACATTGGGACTGTATTTTACTATCTAACTGGGGTCTTGATGGGCAATCTTCCTTGCTTGTACTGGAGCCCTTAGCAACCTTACTAAGACCCTGGGAACCAGGGCATGTCTCCAGCTTTCGAGCTCTGATGTATTCGAGTGTATATTCCCTGCTGCCATTCAGCCTTCTAAGAGAGAATACCAATCCGTGGAATTCGACATTTTCAGGTGTCTCTAGACTCTCAGGGCCCTATTTATGAGGCCTTACACTTGCATCACTTCTTTGTGACGCTGCGGCGGTGTAAACAATGCACCATAATGCGCCATATTTACAAAGTGACCCATCTATGCAGATGCGTCAGTTTGTAAACCCCTGTGCTACATTATACCTGCGTCAGGGTGGGCGTTCCCCTGTAAAAAAAAGCTTGTAGAGGTGGCGCAGTGGAATCTATGTGATTTCACTGCTCCACTTCTACGAGTTCACTGCATCAAATCCTTACACCTACTTCACAGCAGGCGCAAGGACTGACGCATGCCCTTTTACATGGGACTCGCTTATGTGTAATGACACATTGCTGGAGTTGTGTCTGTTTTGTGACACACTCTGGCAATGTGTCATTACTGCGCCAACAGTGCGATCAGGATTCCTGACGTATCTGTTCAACCACTGCGGCATGGAATGCCATAGTTTTAATACGGCGCATCCATGGTGATGCAAGGAAGTTGCACACAAAAGTGTTGCATCGCTTTTTTTGTCCAGCGATGCAACACCTTTCATAAACGAGGCCCTGAATTTTGGGCCCTGAAAACTCTGGATCCGATAATTTTGGGAGTGGAGACACTGGCCTTGGAGACTCATACTTCAGCATTGTAGAAGCAGAAAGCGTTCCGCCCAGCTAAAGTAAGGGAAACTCTGCCCTCCTGCCACTCATCCAGCCCCACTGACTTCTCTAGGGCATCCCCTAGGTCCAGGTTCTCCAAAGTCGGACTTGGAGGGCTGGATCCATGCCAGATTTTTAAGATAACTGCATTGATCTAAATGGGGATATGGTAACATTTGGCATGGATTCGGCCCTCCAGGACAGACTTTGGAAAACCCTGCTCTAGGGCAAACAAAAAAGTCCTGCAACATTTATCACGTTTACATAAGCCGGAGATAATGAGGTTAAAAAAAAGAAGGCACTGTGGGGTATATTCACAAGAACGAGTGATAACTACCGCAAGAGTAGCGTAACGCAACTTTCAACATTGCAGCCTATTGCAGGAAAATAACCCCATGTTGACGTGGAATTCACAACAAGGCGGTAGCATGCGATAGACAACAGATAACGTGGCAAACATCCGCGTGAAAATCAACGCCACACTGCAAAATAGTGGTATGCGAACGCAAAAAAACATGCAATAAGGCCAACCGAGGCACAAAAAGTAGCGAAAACCAGCCACAGACCAGCTAATCCCACGCGTCTGGCGGGTCAATGCACCATAAAAACCCGTGGAAAATACACCAGAAACAGGCCACAGCACGTAGCAACATGGATGCACCCTGACCCAGCGCAGAGGCCTACTCGAACCCCACAACCCCCACAGACCACCAGCAAGGAACAACAGGTCGGGGACGGCCAAGGAAAAGAGGGAGAGGAAGACAGGGTGCAGACCACAGGAAAACAAGACCAGCATCACAGAGGAGACAGAACACTACCAGCAACTGACCCACTAGCAGAGGAATCCAGCACCCCCCAAACAGTCACAATGTACACTGCCATACAGTCTGCATGCAAACTAGCACAATGCGCCAACATATATGCCAACACAAAGGCAACACGCTCCTCCCCTTCACATTGCAGGGGCGCACACAACACCTGCAGCAGAGCACATAATACAACGCATCAGTGATGCCGGAGAGGGCCACCACACCGTTGACACCGATACCCTACAACAGCCCATGGATATCCTACGCAACCCCCCACCAGGACCCGGAGAGCCAAGTTACTCAGAGGCGAACACTGAGCCTGCAACAGACCACACAACAGGAAGCACCTGCAGGCACAGCTGACTCACTTCACTTCACCCACCCACACATGGCACCCCAGTGACATGTGTTAGCACGCCATAAGAGGTGGTCCAATGTTTGTGGGTGGGGGCCGAACCCATGGAATGCGTACCAGGACACAAATGTAGGGGTCTATCACCCTACAGGGCCCACCCACACCCCACTAAGGAGACCCACGCTGCCATAGAGACACATGCAGATGCATATGCACAGCACAGAACCACGCCCAGGGGCGCGCAATTAGCAGTCACACACCCATGTTGGCTGTGTGTACGATGGCCCTGGCCCCTCCCCTCACAAATGGAGTGGGTGACGACAAAGCTACATGTCCAAGCCCCAACCCACAGCATCCGGGGATATGTCTGCATCCGTGGTACAACGCACAATGTAAAGTTGTGGGGCCCAGGGACAACATGCATACTACAAGACCACAGGGACACACGCAGAGATCATGTTGAACTGGCTATGGGCACATGCACACAGCCCCTTTATTGGCAGGGCCATATGTACAGTGACACCTGTGCTGGATGTGTGTGGGGTGAGTGTAAGCCAACCCGCACGGAATGTCTGGTGTTGGCAACCGCTTGGACAGTGAACACCAGTGCAACGCAATCAGAAAACACATGCAATACAGAGTCAACTGATGAGCAACATGGGGTGAGCCGGATAAAGTCCAGAGGACAGCCAACATGCAAACAGATGTGTCCGTGAGTCACAGTGCACTGGGCTGTGGACACTAGAGATGAGCGCGCTCACGTGCAGAAAAAGTCTCGGATTGTGTACCTTCGATATATTCCTGATGCTGATGCAGTGTGGTGTGTCAGACCTGCATCATATTCACCATTAACGCCTCAGGGCCCCCACACTTTTTGAGGTGACATACCTGTGCAACCGCTCCACAGCACAACACACAATCAGCTACGGACAATGACCTGTGATGCACTGAGTCACTGGCACCTGGTGTGCTGAGCAGGGTAACAGGCCAATAATGGCATCCACAACAGGCCTGAGCAACCACAAAGTCTGTCTGGACCACCGCTTCAACTCTGGCAGATGGCGTTTGGAGGTGGTCCTTGCGGTGGTGGCGTGTGCCTCCTGCGGTTATGGGCTGTCCCAGCCGGTCTGGGCTCGCTTTGGTGTGTGAGCCTTGGTGGGACGCATTTGGGCCCGGAGGCTGTGTACAGCGCAAGGCCACAGAGTCATGGCGTCGATGAGCCCAAGGCCTATGCCTCAGGGGCCAGCCTATGTCTTCGCCTAAGGGGTGCCGGACTTGACCAGCACAGTTAGTGGCCCCGGATGCACTGGGGCCGGCACAGGCACCCAGCCACGGGATGGTGACTTGCGGTGCAGTCAAATGGGCCATGCAACCTGAGCAGGTAACCATCATTGTCCAAGGTGTATGTTTCGGAGTGTCTTGTGGGACAGTGGAAGGTGTCCTTCAGGACAAGACACCAAAAGGTTTGATTTTGTCAGTAAACAGCAAATGGAGGAGTGGAATGCGACAGCCCATTGCCACCACCAATTCCGTATCAGCTAGATGAGGATGAAAACTGCCCCCTAGTCCATAGGCTCAGACGCCACCACTGTTCGACCAGAGAGTGTCCATGAATGTCGGGGAACAGACTTAGTGGCACCGGGGTTGAGAGGGGATGCAGACTGCAATGATGCTGGTACACTGAGAGGGACTCCGCCATTGCTGAATTATGACTCTGTGACCTACTGGACCACAGTGTAGGCCACAGGCAGTGGTCAGCAGTGGCCCACAGCCATGTGTCTTTGGCTCGCGATGCACAGCACTAGTGACACCAGGGTAGTTGTTGGTATTGTACGAACACCTCCGTAACGATGATCCTTTTCTCTCCTCCAAGTTGCAAGGCGACATCCTCTTAGGCTTCTCCTTGCGTGCAATGATGTGTAATCTGCCTTTGCATACTCGATGTTCTGGTCCAAATCTGTGGTCTACTCCAGTACAGCCTAGGCTGAGAGCAGTGTAGGCCGGAGGCAGCAGACAGCATGGGCCATTCCGTAGTTCAGGTTCAGTGGCACCACATGTTCGGTCACCTCTGTGACTGTGACCCGGCTTTCATCTGGACTGAGCCACATCTTCCTCTTACTCCTCTCCGTGCGTCCACTGGTGTGGACTCAGCCATTAGTGATTCATGACTAGGTGCTGGATGTGAGACCTACTGGTCCGCAAGGTTGCCCTGGTCCCTCATCCACGGTTCGCCGGACGGCATTGGACAGGGTTTGTGGCAGCACGACTCACCAGATGGCGTTGGACAGGGTTTGTGGCAGCACAGCTCGCTGGATGGCCTTGGACAGGGGTTGTGGCAGGATGTGTCGCAAGATGCACATATGGAACTATGCCTCACTGATCGAAGGGAGTCTGGTGCTGTGGTCGCTGTCCCAGATTTGGGGTCACTGCCATTCAGGAGCCAGGACACAATCTCATATATGGGTCCCACTGGGCCGCAGAGTTCGCAGGTAGAATATGTAAACGAGAAAGGAATAATGTGGGCCAGCGTCAGGGGGACAGTGGTGGTCTAAAAGGCTGGCCGGTTCGTGGGCCTCGGGCTTGGAGCTTACACTGGCACGTGGTGGGCCCTCCATGACACATGCCGATGTCGGAAGCTGATTAGTGTGGCCTGTTTTCGTAGGGTCGGCCCTGACGGGTTTGTGGTCCAGCTGGCCGGGATATGGCAGGCGCACAAGATCTCAGCCAACTCCGCTAACGAGGACAGCGTCGGCCTCGTAGCAGGGTGGGAGGCGCTGCCCTGGCAGAGATATTGGGCTGTCTGGAAGAGGACAACGCCCAGGGCTACGTGCTTTTTTTCACACCACTATGCTGGCCTGGCGTACGCCGGCCCATCCCACTCTGCTCACGCTTACGGGTGGGGCTTAACAGGCAACATTCCCGCAAGCCGCCACTGGCTGGGGTGACATGGTTGCGTACACTGTCCACTACACTCCAATCACCAGAGCTGTATGTCGCCGTGGATATGGGTGTGTTCTGCATACTGCTGTTTGTTCAGCACTTCGCCGCCACTTTTGGCATTGTGTACTTTCCCAATCCTGGTTCTACTACATCCTTCACATATGCCTGGTTGCCTCCTCTCCCAACATTCGTCTATTGTGTGGCTGAGGTGCCATGCCGTAGATTGGTCATGTTCACGGCTTGCCCAGGTTATCATTGTGAGTGTTTCTATCATGTCTGGTGGGTGGGCATGTTGTTGTGCATCTTGGTTGTGGACTTGTGACATGTGCATTGCCAGAGTCGTGGATTGCATGGTTGTGGAGTTGAGGTGAGTGGGGTGTTAATTGGGAAGTTGCCAAGGGGCTGTGCATTTCCCTTTGTGCCATCCTGCCATCCTGGGATGGCTGGTTGGTGTTGGACTGTCGGAGGGAGAAGGACCATCCCCACTGGCCTTGCATTTGGAGGCGACATTGGTGTAGGTCCCACGGTGTTCGGATGTTGCCTGCACATTGATGTGCGACGTGTGCTTCCTGTTGCGCTGATTGTGTGCTGTGTCACCAGGGGGCACAGGTGAGAAATGTGTGCAGTGGATTGCCCCCTACACATGCGTGCATCCGGCTATGGCGTATGGTCCTTGCTTGGTCTCCAGCGGTTCCTGCGCATTTTGTTGGCCGTACGGGGACTGGGATGCCAGGGTGATGGTGATGTCCAGGACAGGCATGGGGGTCTTGGATGTGGCTGGCTGTGAGTCTCTGCGACTCTGGCGGGTGTTGTTTGGGGTGTATATAAAATATAGGGCGCAACCCCACTTGCCAAGAGACAGGGTACCACAGGTAAAGGAAAACTAAATGTTTAATTTGCCTTTTGAATTGTGAGCTCTTTATCTTTGTGACGTACCCGGTTGTTTTTTGGGTTCAAATCTATAGCCTGTAGGTGATGAATATGTGAGGTTGAGTGATTCCATAGTGTGTTTTGCAGAGTATAGTTTGGGTGAATGTGGTGATCCAAGAGAGTTGTTTGGGTGTGCCAGGGGCCAACAGGTGGTGCACAGCCAGAAGCTTGGTGTGGCGTGGGATGTTGGTTGTCCACTGTGTTGGTGACATAGGCCTGTTAGGCCATGATGGCCAGGATGCGCAGGATGGTTGTCTCTTTCAGCCTGTAGTGGACAGTGACATTGTCAGATGTTGGGCCTGTGAGGCAGGTGCATTTCCTGGGGGGCCGCTGTCTTTGCGCTGCCTCTGTGGTGGGGGGGATGTGCCGGGTGGGTGATGTGGCCCTCTTGGGTGTCCGTGCTGCATGATGAGTGGCTCCATGGCATCTGTTGCCCTTCCGATGATGCCCTGTTCCCATGCTCCCTATTGTGGTGCAGACTGCCATCCGACTTTACACCAGGTCAGAGCAGGTGTAAAATTCCTTCTGTTAACAAACCTTATCGCGTGTTTTGTGTTCTTATCGCCGCTCTGTCTGGTCGTTGTGAATGTTGAGGTGTGGTGTTGTTGCGGCTTTTGTCACGGGAACACCTACTCTGCATTTCATTAGCAATAGTTGCGGGGGTCCTCTGTGGCAATGTTTTTTGCAGCTGCTATCGTGGGAAAAGTGGTGCTGTGGGCTGTTAGCACCTGCTTGTGAATGGTGGGGTACATTTATCATGATTTTGGGTGCAATAAAGTGCAACTAATTCGGCGATAGCTCCTTGTGAATATGTCCCTGTGTCTCTTGCAGAAAAAGATCGAATGGAGAGATAAGTTGCACCAGGGAAAGACTTCCCACTGCAGTGTAGGTATTTCCCCAAGTGGTTTTATGTTTGGTTTTCACAGCTTTTGCTACTGCTAAGATGGACACAAAGGGCACATGTGGATGCCACACTATACCAAAGACCTCCTTGTGAGCGCTGCAATAAATCAGACGCAAACATGTTGAAAATGGCAATGTATGTGTACATAAGCGGCGTTCATTTGTGTTCACTGTACCTCTTGTCGTAAGCAGAATGGACATTGCAAAACACTGACTGTGTTACCCCGCCAGCATAGACCCATGCACACATATATACAACAGCCATTTTAGGTACCTGGTCTCTCTGTTTACGATCGATCACCAGCGCCCTTCCCTGACCCTGCAAGCTTCCCCCATGCACCCTGACCGCCCCCGCTCTCACATGCACAAGTCATGAGCCCTCCCCTCCCGCATGACTCTGTCTCTGAAAATCGCACCCCGCGCCTGACCAACACCTCCTTTCCCTCCATGAATACCCCTCCTTTGATGACCTCTTCCTCCGAACCTAATTGTCTACATGGACCGCTGGTCACCCCTTAGCCTGAGGATACAGTTTATTGCCCACTACTGTATGCACTCGCCTCTCTTAAAAAGAGCCACTATTGATCATGACCTCCCCACCCCCTGAGATTCGATCAGGAGCACACATTCCAAAGGAATCAGCAGAACACTCAGCTGCATGACAGCCCCCTCCTATTGTATGGAGGATAAGGGCCCCTACTGTAACCACGTGTTGGAATATCTTCGTACTTCACAATGTCTTGATTGTAATAAAGGATGCCTGTGTGCCACAAACCTGTGTATAAAAGACGAAGCCTCAGAGAAACTTGTTAGAGCACCTCCCGAAGACACTATGCGAGTGTCCGAAATGACATGCTCTCCTCATGAGAAATAAACCTTTTTTCTTGTCTTCCTGCTTCCAGTGCCGGTCTCTTTATTTGGTAATTATTCAAAATGGGAACTAAGAGTCGCCCTGCACCAGCAGCCTGGGCATCAGGTGCGATATGGGCTGACTTTTCTACAATTGGCGTCCCAACGCGGGGCCCATCAGCGACATAGGGTCCGGTAAGAGAGGTCCAGACGATGGGGTGAACATCTAAATGATTGGAGTATACCTGCCTTGAGAGGGCCCTCGTCCGGCTGCCGATTGAATGAACTTCACCGATTCCGAACGGACCTCTCTCAAGTGACCTATTGTCCTGACTGGAAGCCCACAGGACTGCTGCGGTAAAAACATGGAGAAAGAGAACGATTGGGCGCTGGAAAAAGGAAGGCGAAGAACTGTCCACACGGTCCGGTCCGGGTAAGGTTAAGTAGGACGTCTTTACGTCTAATTGGTAGGATGGCTTTATCCATCTGATTGATTGATTGATTGTTGATATTGGAAACGGTATTTAGATACTGGTATTGTTCATTGATTGGTTCATTTAGCCTTGGGTGCTACTTGAAGTATTGGTTCTCTTGGAGACATTCTCTGTCTGCAAACAGCGACAGATAGGAACGTCTGTCTCCCTTTGCAGATAGTGAAGGATAGGTAATGCAGACTTTTGTCCCCATTGTAATCCGTCATGCCTATCTTTTCTCCCCATTGATTGTTTGTTAATCGGTTTTTATCGATTATGGCTTTTTGAGATATTCCCTGTCTACAAACGGGGACGATTAGGAATATTCTGTCTCCCTTTGCAGATAGTGAAAGATAGGTAATGCAGACTTTTGTCCCCATTGTAATCCGTCATACCTATTTTTTTTCTCCCCATTGATTGATTGTTTGATCGAGCATTGAATTGTTCGAAGTTGGTTCTCTTAAGGATCTTCTCTGCCTGCAAACGGGGAAGAATAGGAATATTCTCTCTCCCTTTGCAGATAGTGAAGGGTAGGTAACGCAAGCTTTTAACCCGTCGTGCCTATTCCGTTCCTCATTGATTGATTGATTGTCCGAACATTGACTGTTTGGAATTGTTCTTTTTGGAGGTATTCTCTGTTTGCAAATAATGTGGAATAGAAATGTCTGTCTAGTCTTTGCAAGTAAGGAAGGGTAGGTAATGCGGACCTTTGTCCCCCGTTGTAATCTGTCATGCCTATCTACTCCCCACTGATTGGTAAACCAGTTCCACCCGGACCATTTATTGGAGGTAGGTCATCTGGCTCAGCCAGGAGGGTACCCCTAATACAAAAGGACAAATATAAAAATGCGGATTAGCCGCCGTATCGTGCTAGCAAATAAAAGAAAAAAAAGAAATAAATAAAAATCGTTAGGAAAAAGAAAAGGAATAGAGTGAAATCAGTAGGCCGCTGATGAAATCTTCTTTTTAATCTCGCTGAAATGAAAACATAGGGAACAACCCCTCAGGAAATACGAAACTGGTGAGGAAAGCCGAACTCAACGCTATGACTTCGAGACAGCTCGGCTCCACCACCCACCCCGCCCAATTAACGACAAACCTTAGGCGAATAATAGAAAATATACAACACTATAGCAAAGTAACAGGTGAACACGTTTTATTTTTAAACAAACAGAAAAAAAACATTTAAGCAACTATTTACATGACAAACGGCTGCAACGGCAAACGAAACCCACAATGCATTTCGCCGTCTGCCTGACGCCGTTCCAGTCATTCCTTCCCCAAAGTAGCAATGTTGGGCTACTTTGGGCTACTTTCTAGTACTTTTTGGGCGTTTTTATGTCTACAAAACCCGTCAGGGGCGGTGGGGTGGAAGGACCACTACGCGAATAGTCCGAAGGCGGCGCCACACGCCAAGGCCTGCCCCACCGGATGAGCCAAGGGACCCGTTCCTGGGGCCAGGGCGAAGAGCGTCCGGCCGCCATCAACCCGAGGCCCGGCCCGAAAACATGCCAGGCGCCACTTCTTTCTTTTATAATGGCTGCGACAACACTGGGGGGGATGTCTTGCACATGCCTCCGACCCCCCCCCTCGTCCTCATCGCCTGGTCCGGCCATAACAAATGTCAAGCGAGACGCCGTGGGGTGCACCGGGAGGGAGAGGCGGCGCGAACGAGCCTCTCCCACCTCCCCAGGTGGAGGCTCCCCAGCTGCGCCCTCAACGCTCCTCGCACCCGGCAAAGGGTTCGTTCACTCTTGCGGTGCAGCGACGCTCCACGCACCCGGAGAAGGGTTCATCCACTGTGGCGATGCTGCGACACCTCGCCTGGCAGGTTGGAGCCCGTCTGCTCATTTGACCCCGCGATCGCCGGTAGCTGCCGAACTCTCAAAATGGCGGTCGACCTTGCAAGAGCGGGCCCAGCATGAAGGAATGGCCCGGTTGCTTGTGGATGCCACCATCATAAAAGTTCTCCTCGTCCTTGAAGATTCTAGAGGAGCCGCGGGAGTCCCCGACTCCCGCAGATACCCCCGATGGGGAATGACTGCCATGATTGCCCACGGACCGATGGAAATGTAGCCGCAGGACGTCGGCGCTCCCATGCTGGTGCCAGCCTCAGTTTGAATGACTAGAATCCTGCAGACTACAGTTCGGATCAGTTCCGGTGAAAACACAGTATGACCCGGTAGAAAAGATTGTTGCCTCCCTCCCCTTTTGACTGATGGTTCAGACCATCGATCCTTTCTTTTGCCCTTTAATGGAACTTTTTGGACTGCCAAAAGGAAGCTCTGGGCCAACCACGAGTTAGTGGAGATTTAGACTATGCCTGGATCTATCTGACTGCACCCAAAATGGCGCCGATGCAAATGAAACTCTCAACTCCTTATTGTACCCCGATTGCTCAGCCTTGGTGTCATAGGATATGTATGAAGTTTTTAAAAAAAAGAAACATATAGATTGATATAGGATGTGTACTGATTATAAGTTCGGACAATGGATTGATATAGGATGTATACTGTCAGCTCGGACAATGAATTGATATGAGATGGGTACTGATTGTGTGTTCGGACAATGAAGGACAATGAATTGACATGAGATGGGTACCGATTGAACATTCGGACAATGAATTGTTGTTAAGTTTTGGCGCATCATGATTATTGAAAGTTCGAAATTTCAATGCTTATGATACTCGCTCACACTAAAGATTCGATATGATTTTTATTGCACTTGGCGCACTTTTTATGAAATTAACGACCACCGACTCCATTAAGTTTTCCACTAATAAAGTATCCCCACATCTACAGTTCCAGCCTGCTCCGTGGCCGGCCCACGGGGTGTAGGCCCGTATTTGTACACCGACATTCTTATTAAAGATTTTTGGAAAAAGCAAACGTAGTTGTCACGCGTAAGTTGATAAGTTTCAAATGAATGATCACTATTTTCGATATAACTAAAATATAGGTGAAATGACTCAGCTCGATTAGATAAGGGTTAAAGGGTATAATACGCAGAAATACTGCAAATATGAATGGTCCAGGTTTTTTGTTGTATGTATTTTGCACATTTTTGTACAGCCCAAAGTAACCGCTAAAAAAAAAAAAAAAAACCTGGAATTCAGCCTATACTTTATATGCTACCTGTATCAGGAAAATTGTGCTAAAATGTCCCTAAGTCGCCCCGAAGGAGTGCCACCTGGCCTCCCTACATACGGTCCATAATACCACACACTGGCTTCCGATAATCATCTCTCACACACTAAAAGGTTCATCTGGGCTTAAATGCCGAGTTGGCAAGAACTGCGCTCCGTGGAGATAGACCGAGTATGTAGTAAGTAAAAGCCTTTTTCGGGTTTATGCGCGCTGATGTGTTTTTAAATGTTGCCCCCGCCCCCTTCTTTTTCCCTCTTTCTGCAGGTTACTTTGGAACATCGATTAAAAATACGAAAAGGAAAATGGTGATCCAACGGACGAAGAGACGGGAAAAAGGCGTTTGATTATGATACCTAACCACGACAAACCCCGAATAATGCAACCAAAAATGACGTACAATAATGAATACATTCCTACGTTTAACTAAATAGGGAAAGTTTAGGGAATATTCTGAGGTAAGGTTTACACAAGTATCCTCCGCCGAGAGGACTAGGAATATTGCCAATATTTACAAACCTACTACCTCCTTTTTCGCATCCTCATAGACATGTAACTCAAAGCTGCCCCATTGTTCTCCAACTAACACCGACTATTGTCTCAGCCTGGAAACACATTTGCTAAAATGACTCGAAAATACCACCGTGAGCACTAGCCCGACCAGGTTAGTTCATGACCAAGTGGCAGAGACGTAAGTGTGTGCAACCACAACCTCCAGTAAAGGCAGCCGACAATAAAAAGAAAAGAAAAAGTAAAGAGAGCTTAGGATGCTGAGAATGCGCAGCGTATAGGAGGAGATCATTTTGGCCAACAACTGTTCTATGTTTTGTCTTGGATTTTTGTATATAATACATGTACTGTCTCCCCCGTCTGAGTTTGTGTGTACGTGATGCATGAATCTACGTCATCCCTCTGCCTGTGTTTCCGTATTACTTAACCCCTGTTGATCTGTGTTGTGCGCGCACTGAATGGCCCATTATTGTACACGTCTCTCTCTCTCTCTCTCTCTCTCTCTCTCTCTTTCTCTCTCCATGTCATACGTGTACCGAATGGACCATTTAAAGTGTGGTCTCTCTCTCTCTCTCTCTCTCTCTCTTTCTCTCTCCAAAAGCCCCCTGTTCCCTCTTTCCTTGTATGGTGACGTTGTGCCCCTCCGGCACAAAACATAATTGGGTTTCCTCGAACACAAAGGTGTTCAGCAAAATTGACCAAAACCAAAACGATTGTGACTTGCCATATTACTACCTCTCCTTTCTGCAAAACGATAGAACCCGAGTTGGTAATGAAGGAAAGGACAGGTAAGACGACGGACGTCCCCTAATCTGGCCTTTTATAGGGGGACTATAACGTCAATGGTCTTCTGTTTCTCAGTTCGTTAGAAATGCGATCCCCAATGCCCCGATTGCCCCACCCCCCTGCACCTAAGTGCGGATGTCCAGAGTACCCCACTTCTCCCGATCGACCCCAGCTCCCTGTCCAAAGCGCCCACGCTTCCCCCGATTAACCCCAGCCTCATGTCAGCTACCCACGAAACATAATTGATGACCTTGATTAACGGTCATTCCCCAGGAAAGCCATGTTTAACATCTACCCCCTTCCCCCTTCTTCATGACGATAACGCCCCTGCTTGCAAGAGTTAGCCGACCCCGAAGGGAAGTGTAAGACTGTCAGTACTTGGGTTAAAATGAAAAAGGGCGAGTCTCTACATAGGGGCTCGAGTTTTGAGTGATGATATAATACACCATGTATAAAAGTCCAATTTCTCTCACCATACGCCGCGCATGAACGCCACACAGGTTTATGAAATCAATAACAATGCCCTCCTACAGACTCCATAAGTGACGACTTCTGACTGTGATCGATGAACATATCCCCCACCTACGCAGGATTGGGGACGGAATTGAGATGTATAAATGTCTTCTCCTGCCAGTTTTTCTAAAACTTGTTTTTTACCCATTCAAAGATACAATCACCGGAGGAGAGGAGCTGGACGTGACGCACAGCCTGGCCACAGATCATGAAGCACGTGTGACCGCAACCAAAGGTGGAGCCGCAGAGCAACGAGACGCGGGACGAGGCACAACTCTCAAACTCGGCAGATGAAGGAATGAAGGGCTGCCTTGAAGCCCTCGACTTGCTGACCCACTCGTGCCTGAAGTCCCCGCCCCCTTTTGAGTCCGACTGATGGGCCTGCCTGCTCGCTGTCCTTTGCTCCCTTGGTCCCTTGGTGTGTTCAAAGATCTGGCCCCACTCCGCCCTCTCTTCCCTCGATTATCCAACAAACTCACCCTTTTTCGCATAAACTTTTGACTATAGAATGAGGTTTTGCCACGGAAAAAGAAAAGACACGCAGGTGCCCAGCTTGAGGCACCCCTAAGAAAATAAGTTAGGAAACAGGACTGTGATCTAACAGCAGAGGACTGATCGCACCCTGCAACGTGTAAGGATGAATCCGAGCTGGACCTATAGCTCCACCGCCGGTGCTCAGCAGCGCCAACAAAAGAAGATGGACTCTGTTAAAAGACATTGCGACAAAGACCCTCCCCCTTTCCAGAACTTTCTACTCACCCCTTGACTAATTGCTTGTATCGAATTGAATCCCTCCCTCAACCATTTTGTATTGCCTTTTAAAATGTTCATCGGTCACTCCTGTAGTTAGTTTTTCAAACGTCTCTTATAGTACTGACAAGACCCGAAGGTATCAGAGCATTTTTTTCCTGTATGTTGATGTCACTGGAGAGAAAATGTGAACTTGATTTTATAATGTGTCGGAACATTTTTCCTTGATTCTACACCAACTAAATATTATGCCGATCTCTAGGCTTGTATGAAGAACCCAACAAATGTAAATTAACATGTATTGCATTCTGCCTATAGCATCGACTAGGTAGAAATTGAACTTGCTTATGTAAAAAAGCGGCGACTGTTGAAAATGGCAATGTATGTGTACATAAGCGGCGTTCATTTGTGTTCACTGTACCTCTTGTCGTAAGCAGAATGGACATTGCAAAACACTGACTGTGTTACCCCGCCAGCATAGACCCATGCACACATATATACAACAGCCATTTTAGGTACCGTGGTCTCTCTGTTTGCGATCGATCACCAGCGCCCTTCCCTGACCCTGTAAGCTTCCCCCATGCACCCTGACCGCCCCCGCTCTCACATGCACAAGTCATGAGCCCTCCCCTCCCGCATGACTCTGTCTCTGAAAATCGCACCCCGCGCCTGACCAACACCGCCTTTCCCTCCATGAATACCCCTCCTTTGATGACCTCTTCCTCCGAACCTAATTGTCTACATGGACCGCTGGTCACCCCTTAGCCTGAGGATACAGTTTATTGCCCACTACTGTATGCACTCGCCTCTCTTAAAAAGAGCCACTATTGATCATGACCTCCCCACCCCCTGAGATTCGATCAGGGGCACACATTCCAAAGGAATCAGCAGAACAATCAGCTGCATGACAGCCCCCTCCTATTGTATGGAGGATAAGGGCCCCTACTGTAGCCACGTGTTGGAATATCTTCGTACTTCACAATGTCTTGATTGTAATAAAGGATGCCTGTGTGCCACAAACCTGTGTATAAAAGACGAAGCCTCAGAGAAACTTGTTAGAGCACCTCCCGAAGACACTATGCGAGTGTCCGAAATGACATGCTCTCCTCATGAGAAATAAACCTTTTTTCTTGTCTTCCTGCTTCCAGTGCCCGTCTCTTTATTTGGTAATTATTCAAGATGGGAACTAAGAGTCGCCCTGCACCAGCAGCCTGGGCATCAGGTGCGATATGGGCTGACTTTTCTACAAACAGTGCTTGCTCCGAATTTCACATTTTTAAATTATGTGTAAATTGTGCTTGGTTCTGGATTTTACCTGCTCAAATATCTCCAAATTCATACCTAGAGTAAGAATAGTTTGGGAAATAAAATAGCAAGAGATTTTAAAAGTTGCAGATCGTTACCAATATTATTTCCTGTTATTGCTTTTCACGTAATGTTTAGCCATTCATTCTACCGACCTTATCATGGGTTTGCAAACTTTGCAAGTCTATTGAAGCTGTAATTTGAATGCGTATAAAGTCTGGTACAACCATTGTTGCTTTAGAGCATATTTTTGGCTAGTTGATTGTTTTGGTAGAAACTGGATGTTTGTTCCGTGTATGAAGTAACATCTGCTCCTTAAGATATATGACTACCCATATGGTGAAATACAGAGCATAAACTTTCTAAAGAAAATAAAAAGTGTATTGGATTTGAACACAGGAACTCAATAATTACTAAGGAGAGTGGAGATAAACTGTTGCCTGGAAACCTTTTGAACACTTACGTGGATGATATGACTGACCATCTTGTAATTAAATAGTACTATTTTTGTAATTGACTTGAAAAAGCAACGAATGTCGCACAAAACATGTTGACTGAGATTGTGTTTAATCATTTCATGATTTATGTACAATATAGTTTCTTTCTTAATCAAACTATTACATGCAATTGTAACACAGGATAATGATACATGTGATTAAAATATCTATAACATGTTGATAGTGAGACAAACATTTGGTTTGGTAATGGTACACAAAGAATAATATGATTTAAATATGAATTACATGTTGAGGATTACACAAACATTGGTTTGTTATAAACGAGATTGATATATTGCAACTAATAAAATGCATTTTGAGAATAATGAATTACATTCTCGATTTTTTTAGGTGCCCCATTGAGGATTTTTTAAATATTTACATGTGTTATGATAGTTTGGTAACTATCATTTAAAGAACACCTCGTGGCTTTTTAACCCATTTTTCCATGATGTTAATGAGTCTCCCCACTCTGTCCCTCATTTAAGAGTTCAGCGGGGTAATGTGTGGTAACACCACAATCCCAGTAACTATCCTACCACGGTTTGTGACATTACTTCATATATACAATTACATAGGGAACAACATGTGGAAACGGTTTCTAAAAGTTTTTTACATTTGATGGAGTAATATTTTCATCGATTTTTGCTCGTGAAACCGCCATTAGTATACTGAGCAGAGGAGTGGTATTGCCAACCATATTTGATGCAGTAATACTGCTAGTCTCCCAATACACAAAAGCTGTGCACCAGTTAAGTACAATTTTTGATGTCTTTTCACAAACTCTAAGAAGTGTAGTATTAAACTCTGTGTGAGAGAGTTTGAGCAAAGGTTGCCACGAATTCATGCTACAATGAGTAAGACTGTGCCCCAAGGTGTGGGACTTGCATCAAAGAAGTGACTTTGTGTTTTGTGATACTCACCCACGGAGGGAGACTTTGAGCCAAGATGTAAGAGTCTGACTCAGTGAGTGATACTGTGCTACAAGAAGTGAAACTGGCTGTAGCTGGCACCGGGCGTTTTCCCGGTGGGCTGGAAAAATGGGGACCGGTTTTGGACCAATGGAGGCCATTTTTGTTACTGGGGCCAGGTTTCGCAATTGTCCTGCAATATCGGCCCCCTGTAACAAAAGCAGCAACAGTGTTTCCCACAACCAATCCCAGCAACCCCCCAACCCCACTAGGGGGCTGGTCCGACTTAATTGCCAGGGCTGGTTTGAGTTCTCAGGCTGCCCCTGAGTGAAACTCATGTCTACTGAGCGAAACGCAGTGGGAAAGGTTGTGTAGCAAGGCCTGATTCCATGACAGTGAGACTGTTTAGGACTCACACCAAATTAGTGAGATTGTTCTCCAAGAAGTGAGACATCCAAAAAATGAGTGAAACTCTGCTCCAAGAAGTGAGGCCCACACTCAATGCAGGACACTGTACTTCACAGCATGACGCTGCCCATTGCAACCCCTACCAGTGGAAGAATTCTACTTCACGATGCAAGACTTTGGAGCACCAAAACTGTGTTTTTAATTGCCTTTCACCTTCATTAGGTTTCCTTGCCTTGAGACACATAATATCAGGGGTGTGCAACTATCTCAAGATTATGTCCACTCCCCACAATATGTTCCTGGAAATCTTTTCAAAGCTCTGTTAAAAACTTTGTTTTATTAAAAAAAAATTCCCTGGACCTGTCTTTCACTTTTACAGATTTTGAGGAAATCGATCTCTCTGGGCAAACCTGCACCTCACCAGTGCTGCTCCATGTAGGTCTAGACAGACTTGTGGATCAAGATGGATTCCATCACCGTTTAGTTAAGGGCGTTAATTCTAAACCAGGGATCAGCCAATATAGAGATTAGGGGGCTTATCTTTGAGCCCCTTGCACCAGTTTTGCACCTCTTTTGCGTCACTTTTAGTGACGCAGCGGTGGAGTAAATAATGTGCCATGTTGCGCCATATTTACGAAGTGACGCATCTAGGCAGATGCGTCACTTCGTAAGCTCCTGCGCTACATTATACCTGCGTCAGGCATAATGTATGCAGGGTGGGCATTCCCCCGCAAAAAAGGGTCGTAGGAGTAGCGCAGAAAAATCCCTGAGATTTTGCTGCGCCACTTCTAGGACGCCAATGCGTCACTACCTAACGCCTGCCTTATGGCAGGCGTAAGGGTGACGCAGGCCCTTTGAAAGGAACATTGCTGGAGTTGCGTCGGGCTTCCAACACAACTCCAGCAATGTGCCACTTTTTGGGCTGTATCTGTCCTTCCTTGTGACATGATGCGTCATATTGTAAATATGACGCATCATTGGTGTCGCAAGGAGAGCGCACTTGAGAAGTGGCGCAACGCAGCTTTCACGCAGCGATTCGCCACTTCTCGTAAATGAGGCCCTAAAGGCTTAAACACCATCACAGTTTGGCATGTTTGAACACGGAGGCTTTTCGGTGTTTTATGGGCATCAGATGAGAAAACAAAGAAAAGATAGTACTTGGTAGCAGCCTCTAGGCTCTGCCGTCCTGTATTGTCTGTGTAAAAGGTATTATTGATTTGCATTAGATTACAGTATTGAGTCTGCCCTTTGTTCGGGGAGTTATTACTTGGCTTCTTTATTGACTGATTTGTGTGGGCTGCACAAAGCTGCCTGTGTTTGATGGCTTGTGTGCCCCTGCACCACTTCCTCCTTTTGTAGTTTAACTGCTCTGCTCTGGCAGAGTAGCCATTTCTAGATGCATTTAAATTATGGAACTAATTTTAATATTCCTCATTGAATAGAACATTTTTTTCACAACCATATTATTTCCTTACAGTGCTTGTCTTCCACAGGAAACGCTTGGGGCATCAGTAAAATATTTTACGGGATATTCACTCGTATAAAAACCATGCCCACCTACTCTCATGCCAAAAGGAATTGATTTAAGTCTCTCCTTCCTGGTCATGCCCAAGGGTTTAGGAGGCACTTCACGCGCATCCCTCCCTGTCAAAATGGGAAATTGTGAGCTGCACACCCCATCCCACAGGGCGTAGCTGTCAATAGTGCAACAAGAGCAGTGGCACCCGGTCTCAGGAGGCTACACATTAAACTTGTTGTTTACTTCGTGGGGTGGGGGCATTTCCTTGGACCGACGCACCTGCACAATTGCTACAGCACTGCATCCATTCTCACCTCAGTAGACTGCATTATGGAGCATTACGTATGAGCATGGGGAAACTGCCATGCCAATAGAACTGTTTCTTGCAATAGGCATGGTAGTCTTTCTACTGTGTCTGTCACTAATGACAGACTGCACTTCCCGTTGCAACCTTCAGGTGACCTCCTAATCCTAATATGCATCATAAATGCAAATATGTAAATGACCTTGTGGATTCTATGTAGTATCATTCTGCATCTAATGGATTGTCCATTTATGGATCACATTTTCTCCCATCATCCACCTTCACCATATATATGTGTGTAAACTGCTCTGAAAATATTATTGTATGATGTTGTATTTCATGCACCACTTGTATTCGAAGGGCTATAGATGTTTATATAAATACAAGTATAACAAACAACAAAAATTCCTCCAGTTAACTCTTCTACATAATGCTTGGGTACTTCATGGTTAGTGGCCCTGCATTTTGTTGTCTCCTCCACGCCAATTGTACCCACGCATGGAGTATTGTCTTTAATAAAGAAACAAATGGTGTTACTGAGAGAGCACAAGTTTGGAAAAAATGTATAAGTGCACCATATTTACAAGCACATAGTTAGTTTAAACATGTTTTGCACACGAGTGTTTTATATCTAGGAGTGAAATATACAGAGTGTTCTATATTCAGTAGTGAAATGTTTCGAATGTTTAAGTAGTGTAACAATAATTATAACTGTGTGAGATTAATGTAGAAATGTTGGAATGAATGTGAAAACCTCACGTTCTCATGTTAAAAGAATCTTGTCCGAATTAAATGTAACTCTGAAATCCAGTTAAATGTGTAGGCCTCAGGGCAATTCACAGCAAACCTAAACGTGCTGCTAGAATAATGTGAGATGAGGTTGACATGGTTCTTCCAAATGTATTATTGAACTTAGGGTCAAAGTATATGCTTTATAGATGTGTTATTTTAGAAACGTATGCTAGTTAAGAATGTTGCTGCTTGAATCAAGTTAATGTTTTAAGAGTGCAGGGACCTGCTTCATGTAAATCAAGTAGGCCTGAACTGATAATGTCATATCGTTTGAACTGCCATGTGCTCGTTAGGGAAGAAGTCGAGAGGTGTCCAGCACAGCGCTTTGGGGGTGTTTTACGACCTAAAGATATGGTGGAGTCTGGAATTTGAGGCCCACTGCAGGACGAACTGTATGCAGGTGCGAGGGTCCTAATCAGCTCGAATGAAAGGGGGCTTTGTTCAGTGGCGCTTGGCGCAGGCCTGTAGGAGTCTCCAGGAATTTCAGGGGGTATCGGCGCACTGGAGAAGAAGCCTGGGAACCAAGGTCAACGTTAACGAGGGTCTTCAAGAGTACCATCATGGAGTTTACCGCGCAAAGATGTACCACGTGAGGGGCGTCCCAAGGGGCGTTCCTATCAGAAATGTGATTTGGTATTAGGGAAAGAGACCCGGGAGGAGAGCAGAGCAGATGATTTTGGGAGCCTAAGGAAGCGGATGGGTAGGCAGATAGACTGATCAGGAGAAACCCATTATCAGAGAAGAGACAAAGAGAAGTGCGTGATCTTCTTAGGAAGTCACCACGGCTGACACCTAGAGGGGTAAAGATCTTGCTAAGTAGGGATGTCACTTAGTATAGTGTAGGGACAGACTAACCTTAATTTTCTTTTCTGTAATGACTTTGAGGTTGCAACTTGTATCCATTTTGGCAACCCTTATGGTTTTCGAGATTGTACTTATTATCCTGTTTTTCAGACTCAGACTACTAAAAAAGTTCATGTTCATAGTGATACCAATTTATCTTCTGAATCTCATTTTGAGAAGTTTGTATCTTCAGTTATCTTTGACTTTATATTAAACCTTTTGAACTTAATCCTGGTCAGTGGTCATTTAGAGTGGTGTAAGTTCTTAATTGATTGACTTATTGTTAGATTACCTTTTACTCAATGACAGGTACCAACGATCCAGTCGACTTGGTTTGGGAGCTGGTAAGGTAACTAGTAACCAGTAATCCCGCGTTAGCAGTTGGTAGCAGAGGATGGTTATCTTCTTGAGGAAGGTAATCTAGAGAGGTTAGTTTACCCCAAGGCCCCTAGACATCGAGAGACGGGCAGCGGAAGAATCGTGTGCCGAAAGGTGCAGACGGTGCGAGAAAAGCAGCAGTATCGGAGGAGAGTGAGTATAAAAAGGGTCATGCGTGAACAGATTGCGGTGTTTTGTGTTGTATTTGTATTGTAATGTCTTGCGGAGTTGAATGCCTGTAGTGTGAATGAGAGAAGGTTGTGAGCGCGCGCAACCTGGTAAACTGGTAACCTGGTAAACGGGTGAACTGGTGAAATCTTAAGTTCAGGCCAGAGCTTAAGTGGTTTTGGGTGTATCGAACATCCAGGGTAGTTGTCGACCATAGTACGGAGGTCACGAGGTACCATTGACCGCCGTGGATCCAAGATAGGGGGAGTGTACGAGTGAGTGTATGAGTAACGGACGCTGGTCGAAAGTTACTGTGTGTGTGAGTAACCTATCGGAGAAGGCGATTGTCTGGAAGTAAACGGAAAGACATTTCGCCAAGTTAAGGTGACAACTACAGAAAGACTGTGGGCGTACAGTCAAGAAAGGTGATCGCTTGGACGGAAGTAATCATTTTTCAGAGTATGAATGGGACGCTTGCATGACCGAGGAGACGAGCTGAGAAAGGAGGGGAACTGCTGCGAAGGGGGACGGGTGACGTCGGCTAGAGCCGCGCTGTGATTGAGCGGTTGGTGTGACGTTAGCTAGAGCCGCGCTCTGGTTGGGCGGCTAGAGTGACGTCGGAGGAAAGTCGCGTACGGATAGGTCAGTTAGTGAGAACGGGGCTGAGATTGGTGGAATATCATCAGGAAGTAAACAAACGCGGAGAAAGAGCAAAATCATGAAGTGTTTTAAGTGTTTGAAAGGGATTTTTAAACGTAAACGAAGTGAACATTATTATGGGGAAGAGGCTCCGCCGGAGGGCACACCAGCTCATTATATGGCAACGAATGTGGGGCTGCATACCATATTATGGATTGGGGCTTGGAATAAGCTTACGGAAGGGAATGAGGAAATGCAGTTCCCGAGGTACGGGACGTTTAAGTTAGAGGTGTTACATCGGCTAAAAGCAACCATGTCCTCATTGAAACCCTCGCCCAGACCAACACAGTTTGAGGCCCTTAATGCATGGGTTAGGGCTGCACACGACAGGAATTTGAACAGGCGTCAACAAAGGCTGACGCGATCGGTAAGAGCAGTGCGAGATTCCAAATGGGATGAGGAGGCAAAGCGTTGGAGGGTACAGGCTATTGAGGTGGAAAAAATGTATCCGATGAGGGAGGTGGCGGGAGGAGGAGGAAACCTCATGGAAGAAGACGAGGAAAGCGAGTCGGAAGACAATCTGATAAACAGATTGTTAATGGATAGACCACCTCCGAGAGTGGGGGTGATAGAAGATAGAGGGCTCGCAAGGGAAGATGGGAATGCCATAGAGGGGTATACACCACTCCCTATATCGGAATGGTCATCTATTAAAGGCGGAGAAATACCTCAAAACAACACTGTACAGAGTGTAGTGGGAAGGTTTGTGGTGCAGAAAACGCCAACCACCGAAAGGGTTGAGTCTGTTGGATTGCCAGATGCTCTTCAAGTGCCTGTTACCATAGGACCCATAGTTTCGATCTATAACCCTGAGAGAGATAGAGAGGAAGAACAGAGGCAATTGGATAGAGAAAGGATTGAGGTAGAGAGGAGGAATAATGTGACAAATGCATGGAAACAATTGCCAGGATCGGTAACGTGGAATACCCCAATAGACACAACTGTCGGTCCCAATTCAGAACAGGGAGGTCCGAGAGGACCAATGGATCTAAGGGGACCGCGGCCAAGACCCTATTCAGAATTAAGAGCTGATTTGAGGGAATGGGACGGGTTCACGGTATCCCCGAGTAACAGGACAAGAACGGAACCAGAGTGGGAAACCAGGGGCAATGGGACTGTATCTCATTGTGGGGCCAGCGAAAGCAGTCAGGGCCGGGAAAGCCAAAGTCCAGAGAATAGAGGGGATGCACGTCCTACAAATCAGGGAGAACAGCCGGAACAAAATACTAGGATTGTAGAGTGTGAGGAAATGTCCCGTCTCTGGGAGAAAGGGGGAGATGAAATGGTACGGGCTTTTCAGAATAGGTTTAGGTGCCTTCATCATACACTAGGGGAAGACGTCCAACATTGGAGGAAGGAGAACAGTGATAGGTCCCGCCATGCTTCGAGTAATCAAGAATCACAGGGAAATAGTGAGGAAAGGGGGAGCAATGGGATGCCTTACTATGCACCCAGAGAAAACAGGCAGATCGGGGAAGGCGGAAAAATGAGAAACAAGGAAGTATTTCATCATCCACCCCGAGAGGATGGAAAGGCATGGGACCTAGACAGATGGGAAGAGGGGAGGACTCCCTATAACTCACCAGTACCTAAACGTAGATCTCGGAGCTGGGATGGGAGAGATGCGGATGGAGGAACTAAATTTAGTGTCTTGAAAGCTGAAATTAAGGCAAAGAGGCTCGATGTTACTAGTTTAAAGTCAGATGTTGATGAGATAATAGATGGAACATTGCCTTTGGAAAGGATAGAATTGTATGAACAGGATGAGTTATTGTTCATGGCAAAGGATATTACTAGAAAAGCTAGAGCGTTTCATGAGAAACTGACTGATTTGGCAGACAGGTATGCCGTGGATTTATCTAGGACTAGGGCATTGCAGAGTAACCACAGATTACAGTACGCAGACCAGGATCTCGAAGAGAAGAGAACTACTGGATTAAAAACACACATAAGAGAGCTGGTATCTGGAATAAGAGTGTGGAGAGAACTGGATAAATGGGAAGAAAGGTGGTCAAAAAAGGGCACAGTTAGACGAAGTACAAATGTGATGACCCCTGAGGGAAGGGCAATGCATATGGAGGCATTCCCTTTGCGCGAAATATCCAACGGAAATTATGTACATGTGCCCTGGAGTAGAGGAGACTTAGCTGCATTTACCAACTCATTTCCAAAGTTAAGGGACAATCCAGTAGAGTGGTATAAGCAGGTAGAAAGGTTTGTCAAAATCTCGAAAGTATTGTGGATTGATTTGAACACGTTGTTTGACATCGTGGTCCCATCTGATTTGTGGACCCCGTGTAAGACTAGTGTTGAATGGCCAAATACTGAACCAGCGAGGGATGTTCGAACTAATGGACCATCCGAGATTGTCATGCGAAAGTATGAAAGGGTAATAGCTTGGCTGAAAGATAAGGTACCACCACAGGATATAGATTGGGTAAAAATAGACCGAACGAGACAAGAACCGAAAGAGACCGTGCATGAGTTTTATGAGAGGTTGTTGAAAACATTCAAGCAATACAGTGGACTCGATGTAATGGATCCCAAAGATATAGGACAATTTGTGTCTAAGTTTGTTTTGGGGTTGAGACCTGATATTTGCTTGATGATTCAGCAACATTTAATTTGTTGGCAAAACAAACCACTCGATGAGATCCTACGTTATGCACGATATTGTAGTGATGAGATAGATTCTAAAGCCAAGAATCTAAAGGAGAAATTGATGGTGGTGCAAATGCAGTCCGCCGGGAAGGGTGGCCAGCAGAAGCAGGGGATGGGACGAAAACCAAAAGGTCAGAATAGGGACAATGAGGAAGGGCAGAGACCTAGGATAGACTTTGCCACTTTAAAGAAAACGACAAAGTGCCATCAGTGTCACCAGGTGGGGCATTGGCGACGCGAGTGTCCCTTTAACCCTGAAAATGGAGAGCTAGAAGTAGAAGAGCTGGTCCAAGAAATCCCAACTCCAAAGGTGACAGTTCCAGGTAGCAAGGTGGCCAAAGGGGGGACTTCGGCTCCACGGGCCCAGTTCCCACAGCCACCGAAAATATCGACAGGGGGAAAGGTCTTCAAACAAATGCCTCTCTTTATCGAGGAAGAAAAGTGTTATTACATTGATCCATTGACAGGACAGCATGTGAGTAGTGAGGAGGACTGCACCCTCGGGGCAGTCTTAGAAGTGGATCAAAGAGGGCCATTTGTTGAGGCAGAAGTGGCAGGGTGTCCCACTACGTTCTTGGTGGATACTGGGGCTACCCGATCAACACTGAGATCGGCGGTGGTTCCAGACTTGCCGATGTCAGGGGAAACAATTCAGGTGGTAGGAGTCGCAAATAAAAGGATGACTAGTCCCTTGACAGAACCAGTGTCTGTGAAAATTGGAAACCACATGAACGAACATCAGTTTGTGGTTTGTGACTCGAGTCCGGTATGTCTGTTAGGAAGGGATTTGTTGTGCAAATTGAACTGCACCATATACTGCACCCCGCAAGGAGTGGAGGTACAGACTACCGACGAAGATGCTACTTTTAAGGTGGCCAATTCAAAATCCTGTGTAGAACTATATCCTACTCTGACTGTAGAAGATCTTCCCCAAGACCTACGAGATGCAGTGGCGTCAGAGGTATGGGATTTCACTGGAGAGGAAATAGGATTGATTAAAGGGGTAGAACCGGTAAAAATTCTGGTAAAACCAAATGCTGAGTTTCCAAGAACGCCTCAATACAAATTGTCACAGGAAACGATTGCAGGAATAAAGCCTGTGATCGAGTCAATGATACAACAGGGAATACTGAAAGAAATCGTGGGTAGTCCTTGTAACTCCCCGATTATGGGTTTGCAGAAACCTAGTGGGAAATTCAGGATAGTGCAGGATTTACGAAAAATTAACAGCATAGTCGTTTCATGTTGTCCCGTGGTACCGAATCCTTCAGTAATACTGTTTCAAATACCATGTCAAGCAGAATGGTTCACAGTGATAGATCTTTGCCAGGCTTTCTTTTCCATCCCATTGGATGAAGAGAGCAGGTATCTTTTTGCTTTTAAAATGGAAGATCGCGTTTTAACATGGTGTCGAATTCCACAAGGATTCACAGACAGCCCATCCATCTTCAATCAGTTGTTGAAGAAGAATCTTGAAAATCTAGTACTGCCCCAGAACTCGGTTCTGGTCCAGTACATAGATGACCTACTTGTTGCGTCAGAGACAGAGGAAGCCTGTAAAGCAGATTCAATTGCCTTACTGAACCATTTAGCTGAAAATGGACATAAGGTATCCCCGAGCAAGTTGCAGTATTGTCTGACAGAAGTACAGTATTTAGGGCACCGGTTAGAAAAAGGGAAACGTAAGGTGTCCCCAGAGAGGATTGAGGCGATAATGAAGATGAATGCGCCTACAACACAGAGAGAAGTTAGAATGTTCCTAGGAATGGTGGGTTACTGCCGACAGTGGATAGTTAACTTTTCACTGAAAGCAAAGCCCTTACAGAAACTGACGCACAAGGAGGTGAGTGATCCGGTACCATGGGATGAAGAATGTCTGGTGGCGTTTTTACAGCTGAGAGACGATTTGTGTCGTGCTCCGGCTCTGGGAATGCCTGATTACGAGAAAACATTTTCACTCTATTGCTGTGAGAGAGAGGGATGTGCTTTGTCAGTCTTGGCACAGACCCACGGAAATGCCCGTAGACCAGTTGCATATTTTTCGGCTACATTAGATCCAGTAGCCGCAGCGTTGCCCGGATGTCTCAAATCCGTTGCTGCAACGGGTGTCAGCATTGAAAGGAGCGAGAGTATTGTGATGGGACATCCAGTGGTGGTGTATGTACCACATTCAGTTGAATTGTTAATGACCAGGACGAAGACGCAGCATCTGACCAATAGTAGGCTCACGCGCTACGAGCAAGTTATTCTTGCCGCAGAGAACGTGACTCTCAGGAGATGCTCTGTCTTGAATCCTGCTACTTTGATGCCATTACCTACTGTAATAGAAGGCGAAGGATGTGAAGACCACGATTGCCTTGATGTGACTGAACTATGCACGAAACCCAGACCAGATATTGTGGATGAGCCATTGTCTGACCCCGATGAAATTTATTTTGTTGATGGCTCATGTTTAAGAGACGATACTGGTCGGTTGAGAGCAGCTTATGCTGTTTGTACCATTACTGGAGTTGTGGAAGCCGCTTGCCTGGAAGGAGTACATTCCGCACAGGTAGCAGAAATTATTGCCCTAACTCGTGCCTGCATAGCAGGAAACGGAAAGAGAGTCACCATCTACACGGACAGCCAATATGGTTTCGGTGTGGGTCACGATTTCGGGCAGTTGTGGTCTCAGAGAGGTTACATGACCTCCTCTGGTTCGCCCATTCGAAATGGAGAATTTGTGCGGCTGTTGTTAGAAGCATTACAAGGTCCAGTTGACATCGCAATAGTAAAGTGTGTAGCTCATACTAAGAATACAGATTTTGTGTCACAAGGCAATCGATATGCTGATGAAGTCGCACGTTATTGTGCGGAACAAAATTATTCTTTCTCAAAAGTGGAAATAGAAGGTGCCGAAGAAAGGACAGAATTAAGCATGATGTTAGAGACCGTGGATTCCTGGGAAGATTTGAGGGTAATGCAGGAGAATGCACCAGAAACTGAGAAAAGGGCATGGGAAACAGCAGGTTGTGTGCGAAGTGAAATGGATTTTTGGGTTTCAGCAGATGGGAGGGCTGTGTTACCTGAAGAATTAGCAAATCCCATGGCGAGAGAAATACATGGTCCAGTACATCTAGGAAGGGATGCTATGATGAGAGTGTTTAGGCAAACTTGGTATTGTCCTAAATTTAGAATAGCAGCAGAATCAGTATGTAAGCGATGTGTTACCTGCCAACAACTGAACGTAGGCAAACGAACACCAGTCACACTGAGTCACATTGGGAGGTCGGGGGGGCCTTTCAACAGAATGCAACTAGATTTCATCGAAATGCCAAGAGTTAATCGCCTTCGGTATGTGTTGGTGATTGTATGCGTATTTTCCAGATGGGTTGAGGCGTACCCTACACGTAGGTGCGATACACTCACAGTGGCTAAATTGTTGCTCAGGGAGTTGATACCGCGTTTCGGGGTGCCTGCCTCTTTGGAATCGGACAGAGGAAAACATTTTAACAGCGAAATAGTGAAGATGTTGTGCTCCACATTGAATATCGATCAAAAGCTGCATTGTAGTTATCGACCAGAAGCTTCAGGAATTGTGGAACAAGTGAACGGCACTTTGAAGAATAGACTGGCTAAAGTAGTGGCATCCACATCTTTGAGTTGGCCAGATGCTCTTCCTTTAGTGCTCATGAGCATGCGCAGCACCCCTGACAGGAGGACAGGTCTCTCTCCACACGAGATTCTGATGGGGAGGGCCATGAGACTTCGCACAGTTCCAACTGCTGCCCTATTGAATATTACAGATGATCTGATCTTGGATTATTGTAAAGGACTGTCTGACGCCATCCATTCTGTGTCCCTTCAGGTGCATGCGGTTGAAGTTCCAGCATCGAGGAACCTGTGTCATAACCTGAACCCAGGGGACTGGGTGTTGGTTAAAAAGCACGTCCGGAAGAACTGCCTAGATGTTCGCTGGCGTGGGCCCTTTCAGGTAATCCTGATCACGAACACCGCGGTGAAGTGCGGGGGGCTGCCAAATTGGATCCATGCATCCCATACTCGAAGAGTTCCAGCACCTCTAGAAGAAACAGCTCCTATCCCAGACGAAAGCCAGGAAGAGGAAGAAGAGTCGCAAGAAGGGATTGAGGCAGCTGAGGGGGTGTCGGAAGAAGTTGGGAACGCATCGGATTCAGAAGAAGAGCGAAGGCAGGACGGCAGTGAGACTGAAGACGCAACTGAAGGAGAGAGCAGAAGTGAATACGACTCAGACTCAGATCCGTATCAGAGCGACCAAGAACCAAGTGAGAGGACAAGGAATAGGAGAATAAGGCTTGGAGCTGCCACTTGGCCAGAAAGGAGAAGAAGGCTAAGCTTAAGGTCGGCTCAGGAAGAAACGCTTGCTCCTATATCCGAAGACTCAGATCCAGAAGAAGATATCCAGGAGGGAACCGAGGAGGGCCTTAGAAGGTCAAGGAGGGTGCGAGTGCCTAGTAGAAGATACTCTACTCCTGATTGGACCTACCTCGTTGCAGATGTCGGGGGGGCACAGAACCGGGAGGATCAGGGAAGTGGACCTGGTCAGAACTGACCCGATCATCACAGTGCAAATAAGGTTCCTGCTGCCAGGAGCGGAGACCGAAAGGTCACTGACACTCAACATCGTTCATCCTCCTCTCCTGAGCGGAATAAGAAAATTGATTTTAGAGACAGTTGAGTTTCCAGTTTGCTGTTCACGATATCCAATATTGGAGGGAACTCTTCTTCGTTTGGAAATGCTTGAGCGAGTAGTAGAAATTCTTGGAATGCTCATTGTTGTGGATTAATACCTTGAAATCACTGCAAGATAACCTAGCGCCGAGTGGAAGAAGAAAAATTGGTAGGGGTTTCCTTTTAGCGGATGGAGAAGGGCTAGGGTTGTCTATTTTCTACTGGACTTTGAACTGTTTTGCGGAAATAAATTGTCAAGCTTCCAAGTGTTCAAAAGAGAGACATTGCGAGAGAGAAAGACTTTGTTCGAAAAGAGGAAGAAGTTGATGCAGGAGGAACATCCAGAACCACACTGTTTGAGAACATGGAGGCTGGCAACCCGAACCGCAGGGCAAAATGCATAGTTGGCACACTTTTAGGAGTAGTGATTTCTCTTATAGTTTTAGTGGTTACTGTCTCATACATAGTGGGACACGAGGGAGATGCAACTGCAGTAAAGGAGGCTAAGGGAGTGTCAACACCGAGAACTACCATTATTAATGATAAGGGAAATATCAATGATAAAGACAAAGCATTGTTAGATGCAGAAATAAAAAGGTTACACACAGACGAGTCACAGGGAAATTTCAGGTCAAATGCTTATGCTAAATTGCTTTATGAATACGTTGATGCCATGGAGGTGAAGAATTGCTACGTTTGTATGCAATTACCAGCTTCGGTAGAGGAGGGTATCAGATACCATCATCTTCCGTTGACATATGGAATCACGTGCAGTTTGTTGTTGAGTATATTTTATGGACGAGAAGGATTTGAGTATTATTTCTCGAATTTCGACTCGACATTGCCAGAGGTCCCGAATTACAAGCATTTGAACAAGTGGGACTATTACAAAAGCGAAGATAGATTACACAAATGGTTTATTCCATGGAAAACGTTAGATACTTCACATGCTCGAAGAAACAATCTGACTTGTCAAGTGTCAGAAATTGAGAAAAAGTTTATAGGACAGGTAGATACTAGATACAGGAGGCAGAAGATTCTGAAGGCCTCAGGACAATGGGAAACAGATTGGACCAAGGAGGAAAGGTCACATCAAAGAAAGGGTAGTATTGGTCCAATTGCTTTAGATAAGGAGAAAAGGGGGAAACTGTGCATTCACAGGAGTTACTCCTATTATGAGAATTTTTATGTAGGTCAAGTCAATTGTGAACATGCCTTTCAACTGGAGTATTACTCTAAGGATTTTTTGAAAGGGATGCAAGCAATTCCAAATGTATATTTTGTATGTGGAAGAAATGCCTATGTGAAGTTACCAGATAATTGGTACGGATCATGCTATCTGGCGGTTGTTTTCCCTAAAATATATCATGTTGAGAATTTAGAAACGACGAAGAAAGAAATACCAACCAGGTGGAAGCGAGGGCTGGGTGCAGCAGAAGTAGTTGGAGATGTACTCGGTGCTGCATTCCCTATTTTAGGGGTGATATTGAGTGACATTAAGATCAGGAGGTTAGCTACAGTCGTAGATAGGCTATCTGCCAGTACTGCTAGATCATTGATGCTGATAGAAGGTGAGATGCAATCGATTAGGGCAATGGTTCTTCAGAACCGACTTGCTTTAGACGTTCTGTTAGCTAAAGAGGGAGGAGTCTGTAAGGCTTTGAAGGTCCAGGAATGCTGCACTTACATTCCAGACAATTCAAAACCTCTAGAGAAGTATATACGAAACATCACTGCCATACACTACGAAATTGAGGATCTGACAAAGATAAACGTGTGGGAAAAAGTAGGTCATGGAATGGGTAAAGTTGGAGGTTGGTTCGCCAACTTAGGAAAGGGTATCGTTTGGTACATACTGAAACCCATCATCATAATTGTGATTTGCGTAATCACTTTGTGGGGATTGGTGCGTTTGTATCAATGTTATAGAGCAAATAGGTTACATAGAACTATGAGGAAACAGGAGGACAAGTTGACAGCGATGCAGGACACTCAATACAAGAGTCTGAAAGCATTGGAGACTATGAAAAGAGGTGGCACTGCCATGACTTCACTTTGAAGGGTTCTACATTTTTAATGGTGTCTTGATGGTGATGACCCCTGAAGGTCATCAAAGGGGGGACTGAGAGAGCACAAGTTTGGAAAAAATGTATAAGTGCACCATATTTACAAGCACATAGTTAGTTTAAACATGTTTTGCACACGAGTGTTTTATATCTAGGAGTGAAATATACAGAGTGTTCTATATTCAGTAGTGAAATGTTTCGAATGTTTAAGTAGTGTAACAATAATTATAACTGTGTGAGATTAATGTAGAAATGTTGGAATGAATGTGAAAACCTCACGTTCTCATGTTAAAAGAATCATGTCCGAATTTAATGTAACTCTGAAATCCAGTTAAATGTGTAGGCCTCAGGGCAATTCACAGCAAACCTAAACGTGCTGCTAAAATAATGTGAGATGAGGTTGACATGGTTCTTCCAAATGTATTATTGAACTTAGGGTCAAAGTATATGCTTTATAGATGTGTTATTTTAGAAACGTATGCTAGTTAAGAATGTTGCTGCTTAAATCAAGTTAATGTTTTAAGAGTGCAGGGACCTGCTTCATGTAAATCAAGTAGGCCTGAACTGATAATGTCATATCGTTTGAACTGCCATGTGCTCGTTAGGGAAGAAGTCGAGAGGTGTCCAGCACAGCGCTTTGGGGGTGTTTTACGACCTAAAGATATGGTGGAGTCTGGAATTTGAGGCCCACTGCAGGACGAACTGTATGCAGGTGCGAGGGTCCTAATCAGCTCGAATGAAAGGGGGCTTTGTTCAGTGGCGCTTGGCGCAGGCCTGTAGGAGTCTCCAGGAATTTCAGGGGGTATCGGCGCACTGGAGAAGAAGCCTGGGAACCAAGGTCAACGTTAACGAGGGTCTTCAAGAGTACCATCATGGAGTTTACCGCGCAAAGATGTACCACGTGAGGGGCGTCCCAAGGGGCGTTCCTATCAGAAATGTGATTTGGTATTAGGGAAAGAGACCCGGGAGGAGAGCAGAGCAGATGATTTTGGGAGCCTAAGGAAGCGGATGGGTAGGCAGATAGACTGATCAGGAGAAACCCATTATCAGAGAAGAGACAAAGAGAAGTGCGTGATCTTCTTAGGAAGTCACCACGGCTGACACCTAGAGGGGTAAAGATCTTGCTAAGTAGGGATGTCACTTAGTATAGTGTAGGGACAGACTAACCTTAATTTTCTTTTCTGTAATGACTTTGAGGTTGTAACTTGTATCCATTTTGGCAACCCTTATGGTTTTCGAGATTGTACTTATTATCCTGTTTTTCAGACTCAGACTACTAAAAAAGTTCATGTTCATAGTGATACCAATTTATCTTCTGAATCTCATTTTGAGAAGTTTGTATCTTCAGTTATCTTTGACTTTATATTAAACCTTTTAAACTTAATCCTGGTCAGTGGTCATTTAGAGTGGTGTAAGTTCTTAATTGATTGACTTATTGTTAGATTACCTTTTACTCAATGACAGGTACCAACGATCCAGTCGACTTGGTTTGGGAGCTGGTAAGGTAACTAGTAACCAGTAATCCCGCGTTAGCAGTATTAATACATTTTAAAAGGCAAATCTTATAAACGTCAGCACTTAATGGACATAGGTAATCTTAACATTGTTTGCACTACTGATAAATCTAGTCGGTACTTACCATAAGCACTCTGTACATCACATAAAAAAACAATGCACGAGTTTTGACCCATCTACAAGTAGAAACCTAAAATTAACATTTATCTTCGTGACTGTGCATACTTATAGAAGTGCCTATACTGGCACGTGTTTAGCGACCTAAAACTATTTCTTGCTCAGGGCTATCAAGTTTCTGATGGCACTTTGAAATGCGAATATAAAAGCGCAAACAATAATTTGAATACAAATCACATATTCCGAGTACAATAAATCCAATTGCATTATTGCTTAAAAATGTGTTAAAAAATATTACGTGAATAAAGAGACTCACTTTTGTCTGAATGCATGATTATCTCTTTTGTCAATTGTCAAAAACTCTTTACTCCAGCCGCCACGGCCATAAAAGAACAATTCATCACACAGCGACATACACAGTAAAACAAGAATAAAAGTTACATCCAATTTCCTAAAATCATATGATATATGTCTATAAACAGCTATGAATGCATATTTATAAATAAGACATATAATTAAAAGTGGGTTATTAAAAGAAATAACCCGAATAGGGCACAAAACAGACAAGCAGGGGGTTAAGTCATTAGACAGGTGATCGACCTAGGGCTTTCGGGCGTAGCACCCACATTGCACCCAAAGATTTTGCAACAGAGATGACCAGTGGTATAGAAGAGTCTAATCTAAAAATACGGAGGGCATCTTGGTGATTCCGTACAACTAGGGACCTACATATTGGCGCCAGCCGTTTATGCCGGGTGGATGAATAGCCTGGGCAAGCAAACATTACGTATGAAATACTTTCCTTCTGATGGTCACACGAAGGACCAGTGCTACCTCCTTCACCTTCCAACCTGCTGTGAATGACTTAAGGGGTAGGGTACCTATACGAAACTTCCTAGCGGCCACGTCATTCACAAGAGACCAGTATTTCATTTTGAACTCATCTTTGGATGGAAAAGCAAATGTACTAGGTTAGTTCCACAAATCATTAACTCCTAATGAATACAAGGCTGACTTCATATTTGAAAGCCATGGGATTAAGTTACATTTGTCAGCCTTCATGACATCATTTAGGCTATCAGTGTATTGTGCAAGCCCGGGAGTAGTCCACACGGGCCTCCAGTACAACAATGGCTGTAAACAAATTTTATACGTGGCTCTTGTAACACCTAGGTCACTGAACAGTGGGTGTAACGGGGTACTATATGGAAGGGAAGTCAAATTCCTGAGAAACTTGTTCTCACATTTTGTGATGTCATCGTGTTTGGCAAATCCCCACAGCTCAGCCCCATACAGGGTTGACCACAGACCCTTGGCACCATAAATTGTTAGTGCAGGAATAATGGGTTTAGAATAAGATGTTGAAAACTCCTTAAATATTCCACCAGAGATCTGCTTTAACCTGGTTGTGGCCTTACTAATGTGCGGTTGCCAAGACATACCCTCTGCAAAAGTAGCCCCTACACATGCAAAGTAATCAACTTGTTCAAGCAGGGTTCCTCCCAGGATTAGTTTGCTCTTGAAAGATTTGTGCTACCTAAAGGAATATCTATGATTTACTTACACTTAGGTTTTTGAGTTTCAACGCCTCTTTTTTTTGAGGGAACATGATTAACTCCTGCACTTTAAGTAAGTCAAGAGATTCATTTATTTTATTGTTACAGAATTATTCTGAACTCCTTCCTTATTCAGATGTGATGGACATTGACAAATTTTTCATGACAAACTTTGCAACGCAAAAGAGCCTTATCTTGCCTGTTGTCACTTGCAGGTTAATTGCATGAAACATTCTGCCACCCTTGAAGTTCTGGCAACATATTTTTGACAATAAGTTTATAAGTAATATTTGAGTCAACTCTCCTGCCTAGCACTTCATATAACCCGATACAGTTGGCCTGGCATTTAATCTTCGGACTGTATAGAAATGTTGATAGGCCTCAGAAACACTTCACCTGTTGCTGCTGATATTCAGCAGGGAACCAGGGAGCAGACCCTGCATGTTAAGGTACAGAATCTTGCATTCGAGCACTTAAGTGTACCAGTACCAGCAAGAAGCATTTCTAAAATAAAACACAAGTGATACTGAGACACAGCCACACAGCTTTTCTAGTGTGTAATTCCTCACCTGAGGATGAATAGGCATGTTAATGTGTGCAGGGCCTCTATTGTAGAAACTTCCACTGTCACACATCTGGGTGACCTAATATACTGCTGGCCCATCCTACTTGTCCTTTAGGTGATTCTCTTTCCATCATGCATCTTAATGTCCTGTTATTTCCCGGTAATTTTCATTCCTGCAAGTCTATGTCTTCCTCAGCACAGTCCTTACGTTTGTGTTTATCTCCATTCATGCAGAACCTAATTACCAAACTGTACTTTTCTTTCCGAATCCAAGATGGCCGCCATACTTATGAGTACAAATACATCACTTCCTGGGAAGGACTTCTTGAAATAATAAAAGAAGAAAGAAATCAGTGAAACAACAAGGAGACATGGGTGGGAACTCAGAACTGTGACGAGGAAAACATGGACTTTACCGGGCATTACCTTCTTGTCTGTCTTCCTCTCACCGTCCTTACATATGAGTATGTATCCAAGCCAAACACTGATTTCGAACCAAATCACACCATGAGTAAACAAAATAGATGAATTCAATTAAACAAATGACACAAAACATTACACTGCAGGAGAACCCACAGAACTCAAAACAGCAGTAGCAAAATCAGAGGAGACATTGCCACCAAATGCAAATGGTACTGGGTCATGAACGGTTGGGGTAGAGCCCAAGTGGCAGCAAAACAAATGCCTCAAATGGAAGCACCCTTAAATGCTACCCAAGAAACAGAGACACCCCTAATAGATCTCCCAGGCAACAACACTGGGACAGGCTGGCCAGCCAAAGAACAAGAATAAAAAATGGCCAGCTGAATCCATCAGGACAAAGTAGAAGGAAAAGGCTTGATATCCCTCTTCGCCAGACCATGGGAGACAGACAAGGCATTAGATTTGGGAAACACACTGTGCATTGCAAATACACAGAAAGAGCACACTGTACATCAAGAGAATGTAAATGTACCTCTTCCGCAGACACAGGAGAAGGGAAAAAGAAGGCAAAGCAATATCAGAATCCAAATGAAATGAGGACACCACCTTAGAGATAAAGAAAGGTCTAAGATGCAAGACCCTCTTGTCCAGAAAAAACAAAGAAACGGAGGGGAGGACAACAGAGCCCCAATCTCCCCCACCTGTCTACCGGAAGAAATGGCCACCAGAAAAACAACCTTTGCTGACAGAAACTGAAACTCAGCAGACTCCAAAAGCTCCAAGGGAGCACCCTGAAAACCCAACAGAATCCCACAATGGCACGAGGGAATGAACAGGACGCCTCAGAAAACAATGGCCCAGCAAGCAAACCACCAGAGGGGCAAAAGATAACACACTAGCCCCACGAAAAACCTGGCCCACTATCTACTGGCTATAGAGGGCAGATTCAGCCAACCCCAGCTGAAAATCATCCCGAAGGAACTCCAAATCGGCCGTATGATCACAAGAGGAAGAAGACAAGCTCTTGTCCTGACACCAAACAGTAAAATTCTGCCAATGGCGGCCATAGACCTCAATGGTAGACGAAAGCAGAGACTCCTGGGTCAGATCTGCCACATTCAGAGAACACCCACAGGCTAAAAGGGACTGCCTCGCAAGTGCTGAACTGCAAGCCTCAACCTGCAAAGAGTGTCCAGAGGATGAAGCGGAAGGTGCAGCGTGAACGAATGGATCACCAACACCCACTGGGGCTGGTTCGACAAACGAAGAAGACTGGGGAACCAAGGGTGCCTCATTCAGGCTGGGGCAATCAACAGAATCTGCACCTGGTCCTATTCGATCTTCTGAACCACCCGAGGAAGGAGAGGAATGGGAGGAAAACAGTAGAGGAGACCCCTGGGCTAGGGAACTGCCAGAGCATCCAGTGCCCAAGCTCTCAAGGACAGGACCAGACTGCAAAAGTGGGAAAAAGGGCATTCTCCTCGGTGGCAAACAAATCTAGCCACAGCCGGCCGAACTGACCAAGAATAGACTGAAAGATCATCAGACTCAGGCTCATCATCACAGAGGATGGAAACCACTGACTCAGTGCTTCGGCAGGCCCATTTTCCCTCCCCGGAAGATAGACTGCAGAGAGACATACAAGATGGGACTCACTCCACAGGCAAATCCTCCAGGAAAGGAGCGAGAGAGAAGGACACATGCTGCCCTGCCTGTTCAGAGAGGAGCGAACAATTTGATTGTCCGTCTGCACACACACAGCGGTGCGCAACAACAGGAGATGGAAGAACAAAAAGCCTTAAAGACTGCTGCCAGAGTCTTCCAATTCACGACCCCAGAGTCTCCAACCAACTCCATCTCCCTGTGCCGAGTATTCCTCCAGAGTGGCACCCAAACCTATCCCCCTGGCATCGCTAGTGAGAACTAAAACCGGAAGGGGAATCAAAGAAAAACTTCTGTGCAGATGAGTGAGGCCTAACCACCACTGGCGATCCCCTTAGATCTGAGGAGACACCGGAGCCAGCCTTTTGTACATCCCAGACAACGGGTTCTAATGCCTCATGAGATGGTGAACAAGGGGATACAGACGCAACCTTCCACCAAGAAACAACGGGCAATGTGGAGGACATCTTCCTCTGACTTCGAAGCCATGTCCCTGCAAAAGCCGAAGGTCGAAGAAGGAGCGAGGACAAATGGGAGCTGAGATGAACACAGCGCTCTTCCGACACTAAGATCTCCCCCACGCCAATCCTGAAGCGTGCCCAGATGAACAGGAGATCATGGAATGGCTGGGCCTGGGACTTCTTCCAGTTGATCCAGAAGCCGTAGTCCTGCACAGCGCAGACACCCATAGAATCCCAGACTGGGCCTTGGAAAAAGAACAAGAGGCAATCATCCAGTCATCCACATATGGGAAAAGCTGGACACTGTCAGAATATAAAATTCCCACCAGAGGAGCTAACAGCTTGGTGAACATGCTTGGTACAAATAGACCCGGAAATGGTAGTGGTTGACCTGGGCAGTGAACCAGAGGAACTTCTGCTAAGATGAATGCACTGGGACATCTAGGTAGGCATCCTTGATCCTCGATGGAAGTCAGGAACTTGCCCTTCCTTAAGAGTGGCAGAATCAGTAGGAGAGACACTATCTTGAAGGTTACATGAGGGTTAAACTAATTGACCCCCTTCAGGTCCATCACCGGGCGGAACTCTCCTGACACCTTTTGCACCAGAAAAAGCAGGGAATAAAAGCCATTGAAATGTACCCCTGAGGGACTGGAATGATAGCAGCCTTCTGGAGCAGCAACTGTATTAGTGCTGCCAACTCTGCCAGCGAGTGAGGAGCAGCGCTGCTGCAATGTATGTTGTATTAATAATAATAATAATAATAATAATAATAATAATAATAATCTTTATTCGGCATATAAGAATATGATCATAAAAGAAACATCTTAAAATATACATACATCAGGCAAGCATTATTCATAAAAATAGCTGCATAGACATTAAAACCAAGTTTATGTAATAACATAGTCCTCCACTGTTGCTTAATTTCAGAGTACGTCCAACAGATTTCACTACAGGTTAACACCTTCGGTGCTCATGACGGCTCTCGGCGTCATGAGTCACAGTAGACGTGTGCTCATGATGGCCGGGAGCCATCAGAACATTGCCGCTCTGCCCACGCGCGGTAAGTTCCCCGCCTGTGCGGGAAAATTAATCAGTGGGCAGAGTTCTGACGGCTCCCGGCCGTCATGAGCACACGCCCACCGTGATTTGTGATGGCCGGGAGCCGTCATGAGTACCTGAGCGCCACACCCAACCCAGCCCTCCACGCACCGTGGTGAAATTCGCGCCGCCGCGAAGGGGTTAAAAAGTATATAAACAATAAAATATTCAAATAATACTTTATTGCAACAACACTCAGTGCAAAATTAGCAAAGATTCTTATGGGCTTCAAACACTCCTCTTGGTTCTTAACTTTACAGCAGATCTTAAAAAAATGGAAACACAAAAGAGTGTAAAAACAGCTGATGACAATTTAAAAAACAGTAAGGCAACGCGTGCCTGTTTAAATCTAAGCGTTTTTAAGAGCCCCTTCAGAAACACTCTTCTGGGATATGCGTAGTGAGGACAGAGGAGGACAAAGTGTAAAGTAGGCTGTATTAGTCTGAGACCACTTGGACGTGCATCAGGAAGGGTCTGAGCCCAAAAGTCCTGGAAGAATTGTAGATAACCCCCCACTGGACAAAACCTGGAGCAGTCAAGCCATGGAAGGGGTGGGGCCATCATCCTGTTCTCTGCTGCTTCTTAATCAGCTCCTCCATATCACAGCCAAAAACCATGGAATATGTAAATGCAATTTTATAAGGACTGCCTTCTAAGCAGCATCCGCTTTCCATGAACATATCCAAATATAGCGCCAAGCTCCAATAGCAGCTCTGGAAGCCACCGCAGAAGCTCAGAGATTATCAACAGTAACATTTTAAAGAAACCGCAGCTGCTGCTTCATTATTGCCAAGAGGGCAGAAAATCTGCACCACCCTGCACCTTCTTTGCCAAGTCCTTAAGGTGGGACTGAAGGGCATACATGAGGGATACTCAAAGTACGGCCCGGGGCCACATGCGGCCCTCCTGACCCTTAATTGCGGCCCCCTGGTGAACAGCAGCACTGAGCTGCTGTTCACTTAACAGAGCAGGACAATTCAGAAAGCTGCAAAACAAACTTGCATATTTTATTTACACATTATACACATTAGCTAAAGTAACCATAAGGAAAAAAAGAAAGTGCCCTAGAGAACTTATCTTTAGGAACACCTTTAGTTTTCAAGACACCATTAGTTTTAAACTCTCTGCAAATAAGTGTATTTGATTAACATGCATGAGAATTTTACCTTAGTAGATCTGATTATCACCGCATTGAGAGGCATGTATTGGCAGTGATTGTTTTCAAACATGATCTTGGAAACTTTCATGCCACCCCCATTCTGAAAAGAATGCTATTAGTGAACCAAGAGGGAAGTCATCTGTCAGGTGCACCTTGTGGTTGCCTTTGTTGTTATGTAATTGGAACACCATTATAGTGTATTAAATAAAACACAAGAAGGTTTTGTACCACACGTATCCTATTCCTGAACTCCATGTATTTTAAGGGGCTCCCATATGTGTTAAAGAAGAAATAGGAGGCCAAGTGAAATTAAATTGCCTAGGATCACACAATTCCATCAAATGGGGAAGCCAGGACTGATACCAGTTTTTCCGGTTTCACATTTTGCAATTCAGCCACCAGATGAGTATCTCTTTCTCTTTCATGTTTTACATTATAAGTTAATGCTATGACTTTAATTCTTGATGCATGAAAATAGAGCATAGGTGGCAGACAGAAGTAATGTGAAGGCTTGGTTTGTTGTCCACACCATGCAGCTGCTGCGCGTCCCCCTACACTCACCTTTCATCACCCTGACCCTCCCATTGTTGGCATTGTTGCGTCCCCCAAGCATGTCACAGACAGTACTCTGCGGGCCTCGGGGGAATGTTTGTGAGTACCCATGGCATACATGGAGTAGGCATTAGCATGGACCCAACCCAAATTGTTTCAACCATGCTGCAAATTTTCTGCAAAATCTGCGCCCTGCACAAAATGGCCCTTCAGGTCAAACTAATCCCCTTCCAGGATAGGATCCAATCTAGCCATTTAGGGCCATATGTATCAAGGTACCAATTTGCGATTCTGTAATAGCGATTTTTAAGAAATCGCTATTTCAGAATCGCAAATTATTATGTATCAAGAAAATCGCAATTCTTTTGCGATTTCTTGATATTCCTTAATTGCGAATTCACAAATTGTGAATTCGCAATTAAGGAATACTTTCCCATTCATTTCTATGGGCCAGGATGCCCATAGGAAGGAATGGGAATTTATTCTCAATTTGCGATTCGCAATTTGCTAATCGCAAATTGAGAATAATTTCAAGGGTGCAGGGGTGTCCAAAGGACACCCTGTTGCACCCCTGAAATAAGCATGGGTGCACATGTGGTGCACATACATGCCCTATGGGCATGTATGTGCGTCACATGGCACTTTGAAAAATGCAAAAATGGGCATTTTTCAAGAAATTCGCAAATTACCACCAACTTGAAGTTCGTGGTAATTTGCGATTCCTTAGGGACAATTTGCAATTTTTTATAGCTTCACACATTGCATTTAAGGAATCGCAAAATTTGCGATTCCTGAAATGCAATTGCAAAATAAGGAATCGCAAATTTTGCGATTCCTTATTTTGCACCAGATTTTCATTCATACATCCCATTTAGCAAATTCGCATCTGCGAATTTCGGCCTTTGCGAATGCGAATTTGCAAGATACATATGGCCCTTAGTCCCCTCTCGGGCCTCAAATGCAGCATCCACCACAGTTGCAACAATGGCCTGGACATCGGGGGAGAAAGAAGACCCTGTAGATAACCCAGCCACCGCTGGGACGTCTTTTGAGTCACTCATAGCTGCTAAAGACTAATCCACCAGCCAGGCAGTCAGCAGATAGAGAGGACACCAACCACAAACAAGCAACCTCCAAATGTGGGCCATACGAAGCGGTAACCAGACCAGCACAGGAGCCAACTTCCTGACAAAGGCGGTCTGGAAACCATGACAACGCTGCTCCTTACCTCATGCTCCCCCTGCGGCAAAGGACAGGCGGAAGCAACGAGACACGCCACATAGACAATGCGGAGATTCCATCTTGAGATCAAACAGGTGCCACACATCTGCCGATCTCATAGAAAATGGGATCAGGTAGACTAAGATGTACTGCACGCCCCTCACCGAAGTCCTCAATGAGCTAAAAAAATAACCAAGGGAAGTATGTAAAAAGAAAATAAATAAAAGCCATTAAAAAAAACATCCCCGTGGCCCTCGGAGGCCGCCCAGCAGGCCACAAACTCCCCCTGTGGTCTTGCATGCCCTGCATACCAGCATGACCACCAAAAACCAAAACAAACCCCTTCAGCAGGTCTATAATAACAAAAGAAAAATAGAAAAACATACATGTAGCGAAGATGGTAATCAGCTGTGGAAACAAAAACAGGAAGTCCTTCCCAGGAAGTGATGTATTTGTACTCGTAAGTATGGGGGCCATATTCCTAGTACAATAAATCCAATCACATTATACTAACAATTATGTTAAAAATATCTTGTGAATAAAGAGACTCACTTTTGTCTCAATGCATGATTAACTCTATTATTTACTTACAATTAGGTTTTATATTCTTGTTACAGAATTATTCTGAACTCCTTCCTTATTCAGATGTGATGTAAATTGACAACTTTCTGATGACAAACTTTGCAACTCAAAAGAGCCTTATCTTGCCTGTTGTCACTTGCAGGTTTATTGCAAGAAACATTCTGCCACTCTTGAAGGGCTGGCAACATATTTTTGACACCAAGTTTGTAAGTAATTTTTGAGTCAACTCTCCTGCCTGGCACTTCAAATAACCACAATGTGAGCCTGGTATTTTATCTTTGGACTGTAAAGGCATGTTGACAGGCCTCAGAAACACTTCACCTGTTGCTGTTGATAACCAGCAGGGAACCGGTGGCCAGACCCTGCATGCTGAGGTACATAATGTTGCGTTCAAACACTTGAATAAACCAGTAGCAGCAAGAAGCATTTCTAAAATAAAAGTCAATTGATCCCGAGCGCCACCCACGCAGCTTTTCTAGCCTGCAATTTCTCACCTGTGGATGAATAGGCATTTTAATGTGTTCAGGTCCTTCATTTTAAAAAAACTTCTACTTTCACATATCTGGGTGATATAACATACTGCTGCTGCACCGTTCTACTTGCCCTTTAGGCGATTCTCTTCCTGTTATACATTTTAATGTAAATAATAAATATACACATATATTTTAATGCTGGGACATGCAAAAGTGCTTTAACAGTGCTAATAGTTCAGGTTGTGTATAGTGGAAATGTTTTTGTCAAGCTTCAGTGTACACACAGAACTCGTGTAGGATGGACGCAGTGGCGGCTCACATAGGGCGTGCTGCGGGAGGTGTGGGGCAGGGTGAGGGGGTAGTAAACTCAGACAACTGACGGAATGGAGGAAAGTAATTATTACGTTCCTCCGTTCCGTCATATGTCCGAGTTACCTACCTCCCACCCTGACCCTCCCCCGGCCCACCCCACTGCCCCACAGCATGCCCTATGTGAGCCGCCATTGGAAGGACAGCTGCAGGGGCAGTGATTAATTTGAGACAGTTGTTTCCAGTGCTCAGCACCAGCACATTATTGTCAGCAGAGTGCTATTGACAGTCTACCAAAATGTGGTGCTGTCTGGCTAATTTAGAGATGATCACAACAACAGTTAATTATTAATTCAAAATACAATACAAATTACTATTCCCTGCCGCTCGAGCCATTCTTATGGCTTTGGGGGCCTGGAATAGTCTGAAGTGCCACACTTGTTGTGTTGTTACTATCATTGACAGCATGGCAGGAGCAATATGCGGTGGAAGCTGCAGTGGCCTCCTAGCGAGAGCTCTGGCACTTTTTTTTATTTTTTATTTTTACAAATTAAGCACTGTCAGTGATACCATTTCCCTCACTTCCCCTCAATCCCCCCCCCACACACACTTAAGAAGCACAGGCACAGTGAGACCAGTACTAGTATGAGCTTTCCTCACAGACCTAGCACAGGTACCCCACAGGCAATAACAAGGCAAACGACTCACAAACACACGGCACTGATACAGCATGCGTAGCAGGCGTGCAGCAGCATTATTACAGGCAGGCAGAGGCTTCCCACAAACACATACACACACAAAGACACGTACGGTTCTGATAGCAAAGTTCAAAATCCCCCCATATTTCAAAGCACAGGTGCAGTGCAGACGGTAGCAGTGCAGTCTCCTCTCACCTGTGGGCATTTGCAGAAGACAACACTTCCCTCATACCCAAACAGATGAAGTAGGCGCAGAATCAATGCAAAGCATTATTCCAACACACTGCACAACAAAGGCAGAAACAGCACCAAACGCAGCGACAGTGAACGTTTTCCCAACACCCAGAACAAGTACTTTAAGGAGAGCAGCAGTTTGAGCCCTTTGGTGCACACACAAGGAGTGTCTTTGTTCGTGCCATATAATCAGAGCCGGACTGGCCGTAGCGGGCATCAGGCGTTTCCCCGGGAGGCTGTAAGGATGGGAGCCGGTTTAGCAGTGTTAAGAGCCGTTTTTAGGTCGAGGCTAGCGTCCCACAGCAAAGCTGTGGGAGGCGGAGCCGAAGATTTAATGACTTCAACAGTGGGGCTTAATCTTCCCTATCTCTTCCATTGGCTAGCTTCGTAAATAGAGGCTAGCCATTGGAAGAGATGTGTGTCAATTACTATTTTCCCCGCCTTGATGCGATTCGTGGGCGTTTCCGTCTCTTTTTTTAAGTCCCGCCCCCCACACCCTCCCTCTCGCCGAGGTCCCAGTCTATTCTTCCTGTAATGCACCTTTTGCTACCACTTGTATTTTGTTTGCTCACAATTGTCACTTTTGCCTCATGTAACTTAACGTCTGCTTTTGTAACGTGTTCACTCATATCCAAATCTTCTCATGGATCATTTCTGTTCCTATTGTGAAGCGCTCTGACGCACCACCTGAAGGGGCCGCCGCGCTGCCCGGAGCGACCCGGAAGTGCTTCCCTCCAGGACCCGGACTCAGACCGGGGTTCTCCAGTAGTTCTGTTTTTTACTGTTTTCTTTTACCGACAGTCTCCCGGCTCCGTTCCTTCCAGCTGCTCGCATTGACAGACAGAAGGACGGACAGGAGGGTCGTGCCTGCAGGTGAGTGCTGCATAACACCCAGCTCCCGTTGGGGGGACACGGCTGGGGCCACCGGGAGGCAATGTGTGTTGGCCGCGCCGGCGGCACTTCCTCCCCGGCTTCTTCCTTGTTGCAGTCACATGTCGTCTCCCCTTCCCCCCCCCCCCGCAGGAGCTGTAGTGTAGTTCCTATTATCCCAATAGGCTCTGCGCATTGGAATAATACCTTCAATAGTGTAGGCCTAGACCAGACGTTAACTAGGTCTACTACTGTCGATATTAGACTTAAAGTTTTGGGTTTGCCAGCTAGCTCAGAGTTCACTAGAAACTTTCTCGAATAGGCAAGGAGGAGTTGAACCTCCCTGGATAGACAAGAAGGGAATTAGTTTCTGACAACCATAGAACATGACAACTTTGCTCTCCCCTAATCAAGAGTGTATCTCTAGAGTCGTGTGAACAAAAGGCAATTTATTTTACTCAGTCAGTACGTGCATTCTTAGTCTCATCAGATTGTAGAGAAAAGGAAGAGACGGGCGTGTTCAATAAAAGATGTTATTTATTGATCAGTCTCTTTTCTCATACAAGAGAAATGGATCGATATTATTGCAATACTTATAGTTAAGTAAAGTGCATACATTAAAAGCAGAAGTATAAAATAATACTGTAAAAACATTGATATGGTTTCTAAGCCATATGAAGGTTTAAAATGAATAAAATATATACATACACATATACATTTGACTAATCGTACTCAACTGGTGTTTCTAGCTACGCCTACCCCGTGTACCTGACCTAAGCCTTATACGTGGGCGGGAATAGAAAGTTACAGTTTAAGTTAAGTTTGTTTTGCCAAGTGACCGACTAAAGAATTCTCTGCGAGGGGTTATTCAGTTCTGTACCTGGAATTTAGGATGGATGAGTGATGGTATCTCTCGTCTCTGGTCTCGATATTCCAGGCTGCCTGCGAGGGCTACCCGGAAGCGCCGGAGCTGGATTTCTCGGCAGGAGAAAAGGCAGCGTGTCGTTCTCAGCGCGTCAAGAAGGCGGGGCTGCGCCAGCGGGGTCTGCTCTGCTCTGGGCTTCGGCAAGTCTGGCTGCTCCGATCTCGTCACCACCGCGTGTGTTTGCATAGGGCAATATCGGTAATATTTATACCTTTAAGGTGCCGAGATTGACGTAAGGATGGACATAGATACGTCAATAAGGATGTCATACGACTTGGTCGTTAGCACATTCTTTTGCTGAAGTTCTCGAAGAAATCAAAACAATGGCCGCAGGGTTTTTCCCAGGTTGACATAGGTTTGATTTGTTTTGAGAACTCCGTATGCCTTATCAGGGGCTGGAGGAATATCGCTTGTCTAATTAGATGGCAAGCGTTATGACCTAATCAGATAACACGTTCCTGTGCCGTAGTGTGGCTTTATCAGATAACGGTTCCTGCATCATGGGGGTTTTCTGCCTCATGGGCTGGCTGCTAGTTAACTTGTTTACCAGAATAGGGTCAGGAATAGGGGGATGGATACAGAACCTATAGGAATACATCACACCCACTCCACGCTAACTATGGACATATTTACTAATCTATGCATAGTAAAACATACTGTAGAGTATAGTGTATACCTTACCACCCCAAAATACATAAATGCATTTTGAAATTATCAAATATACGGAAAAATGCAGTCATATGTATAGTATGCACTCAAGCTGTAGAATATTGCTAAAGTAAGCACGCATTTGTATACATTATTGCTATTTGGTATATGAAAATTTACACATGAAATGGCTCTTAATACAGAAAAAAGTTTCGAGACCATTTCATCACAGAATAAGAATGATTATGAACATACCAGCGGGCAGCTAATGTCTATAAGCTATCTAACATTAGAAATTTTAGTTCTCTAAGAATAGTTCTTACTTTAAGCAGAAGATAAGTGTCCCGAAAAATATGCAAAAATATTTTGGGGCTGCTGAAAAAATTGCTGTCCGTGAACTGGAGGGAAAATTGTTCATGGTATTCTGTTATTAAAGTTGAAGGCCAAATTCAGGGAACGCCGTGTGCGAGCTTGCTCAAAAGTCTCTATTTCTGCTCTGGTGAGAACATCATATCATTTAGGCTTTCGAAAAAGCTGTCAACAGCTTCCTGGGAGAGTTCCACTAACTCGGAAAAAGGGGTAACCATGCATTCGTTCGCATGATTGTCTCCACTGGCGTTTTGATTTGGAATGATGACAGAAGGTCGTACCTGATCGATGCTGCTTTCATCTTGAACTTCACTACCCCTTAATCGTGATGGTGAAGCTTCCACGAATGCCGTCATCAGGATTGGTAGCCGTTGAGGGCAGCACAAAGCATGAGCCTTTATTGGACTCAACAATGTTTCTGCATCCATTGGCGCATCCGATTGTAGCGTCAGACAGGTGTCTAACACGCATTCTTCTCCGCATAGCAGGCACCTTAATACAGGTAAAACACATCGATGCCACATTGGTCGAAATGATAGAAACCAAGTCATGTTCAGGTCTCTAAGCCGGGATAGTCCCAGGATTTTTGATATCCGGTCCCGGTATCCAATGGCTCGGATTGTTTCTTCCCTTGTCGCAGGTGTTTTGTCTGTGACACGGTTTGCCATAACGAAATATAAGGACTAGGAATAGGATTCCTGCAATTAGTCCCAAAATGAGGGGAAGTCCGCCAAAAATCGAATGGACGAAATCTGGAAAAATACCCAGTATGGCTTTGAATGGCGTTAATGCCATCGAAAATACTGTCTTAAATACTTTTGAGACTCCACTGGTATCAGAAATATTTAAGATTTCATTCAGGATTTCTGCGAAATGTATGGGGGAATTAGTTGATAACAATGAATGTATCTCTGCAGTCGTCCTTGCGACCTGGAGATCATACGTTTCTTTTGATGACGTGAGCCTGGTCGGCGTCTGAAGAAGCACTGTTTTCATTCTGCTTAAAGTGTCTATTCGAATAGAAGTAATTTTCAAGTTGGGCCATGCCCTTGCCTCCCTGTCTGGAAAGGAGCTGGGGAACAATGAGTGTCCACAGCACTTGACCTTCGCAGTCGTAGTTTCGAGATAAGGAGTCCCGGGCATAAGACTACAACATCTGCGATCTACAATTAGAATGTAACTCCCATTGTAGAGTCTTTGAAAGAATGGTTCTATCTCTGTTGCAGGTGCGCCTTGCTGGTGACATGAAAGGTTATTTGAGTTCCCTTCACAGGCTCCGTGCAAACTAATTCCATTACACAGAAGTGTACCGCTTAGTGACATTGCACAATTATTGCCACTAAGAAACACTTTCTGTCCTTTATTACTGACACATGCATGTGAATAGGGCAGGTTTCATGTTGTTTTAATGTACCCCTTTCCCAATTTTTCGTACATGCCAGCCTGTATATGTTTTTGGCAGTATTGAAACCTGAAGGTTGAAATTGGAATATTAATTATCCCATGTATTATCCATTCACTGACAGGTCGTTCTGACATTGTCACTGGTAATCTTTCGAGTTTCTCAATGCTCAGGATTGTATAATCAGCACCCTTTTGTGCCATACTGATTTGTCTATCAGTAAGGTTAAAGATATGGAATAGTGACGTTGTGTTGATTAAACGCCAAGGCACATAGCCTGAACGCAGATTTTGTAACGTCCAGCCAAGCTGTAAAATAGAACGCAATTGAGACTGACCGTGTTGTAATAACAGTAAGTCTTGCGATAATATGTCGATTGCTGAAGACACAATGCTGTCCAGAGAAAAAATTCTGGAGGACAGAGTCATTAACCCATTGTCCACTACAGAAAGTGATTTTTCCAAATTAATACGGTCAATTTCCCGTATCCTTTCTGCTGTCTCAATTTGAGTCACCTTCCAGGCCTCATTGTATGCTGCATATACAGAGGCTGCTATGAAACGTTTTTGACGCTGTTTGCGTGGTCCCATAGTGAAATCACGCAAGTCAGCACCATCAGTAAGTAAAGTTAGGTGTTGCTTAATTTCTGCCAGTGTGGAAATTTGTAGCCATTGAAGGCATAATTTGCCCACACTGTAGGTGGTTATTATCCCTGGGTGTTGTCTTTGAGCATATCTAGGGTCTGACCTGGTCATTTTGAACCCCTGTGTTTTGTTCAGGAATCTGTCTTGACAGTTATTAGTATCTGTGGGCCAGATCAACCACTTTTCCCAATCTGGATGTGTTCTGTTTTTGTTTAATACATAGTTTACGTCTATCTCTTCATCTGTAGAGCTATTGCTGTTCATTGTTGGTTTTGGAATAGACGGTTTATTTAAGTCTTTGATTTTGGCTAGGCCAAGACAGGTGGTTTGTTGAACAGTGTCATTTAAAAATATAATTTGTTCTGGGATCATGCAGGCTCTAAACAAAGATTCTATACCCTGTACTTGCCATTCTTTTGTACCCCAAACACTTTTTACTTCAACATGTTTGTCCCAGTAATCAAAACCAAAAGTATTCATTTTTTCAAAGAATGAGTCTGAATATATCAATTTCGTGTTTGTTATCATGTTCTTTGTCCCTGTCTTATTTGACAATTTGAAATAAAATGTTTCAGCATTACTTGTGTTAAAACCTGAAAAATATGGATATTTGTCATAAAAGGTTCTTGAACTTCCTTTTGGAGGGGTTGCACAATGTTCCCATTGATTATAATTTAAAACATTTCTAGGTTGTGCAGATCTATGTAAAAAATGGTTACCATAGTGGTTGTAACAATACATACTATCATAATTTGTTGAACCCTGCAAATAATCATGTTTGGTAAATTTAGCAGACATTACTAGGTCAGACATCATATTATTTATACTTTCGAAGTCCCAATCATCAGCAAATGAGCTTGGTTTTACAAAGTCACTCAATGAGATCTTAATTTGGTGTGGATATTTCAGGATTTCAACCGGACCATAAATTTCGTAGTCAGTGTTGTCCCATGCTACCCCACCCGGTATAGGATTGGCTGTGAAGTTGACTGAAGAAAGTTCTCTTTTCTCGACGTGTGAAGATGTGTGTGATTTGAGGATCAAGTTGATTTTCTGACTTGCTGTGTCCATTTTGGCATATTTTCCCTCAATGAAGCGTCCCAATGTTAGTATCATGATGAGCCAAAGTATGAGGATAAATGCACCAAAACCCACCCAGAATTCAATCCATGGAGAAATTAGATATGTTTCTTTCAGTTGTTTCAAAAGTACTTTAACTTTATCTTTAAAGGTTTTTGTTGATGGCTGTGTCTTTGATTCAGTGAAGCCTTCGGAGGAATCATCGAAGTTTATGAAGTAGCCGGATGCAGTTCTGTCAATTGTTCCAATTGCTTCAGAATCACTGTTTCTTGCATATTCGTTTGTTACTTCATTATAGGTTGGTGTGTCTCTGCTAAATGTTTTTATTTGGGTTTTCAGAGGTTTAAGTTCCATTGCATTGTTGCATAGTCCTTGTTGTTCTTCTGTAGGCGTTTCGAATGTGATTAGCCTCTTTGTTAGGACCTCTGTACTGGTAGCAAACCTTGGTGTTCTGCTACTTATTGGGAGTCCACTTGGCCTACTATTTGTTATCGGCCACATGATTGTGGTTTTACCAGGTCGATGGATACAACTCGGTTCTCCTTTTTACCAGCAAGCGGCGGTAGTACAACTGATCTTGTCCCGTTGACAGACAAGACAGGAACTGCTTTTCTGTAAGAAGGCCCAAATTCCTTCTTTACCGCGATCTTTTCTCTGACTAGATCCCCGACTTTTGGAATCCAGAAAGGTCTTGCTGGGACAGGTGGTGGTTCTTCAGTGGTTGTTGGCTGTTGTTTCAACTTTATGTTGCTCAGGTCTTTTCTTGTTTCGTTTAAGTCCTGCAAAATAGCCAAACGGTCTTTGATATCAAAGCTTTTTTCCTTCACCACTGAAGTTTGACTGTCAAGGTCAGAGATTAACATCCTAGTTCCAAATAATAATTCGTACGGACTGAATCCCTTCAGAGAATTTCTTGGCAAGTTATTTAGACTACGTTGGACACTTATTAGATGTTTGACCCACCCAGCTCCCGAACCTAATACCTTTGCCGTTATAGATTGCTTTATGTCACGGTTTTTTCTTTCAACAATTCCGTTCCCCTCAGGGTGAAATGGACAAGAGTACCGCAATGTCACGCCCATGCTGACCATGGCCTCCTTATAAGCTCTAGAGCTAAAAGCAGGACCGTGGTCCGAATGCAGCATGCCAATTGCGTATGTGCCGATAAAGACTCGCAAATCTTTTATAACAGTTCTGGCGTCAGCCGTTCGCTGGGGCCACATCCATATGAATCTCGTGCATGAGTCCACTGCAACCAAGATATATTTATAGTTACCATCCCTTTGTAAGGGACCACAGTGGTCTAGGTAAACACAGGCTAATGGTTTATCCGAGATTAGAAGGGGCGTCTGCGCTGGGCGTCTCACCGTTGATACTTTCATTCTTTGACATATTTCACATTCTAAAACATAGTTCCTTGTTTGTCTTCTCATTTGTGGCCACCAGTATCTCTGTTTTAATAATGATACTGTGGCTGAGACGCCAGCATGTATAGAAGCAAGCCCTTCGTGTGCCGCTATTATCAGTCCTAACCTATGTTCCATGTTTGGAATTGCCCTATCCCCCACTCCAGGGATTCGAGCAAAAGGAACATTGTTTGCATCAGTTATGTATGAGTATTTTACCGGAAAGCCTTTCGGGAGTGTTTCTATCGAATCCTTTTCTGTAGCGCTGACAGCCTGTAATATTTCGCTGTCTATTTTTGTTTTTGACCGTGTGATGGCAGCTACGGAAGCCGTTTGCACAGCTGCCTTCGCGGCCTCATCAGCCAATGAATTCCCTGCAACGTGAACGCCATCACGTTGATGACTCAGTGTATGTATCACGTGAGTCTTTGGTAGTTCTTTTTGTAAAAGAACTACTTGTTCCCAGAGCATTTTATGCTTGATTGTGCCACCTTTTGCATCCTTGAAACCATTCTGAAGCCAGATCTGCAAGTATTCATTGTAAGATTGAACGCAATAATAAGAATCGCACACTATGAGTGTGGGGAATTCTCGATCTGTATTTTCAAGCGCCATCTTGAACGCTAGTAGTTCAGCTCGCTGAGCTGTACAATCTCCTAAAGATTGTGTTTTAGTGACGGCTGGTTTAAATTTCCCCTCGTGCCAGCGACCTTTAACGATCGCGCACGCAGCACTGTATGCTTGTTTACCCCCTACTGCGGGTTGTGCTGATCCGTCTGTATATATTATACAGCCGTAATGTTCTAGAGGCAGAATTTCGGTCGGCGGAGGACATTCGAATTCATATTGGAGAAATTCTTGTGTTTTTAAGTTAGGATCAAATTCGTATGCCACGTCTGTTGCAGCAAGAGAATTAGCCCATTGTATCCATCTCGGATGGAGCGCTTTAGCATTCGGAATGCTTGCTTTTGTTACAGCCTCTAGGGCTGGTATCGGTGTCACGATTATTATTCGTTTACCTTGTGCCAGGGCTCGTTCTTTTGCTATAGCTGTCTGTGTTGCAGTTAGAATTTTTTCCGTTGGGCTAAATTTCATTTCAGCCTTAGTGTACAAGTGTGATTTGAATGCAATTGGTACCTTTTCTCCCTCATTAAAGGTCAGGTATGTGAATCCGCATCTTCCTGGGATGACTCGAATCACAAGATTGCGTGTGTTGTCACGTGTTTCTAATTTTGTTTTAATTAACATGTCTGTTTGTAAGGATCTCAGAATTTCTGTGTGTATTTGAGTCCAACTAGTTCTTTTAAAATCTGGTTTTATCAGATCATAAAGGGGTTTGACCCTTTCTGCGTAATTTGCAATGTATGTTCTTCCGAAATTTAGGAAGCCTAGAATTGACTGTAGGTTTTTTAGTGTTCTAGGTGCTTGGAGTACGGCACATTTCTCTAGGAAATTGTCAGCCAGGCTTTTGCCTTCACTTGATAATTCATATCCTAAGAACAGGACTGTCAGATGGGCAATTCTGGATATTTTAAAGTTGAATTTGTAACCCTCTGCTGCGAACCCAAGTATTATGGTGTTCACTCTTTTCAAGTGAGTATCCAAGTCATCATCTGTTAAATAAATGTCATCGACATAAGATAATGCTTCGTCGTCATATGTTTGTAGTAATTCTGTTACTCTCGCTGAGAATACTCCCGGGCTGTTCTTGTACCCCTGGGCTAACCGACAGAATTGTTTTTGAGAGCCATTTATTGAGAACGCAGACAAATATCTGCTCTCTGGTGCTATGTTTTGTATTTTTTGCGCACTATGTTATTCATTAGTGCAGCACTATGCGAATTTTGCACTGCAAAAGTTTTGCAACATGAGTTAAGGTGTCGGTAATCCAAAACTAGACGGTATGAATTGTCTGGTTTGGAGACCGGAAACAAAGGGTTGTTCATTTGTGAGGTGCAAGTTTCAATCACCCCCTGGTATTCTAGCGGATCTAGGATTTCTTTTACCTGTTTTTTAGCTTCTTGCTTAATTGGGTACTGCCTCTGTGCAGTAGGTTGTGATTTTAACTGGATTTTGTGAGGAGGAGAGTCCTCATCCCATCCTACGTGATTTTTATATAAAGCAGGAGCTTGAGCTACTGCCCACTTTCTAGCAAGTGTGTATTTTTTATGAATTGGGATATGATTTGAGAAGGCAGGCATAATTACTTCTTCGCCATGAAGGCACTCCCTGACAAACTCTGGTGGCCAGTCTTTTTCAGCTACAAGGATGTCATAGCCCTTGGAGAGATTATCCCAAAATAGTCCCCTGATTTTTCTAGTCTTATCCCCTTCTATACGTAATGTTATTTCATATATTTTGTGAGGTTTGCTAACTCTGGTGTCTGCAGTTTCCACTTGAAGATATTCATTCGTGTCCACTGTCTCCAGATGATTCATCAGGACTTTGCGAGCTATGCTCACTTCTGCTGCGCTGTCTAGCATTGTCTGAGCCCATTCTCCGTTTTTCAGTTGTGTCCTCAGAATTCCCCGGCATTGTTAACTATTTTAATGCTGGCTACCTTCTTTTTTGGAAATTGTAATTTCTTTTTTAGCTGAGCAGGTTCCTTGTCTTTGGACTTGGCGTGCTCTTCTCTTTGTTCTGATCGTCCTCTTCTTTCCGATTTCTGCGAGGAAGTCTGAAAAGATTGAGAGGGACGTGTATCAATGTCTTGATATCTATCAGGCTTTTTTATATTATCCCTATTTCTAAGGTTATATCTTTTCCCAGAGGGGTCACTTTGGGGTGACCTGTGTCTTTGGTTCGGAGATTTTTCTCTTCGCCTAGGAGACCTTCCTCTGGACTGGAATTTCTTTTCTTTAGGATTGGATTTGTTTGTTTCCATCCCAGCTCTTTTTCTGTGATGTTGAATTATTATTAAAAAATATTTTTTCAGGACTTTCAATCAGTTGTGGTTTTACTGGTATTCCACCTAAACTATCTCTACCTAGTTCCTCATAGGACTTTTCTATGATTCTGGCAATTTCAGCTGGTTGGTCTGCTATATCTGTCTCTTTTAACCTCTGGTGGATCGCCACGTTTGCTGCTTCTCCCTTTGTGTTGGCTAATAATATAGTCGAGACCTGCTTGAAGTCTTTCAGTAATTTCATACCAAGAGTTAAAGCGGGTTCTGGACCGTATTCGTCTTGAATTTGTTTTAGCACATCTGGTATTACCGAAATGGATGGAACACCGTGCGTTTTTGTGTAAATGGAAGCAAAGACTGTACCCCAAGTGTCACAGTCCTCAATGTGTGGTGCGATTCCCATTGGAAGACAGATAGTCAGAATCCTGTGTTTTTCTAACGGGGTGGTGTCTGGAAACACCGCCTCTATTTGGGTGATTTTCTGTGCTAACCAGAATGGTATTTGTTCCCGTTTAGCCAGTACTTTACCTAGGCAGGACTGTATGTTCTGTGGTGTAATTTTATTTGTGTTCCCCTGGTGAGGGGTCAGCTGTGGAATTTTAATTGCTGGTTGTATTGTTGAAGTCCGCATCACATATTGGACTAATTGTCTATGTACTTTTATTAATTGTTTTAGTTGTATTAAAAGATCTGCTGCAGACATTCTTTCGATGTCTGGATGTGGTGTGTATCCGGCTAGGACCGGCCACGTTGCTCCTGGTCTACCTAAAGGACCGAGCCTGGTGATGTGATTATTATGTTTTAGGGCGCCATCAAATAAGAGCAGGTGCTCTTGAAATTTGAGTAGTACTTCCACCTCCTCGAAAGGAGTGTACATTTCAGGAGGTTCCTCTATTTTGTAATAGTGGAAGTACTTTGTTACAGCATTTGCTGCTGGAAAATGTATCCATGAATAGTATACCTTTGTCTGCCGATATTCGTGTGCCTCAATTACGAATATGACTGTGCCACCTCTAGGTGTCAGTCCGTTTTCTATAAGCTTTAAGGTTATAGATTTCCTTTTGATGACCGGGATGAGTATTATATCCTGGTCTGCTTCTTGTAGCGCAGTATCAGCTGCTGCTATTTCAGCTGCTAATCTAACTGCCTCTCTTTCATCATCACTGTCTACCATTTTACCGGCAGGAAGCTTATTTCTTTTGTTTGCAGATCAGGTTTCTTATGGAAACAAAGATTAGATGCACAATATTTTGGAACAGTGTATCCTTCAACGTTGACTAAACCAAGAACCATACATAGGAGTTCCCTCCTGCGAGGTCTGGCGGATATGACCTTTCACCCACTCCAGCCGTCTTTGGAGTATTATGGGAAAAAGGGGTCTGAGTGAGAAAGCACGACTGAGTTACTCTAAATGTCTTACGTTAGTTTTATCGCCCTTCCAAACGCGTTGGGCGCCATGTAGTGTAGTTCCTATTATCCCAATAGGCTCTGCGCATTGGAATAATACCTTCAATAGTATAGGCCTAGACCAGACGTTAACTAGGTCTACTACTGTCGATATTAGACTTAAAGTTTTGGGTTTGCCAGCTAGCTCAGAGTTCACTAGAAACTTTCTCGAATAGGCAAGGAGGAGTTGAACCTCCCTGGATAGACAAGAAGGGATTTAGTTTCTGACAACCATAGAACATGACAACTTTGCTCTCCCCTAATCAAGAGTGTATCTCTAGAGTCGTGTGAACAAAAGGCAATTTATTTTACTCAGTCAGTACGTGCATTCTTAGTCTCATCAGATTGTAGAGAAAAGGAAGAGACGGGCGTGTTCAATAAAAGATGTTATTTATTGATCAGTCTCTTTTCTCATACAAGAGAAATGGATCGATATTATTGCAATACTTATAGTTAAGTAAAGTGCATACATTAAAAGCAGAAGTATAAAATAATACTGTAAAAACGTTGATATGGTTTCTAAGCCATATGAAGGTTTAAAATGAATAAAATATATACATACACATATACATTTGACTAATCATACTCAACTGGTGTTTCTAGCTACGCCTACCCCGTGTACCTGACCTAAGCCTAATACGTGGGCGGGAATAGAAAGTTACAGTTTAAGTTAAGTTTGTTTTGCCAAGTGACTGACTAAAGAATTCTCTGCGAGGGGTTATTCAGTTCTGTACCTGGAATTTAGGATGGATGAGTGATGGTATCTCTCGTCTCTGGTCTCGATATTCCAGGCTGCCTGCGAGGGCTACCCGGAAGCGCCGGAGCTGGATTTCTCGGCAGGAGAAAAGGCAGCGTGTCGTTCTCAGCGCGTCAAGAAGGCGGGACTGCGCCAGCGGGGTCTGCTCTGCTCTGGGCTTCGGCAAGTCTGGCTGCTCCGATCTCGTCACCACCGCGTGTGTTTGCATAGGGCAATATCGGTAATATTTATACCTTTAAGGTGCTGAGATTGACGTAAGGATGGACATAGATACGTCAATAAGGATGTCATACGACTTGGTCGTTAGCACATTCTTTTGCTGAAGTTCTCGAAGAAATCAAAACAATGGCCGCAGGGTTTTTCCCAGGTTGACATAGGTTTGATTTGTTTTGAGAACTCCGTATGCCTTATCAGGGGCTGGAGGAATATCGCTTGTCTAATTAGATGGCAAGCGTTATGACCTAATCAGATAACACGTTCCTGTGCCGTAGTGTGGCTTTATCAGATAACGGTTCCTGCATCATGGGGGTTTTCTGCCTCATGGGCTGGCTGCTAGTTAACTTGTTAACCAGAATAGGGTCAGGAATAGGGGGATCGATACAGAACCTATAGGAATACATCACAGAGCGTCCGGTGAATCTCCGACTGCTTTAAAGAGGGGGCTGGGGCAGCAGGGGCTCCCTGCAGTCTACAGCCCTGATACTGCAGTACTGCTGCGGCGGCGCCTGCCCTTGGGCAGTTGACGTAGTTGTTCTAGCTTGAAAAGAAGTGGTGTCTGGAAATAATTAAAAAAAAAAAGCAAAGTGTGCAGACCTTTCAGTGGATCGGTTCTCTTCTTCCCAGACTCTTGCTACAATACCGTGTCCTTTTTCTTGGTGTCAAACACTTATTCTGTGATTTGTCGTCGGTCAGGGGCTTTGGTGGAGGAGCGCTCTTCAGAGCAGAAGTTAACCGTGCCCGTGCAGACGCCCGGGGGCGTGTAGAGCGTGATCAAGGCAAGATTCGTGCGTGGCGTGTCTTCCCCTGCTGCTGCCTTCGGTTCTCCCTGCATTTGTATTGGTTTTGTTGGCCACTGTGACTCAAACAGTGTGCATGTAATGTACAACGTGTAAGGGCTGTCTCTGCACCCCGCCGCCAACACCCTTTCTTGGGGCTGAGTAACATTTTCTTTTCATGGTTTCAGAGAGGTTGGCATTTCCCTATTTCACTTAGGTTATTCGGTAGTTCTCTAATTTCTCAACCTGAAGATTTAGTGGAAGGATTAAATTCCAGTTTTCGATTATGCATACCTGTCAACACTCCTGTCTCCAATAAGGTTGAAATCCTATGTTTAAGAAGGTGTTCTAATTAAAGTCCGTGGATAATTTAGACTTACTTCAATTTTGGGGTTATACACGCAATCATGTTTTGCCTTTTTCCAGTGGAAAGCGGAATCAGACGCGTAGGTTAATAGAATTTGCAGGTCTTGGTTTCCTCCCTGTACTATTGCGTGGAAGCGTTGAACCCAGGGCTGAGTGTAGCCCCATCAGAGCTAGCCAGCTAAGACTGTCACAAACTGTAGTGTATAAATTACAGCATGCAAAGAATCTTGTGCACAAAGCAGCGCCACTGAAAGTGTTGATCTGCCAACTGGGGTATTTGGAGAGGGGTATTTGATGAGAATTGGGTATTTTAAGAGGGTGTTTTATGAGAGAGGAAGTGAAACTTGGACGGTGCAGAAGCAGGGGACGCAAGAACAGCGGAATCCTCTCCGCTGAGTGAAGGCGGGTTAACTCCTGCCAGTGAATAGCCCATCAAATCACTCTTATCTGCATAATGCTTCTTTTTGTTAGAGACTGGTGCCCCCTCCCCGGGGATCAATTGAGGCCCCCCAGTTTGGTAGACTTCTAGGCTCGCAGGTCTCGGCTCTCAGGATAACGCTACCCGCTGTGAGTTTCGGCCGGGGTGTCTGGGTGACGGGCCCCCCACCCAGTAGAACAGATCTTCCTTGGCAGTGGGACTTCACACTCTGACACCTCCCCCCCCCCGCCCTTTTGCAAGCCCTGCTACTTAGCTCTGTATATCAAATGACTTCTGCTGGCATGGAACTAGGGGTCATAGTGGACATTCCAGTTGGCCAGTCACAGACTAAACTCTCGCAAATGCGGGACCTAATACATTGCAAAAACAATTTGTCTTGCGGGTTCAGTATGGAGAACGAAAAATACAAATGTCTAAATAAGCGTATGTGCACTTTCTTTCCACTCTACCAGTTGAGGGCTTTGTCAAGGGGTTGAAAGTGGTATAGCAGAAGACTGGGTCGTGCACTGCATATGATTTTATTAGAGCGAATAAGTGAGGTCCGCAGGCTGAGTCGGGCAGCTCTGACGGGCACAGTAAAGCACGAAGAGAGGAAATGGGTGCAGCTGTTCAAGTGGATGCCCACGGAGTGATCGAAGGGGACAGATGTTACGATGGATGCAGTTAGAGGAGTTTGAAATGGAGGTTAAAGTACATGGTCTGGGTGTTGCTGGAGCTTAGCATGAGGCAGCGCCGTCCCATCCAGTGTGTAGAGTCCTAGCATGAACACGGTCTAGTGTTCAGGAGTGATGTAACACACTTTACACCCACCCACCACAGACGTCATGGTGTCACATGACGCTGCCAATAAAAGGGGCAGAGCGCACGTGCTCGTGGCCATTCCCACTACCCCTATCTGGTGTCCGTGTGCACGTCATTGCTGCTGTCCACCATGCAGGCCTAGGGCCCTTCCCAAGTCTACACTGGCGACGAGGCCGGTAGTGCGGCCCATGCGTGCCACTACCCACAGCTAATCTAGAAGAAAAAGGGGAAGAGAGCTGCCCGCCTGAAGGGCATCCCCTGCAGCGAGGCGCAACGCGCCGAGAAGCCGGTGGGCACGTCGGAGCCCCGCTGCGACCGGGAGCCCAACAGCAAGCCGACTGGAGCCCACCCGCGTCGACCGCCACCAGCGAGTGCCACCAAGAACGAGCGGACCGCCCAGTGCCCACCTGCGACGGCCGCGAGGCTGCAAACCCCACCGGAGAGGTGCACGGGCCGGGCGGAGCCCACCCGCCACGACCGCGACGGAGCATCTGGCCCGCCGGCCGAAGGTGAGCTCCAGGGGCAAAGTGCCCGCCACGAACTATGCCCATGTATAAGCAGGACCAGCGGAGCCCACCCGCGGCCTGCCCGAGCCGTCCCCTGCCCCCGCCGCGTGTGTGCTTAGAAGCGGTGGGGCACAGAGACTAATGACGGCGTGGAAGAAGTGCGGCCGGACCCGCAATCACCAAAACCAACGAGGGGGAAGGAGCGGAGTAGCTACCCGCCTCCTGACCCCCCTCGCAACGTGGTCTGAACCGTCCACAGGCCAGCGGAGCCCACCCTGTAAAAAGTTCAATCGGGTCAGGGACAATCGATATTTGCCCGGCAGTATTGCCTCTGTGACCCTCTAGTTATTTAAATCAATGAAGAGGCAGGCGCTGGAGACTGGAAAGCAGGAAACAAGGGTTTTTATTCTCTCCGGAGGAGAACACAACGAAACGGACAGAAGGTATCGTTCTGAGGTGCTCTAACTGTATTCCTGAGGCCTGGCCTCTTATACACACATTTATGACTTTATTGTAGATTACACATACATGTTAAAGCTTTGATGTACGGAAAAGACATTCTCGGAACTCCCCTTTGGGCCCGTTCCCACACACATTTACAGTTGAAGTCCCCACCCTAGTCACAACAGGTGATGAGCATCGCGCAGCTGGATAATCCGCCGATTCACGGAATGTGGGGGGTTTGATCGGATCTCATGGGGTGGGGGCTTTGATCAACCCGGGGATTCTTTGATGGAGGAAGCTTTCTATTGTACGGGAAGGGGCAAGGATGGTATCGGCAGAGCTGGGTGTCGGCTTGGGAACGGGGAGGACAAAACGGGCACACGGGGAAAAAGGGTTTTGCATCTAAGGGCCGGAGATCATGAAAGGAAAGCAGGGAGGTGTCGCGCTGGGAACAGGATGAGGGCCTGGGGCAGAGCAGCGCCGAAGAGGGGTTTATGACTCAAGGCAGGTGCAAGCAGGGGGTGGATAGCGTGCAGGCGAAGGGCTATGTCAGGGGCCAGCGGCATGCAAAAGGGTTCGTTCTGATCGGGGCATCTTAGAAAATGGCGGGCGCGCACGACAAAAGTGTGGCATCAGGGGAAGAGGCAAGATGGCGCAGATAATGTTCACCAAAACGTACTAATTTTCAACAGTCCTCCCTTTAACATATTCAAGACATCTTGCTGGTTCATTTTCTACTCGGTTCTATTGTGGTGGGCATGAGAAGGAAAATGGTAGGAACCCTAGATAAAAAGAGTTGTAAACGATACATTTTAACTTTTCTAGTTTTCAGGAGGCGGGCCTATTTGATAAACTTTGATAAACTTGTTCAGCAGGAAAGTCATAGGAATGTAATACAAAAACGGCGAGCAGCAAGTACATATCATAACGTGAACTGGCAGGTTAATACATATTTCAGATTCGGATTGGAGCAGGATCAATACAATGGCGGCTGGGAGAGAAATGAGGCATAAAAAAACGGTGATTGAGGATGTCAAATGTTCGAAGTTTTACGAGTTCTCATTGTTCTTTGTGGTCTTTCGTTGGCGCTGTTGAGCACCGGCGGTGGAGCTACAAGTCCAGCTCTGTTCTAAGTTCTGCGTTGCAGGGCACGACCCTTTCCTCGCGTTTCTGGTCGGAAAGGTCCTTTTCGCCCTGTGTCCTTTGAGGTGATTGTCAGAAAGTTCGGATGGAAGAAGAGCGTACAAAACAGTCCATAGGGTAGGTCAGAGGGAAAGGGGGATGGAGCAAGGCCAAATTAGGAACAAACTAGGGGAACGAGAGACTTCAAATAGGCGGGCGTGTGACCGAATTCAGAGAGCGGGGACTTGTCGACAGGCATTGGACATCGAGCAGGGGCATCAGGTCGACCCTTTCTTCTCATGTTGTCGAAAACAGTGCCTCGTCCTGCAGCTCTTTTCAGTCGTGGTCTCGCCTTGGCTAATGTCGCAGGTGTTCCTTAGTCTGCAGTCGGGCCTCGTGCTCCCACATCCGGTCCTTTTCTCCTCCAACAGCGGTACCCTTAAACAAGTTTGAAAAGACAGTCTTTAGAAAATTTGCAGATGAAGATAATCAAAAAGTCTATTTCTCTCCCAGCTCCAGGCAAAGAATGAAAAATGCCCGTTATTTTAGTGTTCACAACTGGCATATGAATGACCGGTGACGGGTTCTGTTGGATTTACTATGACTTTCCTTCATAATTATTTATTACAGGCATGGCAGTTCATCTGATGGTAACCCACCCTTGTGAGACAAATCTGGCGAAGATATGCCGTTCTCTAGAGTTTTACATTTACAAAAGGGTGCAGTGAGTCGTCAACATGGTACTACACAGGTATTTTGCTGAGAGACGAACATGGCTAAACATTTCCTTTCTATCGGTGCATCCTGTTTTGCAACTACTGCGGGGTTCATTTCGATGATTTCTTTACCTTGAACTAGTCTGTTAACCTTGTAAAACATCATTCTGGGTCCTACGTAACCTTTTACAGCCCGATTACTTAATTAGGAAGGACAGGGGTTTTATGGGAAACAACCAGGGACATATACAGGGGAGGTAACGGGGGTGGTCATTTTTCCGGTTTGGGTATTGCGACAATTCGGGGAGGGGAGGGTCGCGTATTCTGAGGTCCTTGTCTTATACTATAGGAGCCGTTGACATGTAGTTCCCTTATTTTCGGGTCAGATTAGGGAACCTCTGTCGTTTTACCTGTCCTTTCCCTTACGGCCCAACCTGGGTTCATTGACTTCTAGCGGAAAAGGAGAGGTAATGACGCGGTCTCAGGGTGATTGTATTAAAGACAAGTTTTTGTGCAAATACTGGCGGTATTTGAAGCCAATTAGGTGGGGTGCTAGGGGTGGCAGTCTGCCAATTTCGGGGCTAACCACTCGGAAGAGTGGGAGTGCAAAAATAGAGGGAGAGAGAGAGAGAGAGAGTGCAACGGCAGGCTAAATAGTACACGTGCAACAGAGAGGGTGGCAGTGTATTCAAGAAAGGCTATTTAGTGCATTACACAGTAAAGGGCATTCACGAGTCTGCGTTAGAATCTTGTAATCATGCAGTTTGAGCATTAGACAGGGTAGAGGGGACGTGCCTTGAGAAAAAGGAAAGAAGAAAGGAGGTACCATGTTGTCGCACTTTCTCGCATTCTCGGTCCTTCGACCAGTTGGGCCAACGCCTCAGTCACACATACACACATTCCCTCATAGTTTCGCATCATACGTGACATGGGTTCATTCGTCCGGTCTGGTTTAAGGGTGATCACTTTTTATCAGGTTGTGCTAATTTTTCGGGTTTGTTCGGTACGTGAGTAGTCTGCAGGCGTGCTTAGACACCACCTTGCGGCGCTAGTCCGCTTCGTGTATTAGACGTGGCAAGGCTTCAGATCTTCGCCACACCTCGGCTGTAATCTCTGATGTAACCTGCAGAAGGAGGAAAAAAGGGGGGGGGGTGGGGGAGACAGCATTCGCGCGCATTCAAATACATGGATTCATAAGTCCTTTACTTACCTCTTACTCGTCTTTCCTCCTTGGGGCAGGGTCCCCGGGGATATGGTTTCTGGAGTCGGGGGGGGGGTAGTGTGTTCATGTAGGGCGTGTGCGGGGAAACATAAAAAGGAAACCAGAGGTGCCTAGTGCGAGGTATCTAGTCAAAGGATGTATCTCACTATCGGGGTCCTTAAACCTCTTTCAACGCTGTGGCGTTCTAAGGTTCTTCGGTTCTTGGGTCCCTGCTACTTTGGAACGTTGTACTTTATAATATTTACATTATTTCATTTCACCCTCCTTTTACATTCCCTCATTTACACCATTCGTTTTACCCATCCTTGGAAGTCAAGGTCTTCCTCTACGCGAGAGTTCATGAGTCAGACGCGTACCTTGAAGGCGGAGTGTCGTGTTGTCGATCCGATCCGTCCTCCAGGGCTGGGCAACCATCTTCTTTTAACCTTAAAGAGAGAGCAGAGTAGGGTGCACAGAAAAGAACTTTCCCACCCATCCCATATTTTTTTAAAATAAAGCATGCAATACCCGTCCATAGTTTCAAAGACTTTATTTTGCAAAATCATTTCAGCATATGGATTATGAGGGTGCGGTCGTATTTGGCCGGTCGTGGCAATGGCTAAAGTGCGTACAGTGGGGGGTGTCGTTTGCAGCAATAAAAACATCGGAAAGTTTTACTCATTCATTTGTAAGAGACTAAAACGTCTATTAATTGGCTGGGGGTTCGGGGGCATATATTTTCATAATTTAGAAGCATAATCATAACAGTTGTAATCAGATTTCCTATATGCATACCGTACGTGTGCGTCGTAAATGGGGTTTACATCAGTTATAAAAATATAATACATTGTACATTCGTAATCAACATTTGTAACGGGGATCTTTTCATACTGTTCGTCGAGTAAGTTCTCCTTGTCTTTTCTAGCCAAGTGTACAAAGGATCATATAAAATCTCAGAGCATCAAGTTTATATTAGTGCGAAGGAACACCACGAGGTGTTCGTAAGTTCCGATTGATACCAGCGCCATTTTGGGCGGGGCCGGCTCAGTCCGGAAGCAGCATCAGGGGGAAATGTTTCCATTACTGGCAGTTTGGACCAGAGTCCCTTTCGGCAGTTCTAGAATTCACGCTAACAGAAGGTGTGGCAATGTCATGTTTGTTTCGTTGGCGATCAAGGCAGCCGTCCCTTACCGGAAACCTGCAAAGGCCGAAGGTTCCGCCGGGGACCCTTGTAGGATCTTCAAGGCTGCGGAGATGCTGTCGGAGATGGGGGCTCGTGCTCCAGAGGGCAAATGTTCGAGTTATATTGCTGGTCAAAGTTACTCTAGTGGCCGGGGCCCACCTTCCAGCGGACCCAGACGCCATTTTGAGGCCCTACCGGGGCCACTCTCGTCGAGTTTGCAAGAGTGGAAGAGACCCTTCGGAGTGAAAGGAAGAGGTCCCTGTTTTGTGAAAGCGGGACGTTCGGCTGGGGTGCGGCTGTGATGCCCCCACCTGGGGGCAAGGGAGACTCGTTCGCCTCGTCTCCTTCTCCCGGTGTACTCCATGCCGCTCCTTTTCATCGCCCCGCATGAAGGCCTCTCCACATCCGGTGTTCCCCAAGTGCCACCATTGTACGTTCGGTGCTGCGCAAGTACTGGGGTGCCACCATTGTACGTTCGGTGCTGCGCAAGTACTGGGGTGCCACCATTGTACGTTCGGTGCTGTGGAAGTATTGGCACCATCGCCTGACTGGGGGTGTTCGGCGTCGGGCTGGGGGCTGGGAAACCTCCTACCGGTGGAGGTGGGAGAGGCTCGTCCGCGTCGCCTCTCCCTCCCAGCCCAACTTGGACAAATTGTTGTGGAGGTACGTGCAGGACATCCCGCCGTCCAGGACTGCTGCGGCTGTGACGGAAGAGAAAAGGAAGAGGTGCCTCGTTCTCCTCTGGACATGTGGCGGGACTACCTTAGTCTTTCCAGGCCCGTTGCGGCCGGCCAAGGAGACATGTGGCGGGACTACCTGCAAATGCCCAGGCTGCGGGCTCCTGCCTCTCCTCCGGCTCCCCCATACGTTAAGATTTCCTGACCAAGAGTTGGCGGCCGGGCTCGCCTTATATGGGTTGCCGTTGGTTGGGCGTAGCCGTAACCCTGCCCTACTTTGGAAGGTTCCAGAATGGGGGGGGGGGCGAATGTTCTGTTTGACTTTCATTTTCTACAGTTTATCGTTATTATTCCTTGTTTGTTGTGTTAAATTAAAAGTTCAAGTTCATTAATGGTCTACGGATTTTGTTTCACCATTTCTTTCTTTCCAGGTTGCTTTTATGCTAAGTTTCTGCTAACAGAGGTCGAGTAACACGGAAACACGTGTAGAGGGATGACGCAGATTTGCACATTACATACACACAAACTCAGACGGGGGACAGTACAAGTACGACATACAAAGACCCAAGACAAATATAAAAACAGTTATTGGTCATAATTATCTCTTTCCGTCTGTGAATTTTTAAACAAGGCTGGGTTCCCGTCTTGACATTGCCCGACCTAGGAGAACGTGAGCATGCCGCTGAGATTTTCCTGGCGAAATCTGTGCCATCGGGCATAATCAAACGTGGTGGTTCTGTCTGGTCTGTCTATGTAAGTCGGGTTCTTCTTTGTCTCGCGCCTTTTCTCGTACTGTCGGTCTGTCGTTCTTGTCGGCCCTTTGCCTTTACTCGCGCTCAGTAGAGTCGGGCATTGGGCTTTCCAGTGTCCGACATACCTAAAAAAAGCGCATTGGTCTGACCCTAAGTCTGGTCGTCCTTTGCATAGTGTCGGGGGATAAGTTGTGGGTAGCGGTGTCCTGGGGTTGTCCTGTCGGTATATTTCCCTACTTGGTTTATCCTCGTCTTTTCTCTGTCGTTTCGTAGCCTCTCTGCGCCACATACCGAGACTGTCGAGCATAATCGGCGTTGTCTTATTATTTCGAAGGGCTATTTCTAACGTTTCTATTTTATCAAGGTCAAAGGATCCTGCCAGTGGCCACTGTTTGTCTTGACTCTCTTCGGTATACCTGTGCCATAATTTATTATAGGCTATGGTGACTAACCCATAGTTTATGAACATGTCCTTATTAGGGGTGCCTTCTAATGGAGCTATATGGTCCACCTCTAATACGCGGTCCGGACTAAACAGGCTATTTATCAGTGGGGAGAAGACAGACATGACGGCTCGTAACGAGGGACTAAAAAGTCAGCACTGCCTATCTTATCACTAGGTGCAAAGACCGTACAGAATATTTCTATTCAACGTTGTTTGCAGGCAGTGAATACCTCATGGATCAAAAAAATATAAAACCAAACGACCAATAAATAACAATGGGGAGAATGAGTAGGTCCGCAAAGATCTGCGTTACCTACCCTTTTCACTATCTGCAAAAAGGGTGGTCTCTTCCCTGCTTGCAGACAGGGAATCTCCAGGAAACAATAGTTTGCGAACAACAGTTCAGTTTCAAGCAATTATTGAGTGGGGGAGAAAAAAAATAAGCACGGCTGCTACCCTACCTATCCTCCACTGTTTGCAAAGAGAGAGAGAGCCTGTTGTTTCTCCGTTTGCAGACAGTGAATCTCCAAATAAAAATAAACAGAGCAATACTAGTATTTTTGAACAAACAAACAATCAAGCAAATTTTTCGCAACTTGTCGTGGTAACACGACCTTACCCGGACCGCATGGACAGTTTCTTGTCTTCCGAATCCAGCGCCCGATCGTCCTCTTTTTCTCGTATTTCTCACGGCACTCCTGATGGTTCCCAGTCAGGACCGTAGATCACTCGAGAGAGGTCTGTTCGGAACTAGTGAAGTTCGGATGATCGGCTGCCAGACGAGGGTCTATTGGGCAAGAGCTCTCCCGATCATTGCAGTCGTTCACTCTGTCGTCGGGACCTCTCCCACTGGATCCACGAGTCGCTGATGGGCCCCACGCTTGGGACGCCAATTGTAAAAAGTTCAATCGGGTCAGGGACAATCGATATTTGCCCGGCAGTATTGCCTCTGTGACCCTCTAGTTATTTAAATCAATGAAGAGGCAGGCGCTGGAGACTGGAAAGCAGGAAACAAGGGTTTTTATTCTCTCCGGAGGAGAACACAACGAAACGGACAGAAGGTATCGTTCTGAGGTGCTCTAACTGTATTCCTGAGGCCTGGCCTCTTATACACACATTTATGACTTTATTGTAGATTACACATACATGTTAAAGCTTTGATGTACGGAAAAGACATTCTCGGAACTCCCCTTTGGGCCCGTTCCCACACACATTTACAGTTGAAGTCCCCACCCTAGTCACAACAGGTGATGAGCATCGCGCAGCTGGATAATCCGCCGATTCACGGAATGTGGGGGGTTTGATCGGATCTCATGGGGTGGGGGCTTTGATCAACCCGGGGATTCTTTGATGGAGGAAGCTTTCTATTGTACGGGGAGGGGCAAGGATGGTATCGGCAGAGCTGGGTGTCGGCTTGGGAACGGGGAGGACAAAACGGGCACACGGGGAAAAAGGGTTTTGCATCTAAGGGCCGGAGATCATGAAAGGAAAGCAGGGAGGTGTCGCGCTGGGAACAGGATGAGGGCCTGGGGCAGAGCAGCGCCGAAGAGGGGTTTATGACTCAAGGCAGGTGCAAGCAGGGGGTGGATAGCGTGCAGGCGAAGGGCTATGTCAGGGGCCAGCGGCATGCAAAAGGGTTCGTTCTGATCGGGGCATCTTAGAAAATGGCGGGCGCGCACGACAAAAGTGTGGCATCAGGGGAAGAGGCAAGATGGCGCAGATAATGTTCACCAAAACGTACTAATTTTCAACAACCCGCGGCCACCCGGTAGCGCCCCAGCAGACACTGCAGAGCCAGCGGAGCCCACCCACGGCCTGCGACAAGCAAGGCAGGTCTCCGCCGCGCAGCGTGTGCAAAGTGAAGCTGCTGCGGCGGGAGACCGGAAAGTGGAGCCTGCAGGGCCGGATCATTACCGGCGTTTAAATAGGCAGAGCCGGCGGAGCTCACCCGCGGCCTGCCTCAAGTGCCCCCACCCAGCGAGGAGTGAAGGGGGCGACGTGCTTCCCCTGCCTGCGGGGAACACCACCATTTCCCCCCCCCGCCCGCGTGAGGACTGCCAGAGGCTGCCGCGAGCGGGGAGGGTGGGGAGGTCTACAGCGCCGCAGAAATGAACTGTAACTGTGCCCCAGGGACACTGGCTGCCAGGAGGCTCACAAACTGGAGAAAGTGAAAGTGCCGGTGCACCTGGCAAGAATCAGAACATTTGCCCCCCCATGAGCAAAACTCTGCAGTGCCTCACCTACATGCTCAGGCACTCTGATGTGCCCCACACCTGTGAGCAAACACAGCAATGCAAGGAAAAGCGACTCACCGACTCACCGCAGCAGCTCCAGCCCCCTGTGCACTGAGACAGTAGAGTGCACATCAGGGGAAGACAAGACAGGCTGCTACCAAATCCAGCAACACTGCCACCCAGTGGCCAAAAACAAAAGTGCACCTGCATCCATAAGAAGACAAAACAAGCATTGCACAACCCAAGAGAAATCAGCAGCAGCAAGGGGCAACAGACTGAGTAACGCCCCAACGAAAGCATCTAAACTCCCGCAGCAAGTAAGTGCGCAACAGCGCAGGTGACACCCACACACACCAGCAAGGAGTCGGCGGCTGCCACTTCCAACGTGACGTGGGAAGAGGCGCGAACGTCTCACTAGGCATCCAAGCACTGTCAGAACGTCTGGAGGAAACGATTGCCAAGCACTGAAAGCACGTCCAGGAAAAAAAGACTGCCGCGATCAAAGAACGGAGAGAGCAGCGACGCCTTGTGGCCACAGGCGCTCACCGCAGCATCAACTACTCCCGCCAACAGCCAAAGCAGCAAGTACCTGACGTCAGCCAAAGCAGCAAGTACCCAACGTCACGCAACAGGCGTCCCAGAACCCTGAACAGTAAGTGCGCAAACAACGCGCCACGTGGCGACGCACAGCCACCGCAAGCAGAAAGAAGAGCGCAGGCAGCGCCACCGCGCAGAACAATTATCGCAGACGACCACACGACGTGGCGCCACCCAGGAGCCGATCCGCAGAATGATCGCCCATCAAGCACTGACCCACAACGGGTCCCCAATAACTGTTGTAGCGCAAAGTCCGACAGGACGACCGAAAGCAACCTGCCAGGCATCGGCAGAAGTGGACCGCCAAACGGTCCAGGACGTTCAACCATGAAAACATCCACGGACGTGGACCCCCGAACGTCACCAACCAGAATCAAGAAAAGAAGGTTCGCGACACCAACTCTGGCTGCTGAGGAAGAAGGAGAAAGTGTCCCCGACGGGGACAAGACCAGGGGTACACATGCAGAGTGCGCGCACTGCATGGAGGACCCAGGTCAGGAGAGAAGACACAAGATCGGTCCAAGTGATGTCGCGATGCAGGAGGAAGAAAAGGAGAGATCCGAGTGGCACGTCTGCCACCGCGAAAAGGAAGGAAGAAAAGAAGAGATCTGAGTGGCACGTCTGCCACTGTGAAAAGGAAGGAAGAAAAAGAGAGACCCGAGTGGCACGTCTGCCACCGCGAAAAGGAAGGAAGAAAAGAAGAGATCTGAGTGGCACGTCTGCCACTGTGAAAAGGAAGGAAGAAAAGGAGAGATCTGAGTGGCAAGTTTGCCACCGTGAAAAGGAAGGAAGTATATCCATGTGGCCTGTTGCCACAGTTAAGAGTAGAAGGAGAAGTCAGTGCGAAGCAACGTCCCCACAGTGAACCAACTAAGGAAAGAGAGAGGAGTGCAGGAAGAACACTCACACTCCCGAAAAGAAGGAAGGCGACAAGTGCCAGGACAACGGTGCGAGGAACACGAGGCCGGAAGAACACCAGTGGCAAAGAAGACCAGCTGATAGACGATGTTTCCGCACACCCAGGATCTGCGGAGAGGAGCAAGCGAGACTGTTTGTGACATCCACCTTTGGGGTCACACGGACACTGGACAAATGCCAGCCGTGGTGACCCAGGGGCAGAGGCCTCCGGGACGCAAGTCCCCGCGACGAGAGACGGTCCTCCGACGCCCATCCGAAAGGTCCGGGGAGGGCGAAGACATCGCAAGCAAAGACAGAAACCAACAGCTACCTTGGGACGAGGCTGTGGAATCTGAGGTGAGACACATCGTCTCCTCCATACCCCCACTGACGGCGGCGTAGGAACAACCCGATGTGGCACATCCAGTCCAGCGCAAATCCGAGAAAGAGGACCTCAAGGATATCCCGTGGCAGGGGAACACCGACGAGAGGGGTCATCCTGGTGAGAGGGATGCCTTGCAACGGATCTGCCTTTTGCCAAGTAGGACACAGACTACAAGTGAAGCTAAGGCCGAGACCGGAAATCGTGCTTCATTCCCCGGCAAACGACAAGAACTCTAACTGCACCCGTCGCCAGGGAAGCTAGCAAAAGAAGGACTGTGAGGACTAATTCTGTCGCAGAGTCGTCAATAGACTGGTTCCATCGAGCACCCCCAAACCGGTGCCACTGTGAACTGACGTTCCCCGCAGCAGATTGAACATCGTCGGTGATTCCAAGCAGCGGCGGATAAAAGGACTCAGCGGAAGTTGAACACTTTACTGCATCCTGATACAGTTTGTTTTCCCACAGGTTGATTTCTGTATGTGGGTTTTTGCGATTAAAAAATGGGAGGGATGTAGAGTCCTAGCATGAACACGGTCTAGTGTTCAGGAGTGATGTAACACACTTTACACCCACCCACCACAGACGTCATGGTGTCACATGACGCTGCCAATAAAAGGGGCCGAGCGCACGTGCTCGTGGCCATTCCCACTACCCCTATCTGGTGTCCGTGTGCACGTCATTGCTGCTGTCCACCATGCGGGCCTAGGGCCCTTCCCAATTCTACACAGTGCAAGACAGGTAAGATTAGACTGTCAGGAATATTTTGCTGTAAATGGTGTGAAATCACGCATTGTGGCTTAATTCGGAAATTTAGCACAACGTGAAATTCCCAGTTATGCAAATTATGTAGGTGTCATTTTAATTTCAATTTTATTTTCACCAAACCAAGTTAAAACTCATCAATGATATTTCTTTACCTAGGTCCAAGGGTGGATTACAGGGAAGATATACACAGACATACATTACAGTATAGACACTTAGATACAGATAGAAAAGACAGAGTGCAGTGCTAACTAGTATTATTTTGTCTGACTCATCTCTAGGTACAAGGTTAAAAGTTCGCCAAGGTCTCAAACTGACTCGTTGGGAATAATAACGTTTATTTGGTGCTCAGAACTCGATGCTATGGTTTCCCACAGGTTTTACAAGTTGAACATCAACAGTTGTTTTGCACCCAGTCTGCAATTGCCTATGTTTGCTTCGATCCAAGTGCTTTGTGACTCTTTACTACTCTCTACTACTCAGTCTCTACTACTCTACTCTCTACTAATTCTCTACTACTCACTCTCTACTAATTCTCTACTACTCACTCTCTACTACTCACTCTACTCCTACTCACTCTCCACTACTCTATAATACTCACTCTCTGCTACTCACTTACTACTGACTCTCTACTACTCACTCTACTACTCTCAATTAATACTCTACTACTCACTCTCTACTACTCACTTTCTAGTACTCTACTACGCACTCTAATACTCACACTCCTACTCACACTCCTACTCACACTCTACTACTCACTCTATTACTCTCTCCTACTCACTCCCTACAACTCTCTACTACTCACTAGTACTCACTCTACTAACACTCTACTACTCACTCTTTACTACTCACTCTTTACTACTCACTCTTTACTACTCATTCTTTACTACTCATTCTTTACTACTCACTCTCTAATACTCACTCTCTAATACTCACTCTCTAATACTCTCACTACTCACTCCACTACTCTACTACTTACGCTACAACTCTCTAATACTCCCTTCTCACTCTACTACTCACAATCTACTACCCTCTACTACTCACTCTACTACTAACTATACTCACTATAGTACTCTCTACTACTCACTACTACTCTATAATAACTATTACTCTCTAGTACTCACTCTACTACTCTACTACACACTCTCTAATCCTCTACTATGCACTCTCTACTACTCACTATTACTCACTCTACTACGTACTCTCTACTACTCACTTTTGACTACTCTCTACTCACACTCTACTAATCACTCTATCTACTACTCACTCTCTATAACTCTACTAACTCTATACTACTCACTCTACTACTCTCTGCTACTCACTACTCATTCTCTACTACCTACTCTCTACTCTCAAATCACTATACTACTCACTCTCTACTACTCACTCTACTACAACTCTATACTACTCTCTACTACTCATTACTACTCACTCTAATACTCTCTATCACTAATACTCTCAAGTACACTTTACTAACTCTTTACTACTCACTCTCCACAAGTACTCTCTGCTACTCACACTCTACTCCTCTCTACTACTCTATATTCACTCTCTGCTACACATTAACTACTCTCTACTACTCACTCTACTCACAACTCACTCTATTACTCTCTCCACTATCTACTACTCACTCTTTACTACTCTCCTACTCTCTACTACTCTAGTACTCACTAACTACTGCTCTGTAACATCTACTCAATTTTACTACTCATTCTCTACTACTTGCTCTACTAAATCTACTATCTACTACTCACTCTACTACCCTCTATTACTATCTAGTACTCTTCATTAATCTCTACTACTCGCTATCTCCTACTCACTCTATACTACTCACTCTCTATTACTGCCTACAACTCACTACTACTCTACTCTACAACTCTACTCTCTATTAGTCTACTACTCACTCTCTACTAACTACTACTGCCTACTACTACTCTCTACTGCTCACTCTCTACTACTCACTCTACTAATCACACTACAAACTCTCTAGTACTCACTCTCTATTACTCTCTACTCACTATGTACTACTCACTCTCTACTACTCAATCGGCAAAAAAAGCCTAATCTTACTCCAAACCTTTACTCTTTGCCTAAAGGCACTAGTGCACAAAATGTCATAGGTCTCATCTTTATTACACATAAAGAAATTCTGTGTGTAATCAGGTGGCTTTTTAGCTTTAGCCTTATTAGTGTTTTTCACACTTTCATGAACATAACATGCATATATATGTGTAGAAATACGTATGTGTGTGTGTGTGTGTATATATATATATATATATATATATATATATATATATACATATATATATATATATATATATATATACATACATATATAAACATCTGCATATCTATATCAATACCAATATTAATGCATACTTACATATACATAGATGCACACATATGCATGTTATGTACATGGGACTTTAAAAAACACTAATAAAAGCAAAACTAAAAAGCCACCTAATTACAAACAGAATTGCTTAAGCTTAACTAAAGCCGAGACCGTTGCATTGCAAATGCTTGTTTTTTAGGGGGCCGGTTTTGCAGCAGTGTTGCAAAATTTTCCCCCAGTAACAAAAGCAGCAGTTCTTCACTTTTGCATCACCCCACACACACACCCGAGGGGGCTGGTCTGACAAAATTGCCATGGCTGCTTTGGATTTCCAGTACGGCCCTGAGTACAATTCCACTGAAAACATCTGGCTCCATTATTCCATCAATGCAAATGGCTGGTAGGAAAACTCTTCACAAAGCCTGAAGTCACTCTTTGAGGCACGACATGAGCATTGCATAACCAAAGAGTAGACCAATACCCAGAGATGTTTTAAGGCATGGGCAAAGTGGGTGCTGGCCCACGCCTTTCAGGGGAGTATCCTGCTAGAGACAGCTCTGTTCTGCAGTCAGACCTGCCCTGATGACCTTGAATAATTCTTAAACAGATGTTTTAAAAACTGTTTTTCTTTCATTTATTTTTAGTATGGATGATGTGTAGTTTAATGGTTATATTGCAGAGAAATGTAGCAATTTTGCCCAGAAATGTAGCGTGTTTGTTTTTGACGCCATGTAACATCCATAAAAAAGTTTTTTAGATCAAAACAGGACCTCACAGATGAGAAATATGAGGGAATCACAGAGATTATTTGCAATAACATTAGTGATCTGCTGCAGAATTACGATATTAAGAATTCACAGTGGGCCTGATTCACAAAGGGTCTCCGTACTTGTGGCAGAGGTCCCCCGGTTGTGGGGAGCCTCTGCACTCCGGGCGGAATCTCCGCTATGAGAATTTTCATTACGGAGATTCCGCCCGAGTGTGAAGACTCCCTCACGACTGTGGGCCCTATGCCACGAGTACAGAGGCCCTTTAGGAATCAGGCTCTGGATATTGAACACTTTTAGAATTTGGACTAGTGCGCCTGTGCACTGTCAGTGACCTGACCAATGAGGGCATGAAAAAGCAAAAATTCACGCATAAATTCAAATCTGATCTGAATAAAGACCCCCAAATAAGTAAGGCCCAGGCGCCCCATAATCCTTAAGTTTTCCCTGCCAATGGCAGCCCAGATTAATTAAAAGTCATCATGGGCGTTTGTGCAACACATAGCAAGGCTATGTGTGTCAAAGTAGAGGATCCTGTCTTTTGCTTCGAAAGTTGACAAGAGTACGATGTCAAATGCAGTTGCATTATAGTGCACTGAATCCTCAAAATATTACACAAGCATTGCCAATAGGTCTGGCTTTAAAGGAATTATGTATAGTAATATGAAGCATTACAAGAAAAAAGCATGGGAATAGATATGTATTTGTGTGGAAGCAAAGAAAAGTAGAATACTTTTGGTGTAAGTTAAAAGGTCATGTGACAGTTGCACTACCAACCCAGACCTAAAAACCCATGTAGGTTAATGACTGCCCTCTTCTTATCTGTGCTGCTGGAGAGAAAAACAATATAAATTATCTAGTTATCTAAGACACTTTAGTAGTATTCCAATGTCATGTGAATGCCCCTTAAAGTTGAAGCTTAGGCAGCTTGATAAATAAACAAAATTATCCCAGATGTGTGGAGGGCAAGAACATTCTTTTGGAGAAGCACACAATGTTTGCACAATCGAAACATGTACTCCTGACTCCCAACATGTAAGCTGAGCTAAACCCCTCACCAGTGTTGCCACATAATTGTGTGGTGAGAGCTGTGCTGTCAAGTCAGATGATAAAAAGGATGCAACAGGGTAGAAACAGCTCAAACTAACATCCCTATGCATCCACACAAACCGCAATTACGTAAAATCATGCAAACTATGGGCTTTGCGTACAATTCTTGTGCCAAATACAAAATGTGCAAATAATGGTCAAAAAGAAAATTGTGTGATGTCCCTACACATAATATAGGCTATTTCTTCAAAATTACAAATATTATGCGATTTACACTTGTGAACACAAAATCCTGCGCACTCAATTCAAGTATAGTAATTGATATAACAATGTAATTAGTAGAAATATGTCCAGCGTCGTATCTTGTAGTTTCTTATAAATCGCCTTTATTAGGTCATCAGGTCATAGACAATTCACAGCCAGCTGACACGTGTTTCGTTGCAGGTCTGTACATTCACAGATGCTACAACTCTTCAGGGCTGGAAAATACAAAAAAGGATGACCTATAGCAAGCCTGCTAAAGAAGCCCATGCAATTAAAATCCATAAGTTCACACCCGGTTGTGACATATAATGTACACAACACCCCTGATCCAATGGAACCCTAAAGTGGTGACAGTACCATAGTCCGTGATAAGACAATCATAACTAAAGTATATTTGTATTTTAGATAAAGACAAACAGAATTCCTGGACTTTGTGATAGGTAAATGTGAGAAGACACCCGTGAAAATTCTCAAGCAATAACTGTAAGTGAACATTTATAGGTTCACAAGGCCTATTCCAATATGCATTTAAGATTAAAAGATTTTTAGGTCAAATCCAGAACCAAAACATGACATATAGAACCACGAGCAGCCCTAGTGTATGTGAAGATTATATGCAAACAAAACACCATCAATGTTATAAAATACCTCAATGGCTGAATCCTAGTCTTAAGGCTATTCAAGTAGGACAGATAGCGGGAGAAAGGGGAAAATACACAGAAGGGCAAAGTATTAGTGCTCCATTCACAAACGGAAAACAAACCCCCCTATTTTGGGGCAAGACATAAGAACAAATCAAAAAGGGTTCTTACCCCACGTCTGGTGTTAATTCCGACCCGGCAGGGTAACTTAGTATTGAGAAGATAACGGTATAAATTGCGCTCTGCAAAACAAGTGGTAGTGCCCGGTTTACAGAGATAAAGTGATAAGGTATACGAAAGATAAGTCGTTATATTAATACTATGCGAGAAATGTCCCAATGGTAGAATTCTACAATGAAGCAAATACGTTTAAGTCGTTCTCCTATACCTACTAGGCCAGTTCAGACTCAAATCAACATATGAAATAACAATAGTAGTAATAGGTCAGTCAATGATCGGGTCGTTCCAAACAGAGCCCCATTAGATATACACTGTGTTGATTACAGTCAGAAAAAACTTCAGTCCTATATTTTGGCTTGACAGATATTAAGAAACGAAACTCCTGTATCTAGTGTGACTCGGTAAGAAGTATCTCAATGTGCCCATGCTGCTTAACAAGTTGTGTAGCAGAAAAACATAATTGTACATACGCCTATCTAACTGTCAAGGCACATATATTATGTTTTAAGTAAAACACATCATATCACCTCGTGTATTTATTCTTACCCGCTAATAGATCAAATGTTATTGTGGACGCCAGTAGTCTGTATCCCAGTCTAAAAAATATTTACACACTCGCTATAATACCAGGAAAACAAAATGCCCAACGTTAGGTTGAGGACATAAAACATAAGTATAAAACCATATGACACTAACGATAAAAGGCCTCTATAGTGAATAGAACGGTAATTACCTTGGGCCGAATCGCCCTCGCTACACTGGCGTCTGTGAACCGGAAGTGACTCCCACTCGACCCGGAAATAGAAATATATCGCCTTCTCAAGTCCAAAACAAAAAAAAAACAAAAAAAAAGAAACACTAGACTGCCAACTTGCAAGAATATCACATCTCATAGTCACCAACCCGCGTGATTATAACGGATTGTAGTCTTTAAACCTAGTTAAAGGATAGCCGTCATTAGGAGAGTCCCCCAGTCAGTAGCCGATTGCGGGATTATAAATAGGAATATTATTCTATTGTGATGATAATATTGCCAAATGTAGAAAACTACACATAGACGGTATACGGAAATACATATGAGTAGCCGTAGTTCGAGTCCTAGACGCAAACAAAGTGTGTACGTTAAGAGTAAAAAGGTCCCATAAATTATTAGTCCATATAAACTCTCCAAACCAGTCAGAGATTCAATTTGACTGGAGTGTGAGATTTCTATCTGAATTACACACGGTCCAGACACCAAGTTCCGAATATCATCGAAATGAAGGAAAACGAAGAAGAAAACATGGCAAGTAAAAGGGAAGTATGGAAGCAGAAAATGGAATTTCCATACATATAAATATGTTAAGGAAAAAGGGGAAGAGTAGAGGTAAAAAGAGCATATAAGAGATAAGATCTCAAAGAATCTTACTCCTTGATATGAATATCAATACATGTAGTCCATGGTTATAACATAGCTCATATTACAATGTGGTCACGTGTGAGTTTACAACATCTACTCCACGTGATCATTATGTATTGAATTCCATTCGCTGTTGTAATACACTGTTACACCATATTAAAATACAGAATACCAAACCTAGGATACAATGAGGTGCAGATATTAAATAATGGCCCAATGTCACTAAAAGAGATGCGATCCTCTATAGTCGGGAGATATGAGGTCCACGTGTTAGTCACCCAAGAAGAATTGCATCTCAGGGTCACAGTTAAGTCCCCGTCCCACAGTATGAAGCCTCATTATCCAGAAAGCTTCCGCGCGTCTTAGGCGTAACTCTCTATTTCCACCTCTAATATCCATTGGAATGTGATCAATTCCAAAGAAAACAAATTCTTTCTTAAGGCCTTGTGCCTGGCATATGCTTGCATGAATTGCTACCGGATACCTGGCATCTTGTGAAGCAGGCCTCTAACATGTTCCCCTATTCTTTCTTTCAGGCTCCTGATAGTGCTCCCTACGTACTGTAGTCCACATTTACATTCGATAATGTAGACCACAAATTTTGTTAGGCAGTTGATATTCGTCCGAATATCATAAGTTTTGTTATCACAACTCTTAAAACTTTTTGTCTTATGTTTAGCCCAACGGCATACCCCACAGAAACCCCATTTAAAAAAAACCCTGTTTGGAGAACTTAACCAAGAGTTAGTTATTGCGGTCCTAGGTACTGTGGGGCTGAGTCTGTTACGATGGGTCCTGCCCCTCCTGAATGTAATTTGTGGTTGATTAGTGATGTGGGACGTCAGAGTCTTATCCGCTACAAGGCTCCCCCAATGTTTTTTAAGGCTCCTCCGGAGGACGTGGCTCAATTCGTTGAAATTAGTGACCATTCTAATAAAGTCTTTTTTCTCAGTATGAATGGGTTTGGGTTTCAGAGTATCCTCCCTCTTGGCCATCTTAATCCTTTTTTTTAGCTTTTTTTAGGACAGTAGGGGGATAGCCTCTTTTCTCAAAACGCTGGTTCATATCCTCAATACAATTGTGAAATTCCCCTTCTTCACTACAATTACGCCTAGCTCTTACAAACTCCCCATATGGTATGGCACTAATCTGATGTATAGGGTGCGAACTATTAGCATGTAAAATAGAGTTACATGCGGTATGTTTCCTGAAAAGGCGGGTCTTAAGGGGCGTGGTTTGGTCGCCGACCGGGATGGCTGTGTGAGCGTGCAGCTCCGCGCCGAGTCCCGACATTTATCCTGAAATCCCTGCCGCTGGTGCTCCCGGAGGTGCGGATTTACCGCACGAGGTGTTGCTCGAGCAGAGGGGAGAGTCTGGGGGACAACGGGACCTCGGAAACAGAGCGGAGGTCCGATCCCGGAGTTCGGAGGAGCCGGGCCGAGAACAAAGGAAAATGGCGGCGTGAGAGACCTGAAGGGCTGCCCACGGGACAAAGCGCACCCGAATTGAGCCGGAACTCCAGCGGCTGCCTAGCAAAGTAAGTGGAGCGGGGGCTTGACGGAGGGGATCTTCGGCGCTGAACAGGAGACGCGCGAAGACATCGTAGCCCCAAGGATCGGTGAGTGCGGCGCCCCTCCCCCCCCCGCTCCCCGACATGGTGGCCGAGTAAACAGCGGGCTGCTCTTGGGCAGAGACGCCTGCAGTCAACAGCGGTTGGAATATCCGGGGCACTAGCTGAGATCCCTTGGAGGGTGCCGCGTGAGAAGGCAGATTCAGCCGACTGCACAAGGGACATTGCAGGCTGGCGGCGGGCTCCCGCGCAGCAGCGGGAGCGGGCCCGGAGCGAGACCATGACCGGATCCTGAGTACTGGGGAGCACTGCGGCTGCCGTGGGTGACTGGACCCAGACTTGGACGTGCCCTGCAAGCTCACAGTGTGGTGGTGGAACGAGCTCAGAGCGAGGGCTGGGACCGCGATATAAGCCTGACACAGTGCAATACCCGTGGGCGGCCGGCGCAATCGGCTCTGGAAGACACCCGCCTGCTCTTTCGGGATTGCGTTGCTGGTTCGCCGCGGCTGGTTTGGACGCTCCCTGGGTCTGTGGTGGGAAGATGGTGGACCCACGCTGCACACAGCCATAGACCATCTGCAGTTAGGGCTTTCGCCTTTCCTTACCTTTGTTATGTAGCTGCCCTTGTGGGACTTCTTCGCCAAAGCGCCGGGACACTCCGTTCGGAGTAGCTGTTGCGCTATAGAAGAATTATGATAACATAACATCTGTGGAAACCCGTGGATAGAGTGTGCTCTGAGGGTGCAGGAGGAAGGAGGAAAGGGCATGAGCGATCCTTTGATTGCGGGTGCTGAGCCCTTGCACTAACAAACACTGGTCCCTACTGGGAGGCGTCAGTGGGCGGTGTGCCTGTACCGGGAGATCTGGGAACTGGCGTGGCCCTTGGCGGTGGCTTGGGAGCAACACCTGACACGATCGAGATGGCTGCTCTCAGCGGTGTTTCGATTATGCCACAAGGTCAAGACGACGCGACCGCATTGGTCCAGAATGGCGGAACCCAGGCCCCATTGGAGGCATCGACGCAAGAACAAAGGCTGAACCTGCGTCTCGACAACATCCTGGAGGCGATAACCGCGACGAAGGAATCGCTGCACCAGGACATAGCGCAGGTCGCAACGGGGCTGGGTCTCCTGAAGGCAGACCATGCCAAGCTCTCGGACAGAGTAAAAGAGAATGAACAACTGCTTCGGGAGCTGAAACCAGCGGTGGTGACCGCGGAACACAAGCTGACGGATATTCTTGGCCGCCTTGCGACTCTGGAGCGACAGGCGGAGGATGCTGAAAGTCGCAACCGGAGGAATAACGTAAGGGTGGTGGGCCTTCCGGAAAAAATTGAAGAGGGTGACGCTGTGACCTATATGGAGAACTGGTTTAAAACGGTTGTGGCACCGGAGGGTCTGTCTCCCTTCTTCTCCCTGGAGAGAGCACATAGAATTCCGGCCAGACCGCCCCTGGAGGGCCGACCACCTCGGCCGATGGTGGTAAAACTACTGCACTACAAGGACCGCGATCTGCTGATACAGAGAGCACGGTCTCAGGGCCCCTTCCAAGTGGACAATGCCAAAGTTACGGTCTTTCCGGATTACACACAGGAAGTTCAGAAATGCAGAGTGACCTTCTTATCCGTGAAAAAAGAACTGAGGAAGAGGGGATTCAATACTCCTTGCTCTTCCCTGCCAAGTTAAGGGTGATCCTTGATGATAAGACCCACTTCTTCCAGACTCCGGATGAGGCATGGTCGTGGCTTGAACTGTACCGTGCTGGAACGGATCGCACCAACAAAAGTGGAAGGGAAAGGCAAAAACCGGTCCAGATTAGGAAGTCGCAGCGCATTCGCAAACGGAACAAACTCAAGAGGGCCATGCGAGAGGCTCAGATGGCGGCAGACAGGAAAGGAGCATTGGCTGCGACGGCGATCATCACGGGGTCGCAGCAGGAGAGGACATCGGGGGGATCGGGCTCGGAGGAGGAGGGAGAGAAATCTGAAGGAGACGAATCGGACACAGGAAGCGCGAAGGGACCAGCGGTCACCCCGCAGACTTCAGATGGACTATTTAATGAGTGACTTTTCGGGGAACTGAGCAACTCCGAGATACCTATTGGGACAGACTCTCCAGATCTTTGGTGGACTATTAGGTATGGAGCTGTGAAAGCAGCATGGGATCGAGGGCGTGGGGTGAGAGCTCTGCCTGCCCTGGGTCGGCGCTCATTTACCCTCTTGTGGCCCTTAAGGCCTTCTGTGGTGACGACCACAGATTAGTGTAATGTGTGCTGTGTTGATGGTTTGGAACGGGGCTAAAGCTGGGTTATTAGGTCCTGTCCTGGGGAGAGGGGTTTGGGGAGTTTTATGGGGTATTTTGAAGGGGGGGTACAACTGCTGCGATGTGGGGGACAACTGTTTGTTACTAATACTGTGCAGAAACGATTATTATGGGGACGTTACCTAATTAAAATGCATTACATGGAATGTCCGTGGACTTCGAACGATGGTGAGACGTCATAAGGTGCATGCCTATTTGGTGAGGCGTGGCGTTCAGATAGCAATGTTGCAGGAAGCTCATTTGACCAAGAAGGAATGCGTTGCCCTACAGAAGAGGTGGCGGGGTCAGGTGTTTGGCACGACATACTCAGCATTTGCCAGAGGGGCGCTAATATGGATAAGGGCGGGGACACCATTCCAGGTCACGAACCAGCGGGTTGATCCTGAGGGTAGATATGTGGCGGTGGAGGGACGACTTTATGGTAGGGAGGTGGTCCTGATTAGTGTATATGCCCCCAATTCCGACCAGGCCCGCTTTTTTGATAGTTTAACAAGCTCGCTGGCCTATTTCCTGGCGGGCCCTGTCTTATTGGGGGGCGATTTTAACTCGATCACTGATGTGCTGCTGGATAGATCGCATCCGCCATTAGCCGACTCCCCAGTGCGCAGGCTGGCGGCTCACAGGAAGGATTGGCAGGAGAGGTGGGGACTGGTAGATGTGTGGAGGAAGCAGCATCCTGAGATTAGGGATTATTCCTACTTTTCCACGATACACAAATTTCATGTTAGACTAGACTCGGTGCTATGTAGTGGCCCCTTGGCGGCTGTGGTGGCTCATTCGGAATATCTGACCAGGACCATTTCGGATCATAATCCCTTATTGGTGTCAGTGCAGTGGCAGCAGGCGAGGTCGGCGGTTCCAACATGGCGGCTGCGGCCTGATACACTTGAAGATCCGGTGTTTAGTGACACGGTCCGACAGGGCATTGACCACTATTTTGAGGTGAATGAGGGCTCAGCCACAACGAGATCGGTAGAATGGGATGCGATGAAAGTGGTGGTGAGAGGCGTGTGCATGGGCAGATTCTCGAATGCATGGACGGCAGTCTTGAATGATCTGGCGAAAGCGGAAGAGGTATTGAGGGGGCTGGAACGGCAAAGACCTGAGCGACCGGACCTACAGGAGCGAATGCTGGAGGCTAAGGAGGTGGTGGCGACTGAGACTGAACGGCTGCGGTGCTATGATTATAAGATGTACACCATTAAGGTGCACGCGGAACGGGATAAAGTGGGTACACTCCTTGCCAAGCTTGCTGATCCAGAGCCTAGGGGGTGCCCGGTCATGAGTATAAGAACAGAGGAGGGGGACATAGTCTACTCGCAATCAGCTGTTCTGGCGCGCTTTCAGTCTTATTACACGGGGTTATATGAATGCCAACTAGAAGCAGGGGTATCTGAGATAGATGAATACTTGGACGTGATCCCACTACCAGTACTGGATAGCGAGGATGCGAAGGAACTAGGAGGACCCATAACATTGGCGGAAATTAGAATGGCTATTACCCAGATGGCTAGAAATAAAACTCCAGGGGTAGATGGCTTACCGATTGAATTCTATGCCAAATTTGTTGACATCCTAGCACCCAAATTGTTGGTGGTGTACTCGGAGGCAGGGCAGTTGGGATGCTTGCCTGAGTCAATGAGGGAGGCGCTAGTAGTACCACTGTTGAAACCAGGCAGAGAAGCGTTGGATGTGACGTCTTACCGACCCTTGTCTATGCTGACGGTAGATTATAAGATCTTGAGTCGTATCCTGGCCACCAGGTTACTGCCGCACATGACCACATTAGTGCATAGAGACCAAGCGGGATTTATCCCGACTAGGAATACTTCGATGAATATACGTCGACTGGTCCGGATTTTAGATAGTGCCAGGGCCTCAGCTCATGGCCCCGCGGTGTTAGCGGTTGATGTCGAAAAGGCTTTCGACAGCCTCGAGTGGGAGTACCTAGATGAGGTGTTACTGAAATTCGGAGCCGGAGAAGGATTTCGGAGGTGGACAAAGGTGCTTTACTCATCCGCGAGGGCGAGGGTACGGCTGGGGCCGATTGTATCTTCGGCTTACCCTGTTCGTAGGGGAACGAGGCAGGGCTGCTCACTGTCACCCCTGTTGTTCGCATTGGCGATGGAGCCGCTGGCGGTGCAGGCAAGGACTGGTGCAATGTACAGAGGGATCGCGCAAGGGATAGAGTCGCACTATATATCATTATATGCTGATGATCTGTTACTGTACCTAGCGGACACTGGACAATCCCTAGAGGGAGCAGTGGATATGCTGACTAGATTCGGGCAGCTGTCGGGCCTTCGGGTGAATGAGACCAAAACCTGTGTGTTCCCATTGCGGGCGGGCACGCCCTGTCCCCCGCTGGCGAGAGAAGTGGTGTGGGAGCCCTCCTGCTTCACCTACTTGGGTGTGCGCATCTACCATGAGGCTGCGGACCTATTAGAGGGTAACGTAGGGCGTTGCGTTCGCGCGCTGAAGGGTTGCATGGTTTTTTGGGCCTCCCTCCCTCTGTCCGTGTTGGGTCGAGTGGCATTATTAAAGATGGTGGCACTTCCGTGGCTGCTTTAATATTTTCGGACACTGCCGATATGGATCCCACAGCGAGTCTTTAAAGAACTGAAGGTGTTGCTGACTGGCTTCCTTTGGGGTCATGGACGACGCAGGGTGGCGTTGGGTACCCTGACTAGACCCAAGTTTGAAGGGGGGATGGCAGTCCCCGACTTTGAATTATACTACCTGGCGTCGCAACTGCAGATATTGACGCAACATAATGCTAGAGAATTCAGGGGTCCTGAACGCGAACGTGGGACTGGTATCCAGAGGTATGTCTTGTCTTATATAGTCATGCAACAGAAACTAGATATGAGGGACCTTACGGTGGAGGAAAGGACGCTTAAATTATGTTGGCACAGGAGTCTGGAAAGAGCGAAACGAGACCGGCCGTATGCACCGGAGATACCGCTGGGGATGCTGACCGCGCTACCGCATGGGGGCGATTGGTCCCCGCTGCTAGAATGGGAGGAGTTGGGCTTGCAGATGGTGGGAGATTTGTACATTGATGGGGTATTGGTCCCCTATCAGACGTTGCAAGAGCAATTTGGCCTGCCAGACGGGAATTTTCTACTGCACGCAGCAGTGGTTGCGGAGATGTAGAGGCATTGGAAGGGAGGACTGATCGAGCCGGAAGCGACCATGGCATGCCAATACGTGGTGATGGCTGCGGGCACTGTTAAAGCAGTAACTTGCCTCCACACTAGAATGTTAAATGAAGGACTGATGCCACTCCTAGCACTGAAGACGCGATGGGAGGACAGCATAGGCAAGCCCATACCGGACACTGTCTGGAGCCGTGTTCTGCGACGGACGTGGAAGGGTACAAGGAACGCACGATTTCAGCAGGTGCATTTCTTCATCATCCATAGGGCATACCTGACTCCGGAGAGGATAAAGCTGGTACTTTAGGGTGCTTGACGCAATGTGCCCGAGATGCTTGGCGTCTGAGGTTGATCTGGATCACCTGTTGTGGGGATGTCCGAGGCTAGGGGCGTACTGGCTTGAAGTGGGGGAACTCCTGAATGCAGTAACGGATAGGGAAGTAGACTTTGACATGGCGGCATGGCTACTGCTCTGGTTCCCTCATACAAAGAAGACGAAAATCACGAGTAAGTTTATTGACCTGGGGCTCATGTTGGCTCAGAGAGAGATAACTTGGCACTGGAAGTCTAAAGAAGGCCCGCCAGTGAGGAGATGGATGAATGAGCTGTTGAAATGGTCAGGATGTGAAAGTGTTATCAGAATGCGACAAGCTACTAGAACTGGCAACGAGAAGTGCTTGGAAATGGCGAGAGCCTGGGAAATGGTGGTCCAGGCATTGCGTGACTACATGATAGAGGATGACGTGGAGGCGCAATGATGACACAGGGCTCCATGTAGCTTGAGTGACTGCAAGTGACTCCTGATGAGTAACGTGCCCCAGTGATGGTACGGATCACGTGTGCCCGCATCAGCAGCAGTTGGGGGGGTAGAGGAGGGGGGGAGTGACTTACGAGGGGTAGCTAAGCACTGCGACACAGTTTAGGAGAGTACCGGCAGATGGGAAGTAGGGCTGGTCCGTGATGAGGAGGGGCTCCCGAGGAACGCAGGCAGGCACCCGGGTAGTAATACTAGGGGGACCCAGGAGGAGGTCTCTAGAGAGACATAGGTGGGACTGCATTGGAGCGGGTAAGAGCTGTTGACGTTGTCCCCATTGGATATCTGTGTCTGTTTGACAGTGCATGGAGGGTGGGATTTTAGGGGGGTAAAAGCGGATACTGACTGGTGCAGCTGACCAAACGCCCAGGAGAGGTGGACATTGTGGCATCTTCTTGAGCACAAAAGACTTGGCGCGCCGCCCAGCCTCCGGGATGTGGGCTAAATGGCTGTGTACAACATCTATGTCACTTCAATTTTTTGTGATGCCATGAGTGTACTGGTTGGCCTATTCTGAGGTCTTGTTTCTAATTCTGCAATAAAAATACATTTAAAAAAAAAAGGCGGGTCTTAAGTGTATTGCCTTCAGTATAAAGTTCTATATCCAGGAAGGAAATCTGTGTATTGCTAGATTCCATAGTAAATTTCATTCCATATAGGTTAGCGTTCCTGTGTTCAAAGAATTCTTGTAGTTCCACATGAGTACCAGACTAAAGTAAGAGACAATCGTCTATATATCTGCCCCAATAAATTATCTTATCAATCCATTTGGTGCCTCTGTCTCCCCAGATCCAATCTTTCTCCAAGCAACCCATAAAGAGGCAGGAGAAACTAGGTGAAAATTTAGACCCCATAGCTACCCCCCTGGTCTGTTTGTACCAATTTCCCTCGAAAAGAAAAAAGTTGTTATTAAGAATAATTTGCATCATTCTAGTTAGCATTTCGTTATGTAGCCATTCAGTCGCCGGTCGTGTACTTAACATTTGTTTGACTGCTTCCAACCCCATTTCTGAGCCAATGTTAGTATATAATGCGACCACATCAAGTGTGGCCATGAGCATGCCAGTTTGCCAGTCAACATCCGCTAGAATACTTAAAATGTGTTTTGAATTTTGGATATAGCTAGGTAGATTTCGTACCAAAGGCCCCAAGAAGATGTCCACATATTCAGAAAGTCTTTCAGTGGGGCCCCCAATACCGGATATAATGGGTCTACCAGGTGGGAAGTCTAGTTTTTTGTGTACCTTGGGCAGAGTGTACAAGTAAGGGTAGGTGGGTCTAAACACCTTTAAATAGCTTAGTTCGTCATCGTCTAGTAAACACTGGGAGTGCCACTCAACCAAGTGTTTATTGATCATTATCCCCAGTTGTACTGTGGGGTTGTAAGTCATTGACTCATAACAGTCCGTGTCCGATAATTGAGAAAGAATTTCGTTGGCGTAGTCAGTCTTATTCATTATGACCACATTTTCTCCCTTGTCCGCTTCCCTTATCAAAATCGTTTGGTCATTATTAAGATTTTTTAAGGCAAGTCTTTCCCCTATGGTGAGGCTGTCATTCCAAAATTGTCCCCGATGCTTGTGTGTGGTTTTAGAATCCCAATCGTCAAGGTCCTGTAAGACCCTTTTGTAAAAAGTGTCCACAGAATTCCCACCCGGGAGAGTAGGTGTCCACTTATATTTGTTTTTTAAGCCACTGGTAATGAAGCAATCCATGTCTATATCAAGTTCCTCCAGGAGTCTAGTCATCGTATGTGGAGACTCCTCTACCTTCGTGATCGATAGTAAGAGTCGAGTAGCTTGTATTTCTTGGATACTAGGTACATTAGACACATTACTCCTGTTAGCAAGTAAAACCGGTTTATTCATTTTAGGGTTGCACACAAAAAACTTTTTTAGCTTAAGTGCCCTAACAAATTTGTATAAGTCAACCTTCATTTTGCACATACCACCAGTTTCTTTGGGGTTGAAGCTCAAACCCTTACCTAATAGGGAAACCATATCTTCATCTAGTAGTTTTGTGGAAAGATTAATGACCTGTAAGTCCCTATCATTAGATTCTATTTCCTTGGGTTGCCTGATCATAGTTTCTTTTTGTAGTCTTCCTTGTCTCCCTTGTCCACCCCTTTGGCCTCTCCGGGTTTTTGATCTTGTGCTATTCTCCCTCCTTGGCTCCTGTTTCCCTTGCGTATAGTTCGAACTTCTAATAAAAAAGTCGAAACCGGGGTGGTGTTGCTATTCTCATTTTCACTTAACTGTGACCCTGAGATGCAATTCTTCTTGGGTGACTAACACGTGGACCTCATATCTCCTGACTATAGAGGATCGCATCTCTTTTAGTGACATTGGGCCATTTTTTAATATCTGCACCTCATTGTATCCTAGGTTTGGTATTCTGTATTTTAATATGGTGTAACAGTGTATTACAACAGCGAATGGAATTCAATACATAATGATCACGTGGAGTAGATGTTGTAAACTCACACGTGACCACATTGTAATATGAGTTATGTTATAACCATGGACTACATGTATTGATATTCATATCACGGAGTAAGATTCTTTGAGATCTTATCTCTTATATGCTCTTTTTACCTCTACTCTTCCCCTTTTTCCTTAACATATTTATATGTATGGAAATTCCATTTTCTGTTTCCATACTTCCCTTTTACTTGCCATGTTTTCTTCTTCGTTTTCCTTAATTTCGATGATATTCGGAACTTGGTGTCTGGACCGTGTGTAATTCAGATAGAAATCTCACACTCCAGTCAAATTGAATCTCTGACTGGTTTGGAGAGTTTATATGGACTAATAATTTATGGGACCTTTTTACTCTTACCGTACACACTTTGTTTGCGTCTAGGACTCGAACTACGGCTACTCATATGTATTTCCGTATACCGTCTATGTGTAGTTTTCTACATTTGGTAATATTATCATCACAATAAAATAATATTCCTGTTTATAATCCCGCAATCGGCTACTGACTGGGGGACTCTCGTAATGACGGCTATCCTTTAACTAGGTTTAAACACTACGTTCCGTTATAATCACGCGGGTTGGTAACTATGAGATGTGATATTCTTGCAAGTTTGCAGTCTAGTGTTTGTTGTTTTTTTTTTTTCTTTTTGGACTTGAGAAGGCGATATATTTCTATTTCCGGGTCGAGTGGGAGTCACTTCCGGTTCACAGACGCCAGTGTAGCGAGGGCGATTCGGCCCAAGGTAATTACCGTTCTATTCACTATAGAGGCTTTTTATCGTTAGTGTCATATGGTTTTATACTTATGTTTTATGTCCTCAACATAACGTTGGGCATTTTGTTTTCCTGGTATTATAGCGAGTGTGTACACACGTACCTGTGTGTGTATGATAAGAAACTTTCTGACCTCAAGGATTTGGAACAGGAATATTTTTTAGACTGGGATACAGACTACTGGCGTCCACAATAACATTTGATCTATTAGCGGATAAGAATAAATACACGAGGTGATATGATGTGTTTTTCTTAAAACATAATATATGTGCCTTGACAGTTAGAAAGTTGTATGTACAATTATGTTTTTCTGCTACACATCTTGTTATGCAGCATGGGCACATTGAGATACTTCTTACCGAGTCACATTAGATACGGGAGTTTCGTTTCTTATTATCTGTCAAGCCAAAATATAGGACTGAAGTTTTTTCTGACTGTAATCAACACAGTGTATATCTAATGGACCTATGTTTGGAACCACCCGATCATTGACTGAACTATTACTACTATTGTTATTTCATATGTTGACTTGAGTCTGAACTGGCCTAGTAGGTATAGGAGAACGACTTAAACGTATTTGCTTCATTGTAGAATTCTACCATTGGGACATTTCTCGCATAGTATTAATATAACGACTTATCTTTCGTATACCTTATCACTTTATCTCTGTAAACTGGGCACTACCACTTGTTTTGCAGAGCGCAATTTATACCGTTATCTTCTCAATACTAAGTTACCCTGCCGGGTCGGAATTGACACCGGACGTGGGGTAAGAACCCTTTTTGATTTATTCTTATCTCTTGCCCCAAAATAGGGGGGTTTGTTTTCCGTTTGTGAATGGAGCACTAATACTTTGCCCTTCTGTGTATTTTCCCCTTTCTCCCGCTATCTGTCCTACTTGAATAGCCTTAAAACTAGGATTCAGCCATTGAGGTATTTTGTAACATTGATGGTGTTTTGTTTGCATATAATCTTCATATACACTAGGGCTGTTCGTGGTTCTATTTGTCACGTTTTTGTTCTGGATTTGACCTAAAAATCTTTTAATCTTAAATGCATATTGGAATAGGCCTTGTGAACCTATAAATGTTCACTTACAGTTATTGCTTGAGAATTTTCACGGGTGTCTTCTCACATTTACCTATCACAAAGTACAGGAATTCTGTTTGTCTTTATCTAAAATACAAATATACTTTAGTTATGATTGTCTTATCACGGACTATGGTACTGTCACCACTTTAGGGTTCCATTGGATCAGGGGTGTTGTGTACATTATATGTCACAACCGGGTGTGAACCTATGGATTTTAATTGCATGGGCTTCTTTAGCAGGCTTGCTATAGGTCATCCTTTTTTGTATTTTCCAGCCCTGAAGAGTTGTAGCATCTGTGAATGTACAGACCTGCAACGAAACACGTGTCGGCTGGCTATGAATTGTCTATGACCTGATGACCTAATAAAAGGAGATTTATAAGAAACTACAAGATACGACGCTGGACATATTTCTACTAATTACATTGTTATATCAATTACTATACTTGAATTGAGTGCGCAGGATTTTGTGTTCATTGTTATAGATGTGTCTGCTGCACATTTAAATTGAGGGGTTATTTGGGTCTCCCCTCCCTGCTAGCACCATAAACTCCAGAACTTATAAAATTACTTTGACGCTAATATTGCCAGAGCGCCCTAAATTCCCGTTTATTTAAAACCAATTTACACTTGTGTGTCTGCAAATTGAAACAGTGTACCTGCACTCCGCGCATTGCCTTATCGCAACTCTAAATTGCGTTTAACATTGCAAAAACAAGGGATTTTAGCACTGGCATGACCGATGACATCATCAACATGCGCCGCTTGCTATATATGGTGCAGTGGGGTTCTGTTTTTTTTTTAACTGTTCAAACAATGCAATACTGCAGATTCCAATGCAAAGTTGCACTGTGCGAATCTTGGTAAATCTTACCCAAAATACACCACACACCATTGTGTGGCTTTCTCTCTGACTCACTCTCTCTCTCTGCCTGTTTATTCACCCTGAACCGTGAAATGGGAATTATTCCAATATTATGTGATGGACGACTCGAGAGAGTATTTATGTTTCAATATTTCCACTAAATGAAAACACATATGTTTTATTCTAATGTGACTTTCACCTAGTGGTGCGCAAAATTATAATTTTGTCAGCAAAAATTTGCGGGGGTGACTAGATTGGCAAATTTATAAAGTTAAATGTTTGTCAGACACCACCAAAAAACTAAGTATGCGTGTGCATGACATTTTACATACAAACGTTTTTGTGACTGGATACTTCGTCCTGAACGTTTTTTCTTTTGCAAACTATTAAAAATGTACGTTTTTAGGGATTATTTCCGCCAGGAAAGCTTTCCTGTGAGAGTTATCACGCATTCTTATTTTAAAAACAGTAGTGAACTTTTTAAAGATAGCAACTTTTGCAAAAAAAAACAAAAACACCTTTTTAGCCAACTTTGCTAATCTCAGATGCCTCAGCTTTAAACAGCTCTCCAAATTCGGTACGAATAATGCAATTTTATAAGACAAACAGGAAAGACATCTTTTATTGAAAGGCATATTGTAAGTATCATTAAAATAATTGCATCAATTTATATAAATAATGGGAGACTGGTACATTTACTGACACTTTAAGTGCAACAATGTTGCATTCTCCTTGTATGTTAATTCTTTCTGCTGTCTCCGAGGAACCTCCCACGGCCAGTCACAGAGAAGCAACATCAAACTGTATGTAAGAAGAAAGGTGAGCCAAGCTTATACTCTTAACTTGCAGCACTCACTTAAACAGTAGACAATGGGCCTGATGGATCGACTGGATTTGCACTGCAGTAGTAAAACCTGGGGTTCACAAAAAGACCATCTGACCGCAAAAAGCACAAGTTTCAATATGCCATATCACATTGCGGATCGAATGTGCACTTTGTGACTCTGCGATTTGGAAGGAGGAGCATGTGGGAAAGGGGCATTTTCCTTCTTTTCAGAATCACAATTGATTGGACACTGATACTATAAGAGGGACGGTATCTTTATTTATATGAACTGCAACAGCCATTAGAAAGTATAAGATATAAATGATTAGCAGTACTATAAAGGCAAATGAATGGTATAGTTTTACCATCTTACAATAATCATGAATACATACGAGTATATAAAACACATGATAAAAGCTGCGTACTCCTACGATGTCTCCCTAACTAGATGTACCTAAATGTACCTAGCATGTGTATGTGTTAAGCCAAGAATCCCTCTAGGATTTAGTGAACCCCATTACCGCAAGTGAGAGACTATGGGACCCCATCCTGGCCTCGAGTTGGACACCCCGCGAGGGATGTTAAAGTACTGCGAGTTGGAGTGTCTGCATGCAAGAACCTCAGCGTCTCTGGTCAGTGTGTTTGCCGGTAAGTCTCGGTCTCCTCTATCTTAGCATGATGTGATATATATATATATATATATATATATATATATCCATAGGTCTCCCCAGGGTCCTACCTTGCTATATTACTGTGTCAGACTAAGGATGACTTTGGGCATGAACTTTATACATAGATTTTATACAGGAGACGGTAGACCTGCTGTGCTTCCAAGAATCCTCATGCATAATGTATGAGATTTTGAACTAGGGAAAACCTGCGTTCTGAATGCAGTGTTGCATCTAGGTAAAAGGCCAGTCCCTGGAAACCGTGACAAGTCTAATGTAGGGAAGAATATAGGTGAAAGGTAATGAAATTACGAAGGCCTCTATTATAGTACCTATATGGAATTTAACAAAACTGTAAGTATTTGTTTCCTCTTTCATAGTATGGACTTTGTCTCTTTGCACTTTCCTAATTATCGATTGCATATGTTGACATTGTTTGGGCCAAATGTCACCCTTTGGTTGAGTGACCGCTCTGCGGGGATCTGTCCCTAATTTTCCTAGGTTTGTTTCCTTATTGTAACATTGTAATTTATCTATATCTAGGTTCTTTACAAACAACAACAAATATGTGGTAATGTAATGGCCCTAACATTCTGAATTATTAATAAAAAGAATATGTTAAACAAACTCTGAAACACGAATCACAAAAAACACATAAGGGTTCATGACAGATACTCATTATGGGTGCACAAAGATATCACAGTGTGCCAGAGTAACACATCAACCTGTGCCAAAAGCACAAACCAAGTCATTATTGGAACAGTGTACATTACTCTTGCAGTATGATAATGCCATGATCTATCTCATTCTGCCCAAAAACTAACAGCACACAGGCAATGTCTGTGCAGATAACTAACTGGAACAGCTGCCTCCTGCAACATCTGCTCTATCTGTCAATGAAGCATGCAAGAAATGCTAAGCGTTATGGGTGCCCATGTCTATACTGGGAAAAATCTTTTATTATGAATCCAAAAATCACTCTGATCCTTTACAATGGCAGCAGTAGAATAAGCGTATCGTTATCATGCATTAATTTAGTACGCAAGTCGTTACAATGACTGCTTTAGGGTGCGCATTTGTGGAGTTGTGTTGGATGCAGTAAATGGAATTATTCCAAAGTCCAGCACCCCCCTAAGGCAAGTAATTGTAATGACTTGTGTGCTATAGAAACATCTCATACCAACGCGTTCATTCTAATGCTGGTGTTGTAAAGGCATGTGTGCTAAACGCATGCAGGATTCCGTCATGCAATCATCTATACCAGTATCCCAGTAAGAAGTGAAAAATGTCAAATAAAAGCGCTGTATTACAAGTTAGGAAACACATGGCATCACTTCTAGAACTTCAGTTTTGAGCCAAGGCTAACTACTGACACTCCACAGGTTGTTGGGGATTCGCCCTATTTGCTGGTGATAGTCAAACAAATGTAGTAACATACCATAAATTAAATATTGCCCCTGATGGTATGTAACAATATGCCAATGTAATCTAACTAGCACTCTGATAGTGAGGCTCATTGAGCAAGATGTATGACACTTTTTTCAGCCGCAAATGGAGGATTCTCCCGTTTGCGACCCAAAAAAGGGTAATGGTATGTACAAATGCTATTTTGCGAGTCACTGACTCGTAAAATAGCAATTGCGACTCTCGCTATTAGGAAGGGACGTCCCTTTCTAATAGGCAGTCACAATGCCATGTACTATTGTTTTGCAACCGCAATTGCGGTCACAAAACCCTAGCAGTTTACCACCTACTTCAAGAAGGTGGTAAACCACTCACAAACGGGAAGGGGTCTCCAGGGGACCCCTTCCCCTAGGTGAGTATGTGAGAAAATATTTTTAAGAGCGGGCAGTGGTCCCAGGGACCACTGTCAGCCCTTAAAAAATGAAACTGCAAAGTTTTATTTGTCTTTTTTAAATGCATCCCATTTTCCTTTAAGGAAAACAGGCTGCATTTAAAAACAAAACTTATTTATTGCAAAAGCTGTCACAGATATAGGGGTCTGCTGACCCCAGCAGGCCACCATCCCTATGAGTGCTAGCCATTCCTAATGGACTTGCAAATTGTGTCTGCCTCATTAATATTGATGAGGCATGCAATTTGTGGCCCCATTAGGAATCGCAAACAGTGTCTGAGACACTGTTGTGCATCCCAATTTGCAAGTCGCAAATGTGTGGGTCATACATCTGGCACATAATTTCTTAAAGTTTCCCTCCCAGTGGCATTCTTCTTCTTTTTTTTAACAAATTTTATTTGGTTATTCCGGATGAGATCTGGTCTTGTCGAGGATAGTCTGGGTGTGAGTGGGCAGTGTTTGATAGATTTGTCTGATTTTGTGTAGGCCTAAATATCCCGTTAAGAGGCGCCCTTCAAGAGGATGGAATTCTGGTTGGGACTCTAGGGTCTTGATGAGGGGGGTCAGTGCATGGCGGAGTTGGAGGTATTTATAGAACTCGGTCTTAAGTAGTTGAAAATGTTATTGGAGTTGCTGGAAGGATTTCACTGTAGTACCCCGCATCACGTCGCCCAGGGTAGAGATCCCTACCATGTCCCACCCACGGAATCCCTGCAAGGCTGCCACCGGACGGAGGTATGTACTGGTCCACAGGGGAGTTGTGTGAGTTAGTGTCCTACGCCACCCCATCTGCTTGACCGTGTCCCCCTAGAGCTGTATGGCCACTTTACTTGCAGAGGGTAAGGGCTCCAAGGAGTCGGGACTGTAGAGGAGCTGGAGAAGGGGAGTCTGTCCCAATGCAGTGTGCTCGAGTGTGAATGCCGGGTCGGTTGGGGAGTTGTACCACCATTAATTTATTATCAAGGCATGAGAGGTGACATAGTAAGCATAGATGTCTGCCACTGCAGTTCCCCCACAATATGTAGACTGTGTGCATGTGTGTAGCGCTACTCTAATCGCACCGCCGTTCTAGAGAAATTTGTATGGCATTTACTTGTGCGAACCAGGAGCGCTGGATCTTGTAAGGGAAATGTTGCAGTCTATAGAGAATTCTGGGTAAGGAGATCATCTTGAAGATGGCAGATTGACCATATAATGATAGCGGAAGGGAGGATCATATTGTTGGTGATATGAAGATGCCCAAATATTTGAAATCATCTACCTGCAGCGGTGCCGCCCAAGTGCCTCATCCCTGATTGCCGCTTACTGGGAAGAACACAGCTTTAGCAGGGTTGGTATCTAGGCCAGTAGTTTCCCCAAACACTCTAAGGATTTGTAGGATACGTGGTCCAGAGAACCACAGGTCCAGTCATAAAAAAGAGGACATCGTCCGCTTATAATGCGATGCGGTCTGAGTGTGATTGGGACCATTCAAACCCACGGAGCACAGGGTCCCCACGAACCCAGGCTGCCAAGGGTTCTACCGCTAGAGCAAACAGTAGCGGGATAGGGGACAGCCCTGCCTTGTACGTCTGCGGATATACAAACATAAGCAGTTAAGCTAGTATAAAGTAACCAGACATATTCTAGAAAGCGAGGACCGAAGTTTACTGCCTTGAGTAACTGGAACAAAAAGACCCAACTGAGTGAGTTGAACGCTTTATCTATGTCTGCTAACAATAGGGCTGTTGGGCACCCCAATGTGGGTGCCATCTCTACGGCGTTATGTACTCTCCTTATATTATGGTGGGTGCCCCTATGAGGCATTAAGCCTGATTGGTCAGGATGAATTAGGTATGTCACACACGTCCGAAGACGATCAGCTAGGACCCTTTTTAGTAACTTGGGCTTGAAGTTAATGAGAGAAATGGGGTGATACAATGATGGGTCCTCCAGGGTGCGCCCTGGTATGAGAAATAAGACTATATCCGCATGTCTCCAATCCAGAGGTAGGATACCCTGTTTGTGTGCATCTTGTATAGCAGCCAGTAGGTGGGGGCCGAGTGTATTTCTATTTAGCTGATTTCAGCACCATGAATAGTGGGCTTCAGGTCTTTCCAGAGGATACCTTTAGAAGGAAGTGACATTCTTCTTTTGAACTTGTCCTTCTTACAGAGATTTACTGTTATTGGATGCTTCGCCTCACCGTTTGAAGCAGATGATGAATCTCGTTAAATGTTTTTCCTAGTGTTACTAATTTCTTGCTCCTTAAATAAATTCCTATATTCTCAGGAAATATGAAGGCTCCACACCATCAATGCAATCCCAAGTTAAGACTCATATGACTTCTCTAGGACAGAGAAATCTCTCATATAGTTCAGGGGGTGACATTACAGGCAACTGCTCCACTGAGAGGGGGATAAACCTGGTATGTTATTGGCCAGGCTGTTGCGCTGTGAACGCCCTCAAGCGACAATCATAATGCTGAATGATGAGGAGGGGGAGCAGGCAGTGACCCGGGCTGTTATTAATGGCACAAACTGGAAAAACTTGGCCACTCTGCATCATGCAACAGAGGTACTTGCGAAGCGTAGGGTGGCTATAAAATGGTTATCTCTGGTGGTCCCCAGGCTGAGTCCATGGATGAGAGGTATGGAAGAATGGGCATTTGCAGAAAGTGAGGACAGATGACAAGGTGGAAGAAGATTGCCAGGTGTGAGCTGAGAATCTAGAAGGGATACCACAGACTGCGGTAATGGGGAGGCAGCCACAGCTCATGAGCACAAGGTAGAGAACTCATCCTGATGCTGAGATGAGTCGAGGGAGGAGGTAATGGGAGAGGGGTCGAATCGGAGGGGCGGGGGGCTGTTCCAGGCATCCTCGTGTGTTGGACGTTCTGCCCATGATGCCAATAATCTTGTATTATGCCAATCACACAGCTTTTTACCCTCTTAATATGCCTATTTCAGTTGCTCATCTGTTGCATCTTAAAAATCATAAATAATGATTATAAAAAACAAAAACAAAATGTCTGGAGGGTAGTTGTGGTAAGGCAAGGTGGCATGCATTGGCCTAATAATGATGTCATGTTGTGACTAAAGATTTGTAGTCCACATGGGCTTGGGTCAGTCCTGTATAAGAAAGCTGAAACCTGAATGTCACATCCTCTATCCATCAGAGTTACACCCCATGACCAAGACTTTATACGTGGTTTTATCTTAATTTATATCCCCGCCTTGTTACAATTGAGGACACCCTTTTCATTACACCATCAGTGCATGCCAATGAAGTGTATCATTCAGTCAACTGGAAGCACACTTCCCCGAGGGTTACTAATATCTGGAATTTCACGTGTCCAGTCTCTTCCACTGAACTTGAATACTTGCTAGACATCTTTGTGGATCTAGATTGCTCAGATTCTTACACCATTTTCTAATTTTAGTGATATGAATACGTTTTGTGCTTTTTTTTACAGCATAGGAATTTGTTCTTCTATTTAATTGAAATTGTGTAACATGGTGCAAGACATAATAGTCTTCTCCTTTTGCGGGTTGCCCTTCTCAAACCTTTACCACTTTTCAATAATTATGCTTTATCTTGAAGAACAAATGATGCACACTTGACCATTACACCAGGGATGGGATATTCACCTCTGTGTCCCCAAGATTCTTTTGTCCTGTATAAGACCAGTAAACCACAACATTGTTCAATCTTTTCTGAGATCACTATCCCTGGAGAGGATAGCTCTAGAGGACTCTCCTGTTTGGTCCCAAAACACGCCAATGATCGTGATAGCGCTGCTCCCACTGCATTTAGACTGCTGGTGTAAATGCGCATATTCCTCATTGCTATGCTTGGTGAATGGTTGCGATGGGAGCAAGAAGGTAATTAACCCTTGTGATCAACCCTCAACTCTTCATTTGAAGACTGATGGAACAACTGGACGCAAACATTCTTTGTTGAATTAACAACTGTGTTGGATATTTTTCAAATTTATTACCTGAGTTTTCCATTAGTACAAAATTGCTGCAGAGAGGTCATTGTGCAATGGAAGCCTAAAGGTTTACAATTCAGAAAACCGCATTCACATTCGAGTAAACACAGCTACATTGACTGGACTTATTTTTGGATCCAGGCTCAAGGTTTGAAAATATTCATCTCTATGATGACAGTTTTGATCATCTCCGTGGATCTGTCCCTTTTTTAACTATCATGGTTTCTGGCCATCCCTGGACTTCTCAGGATAATAACCACATGTTTCAATTCAGTGTATTAAAATAAGTTTCTTTGTGTCGATGTCCCTTATACCAAGTATTAACAATTCATCCAAAATACAATACTACAACAACCTTAAAAATACAGAATGTTCAAATACCACGGGATCAATTAAATAATTACAGTAATCAGAAGTTTTTCATGTCGAACAACTCTTATATTGCGTCTCATGCATGTATGATTGTGCCCCGTTTTTTAATTTAAAAAACCCAGACTTTTCCATATAAATATGTGCTCCATATTCGAGGCTACAGAATAGGAGATACCTCTCAATGCAATCAAGTTTTAAAACACATTCTTCTGGTACGATTTTCTGGGCACAAATCTGGATTCGTCCCACTAGGCTAACCCAATGGATAGTCTGTGAGTCCCTCATTCATGGTAAATTTTTCGACTTCAATAGAATTAGATTTTATTGCCTCAAAAGGTGTAGACAGATGCACCTCCAATGGTGATGCTTTCCCTACTTCCGATGTCTCTAATGTCAGAATAGACAGGTGGGGGGTACTGCATTGGTTATCAATTGTATGGCAAAAAGGGGGTGTTGTTTGTGTTAAGGCAGAGTACTTCCTGGGGTGTGGCCTTGGACACCAGTGGCAGTCTTCACAGGGGAAGCTCTGCGAGCTATTACATTGACAATATTATTCTTAGCACTGGAAACCCTCTTACTCCAGGTGATTTTTTTTTTAAACATAGTTGTATTGAGTTTCGATTCCAATATCATACATGGTACAATGGAAAAATCAACAGTAATATATTGGGAACGGATCACTGAAAGAATATCGACTACCACAATATCGAGTACCCAAAATATCGAGGTGAAAATATCTACTACAAAAATATCGAGTTTGTATGTACAAACAGGTAAGTACAAAAATATCGACTACAAAATATCGTTTACAAAAATATCGTTGTAAAAAATATCGACTTTACTAAAAACAATGTTTAATTACATTAATATAAAAAATTAATTACTAAAATATAATTAACAATACTTAAAATAACTTTTAATAATTAAATATTTAATGAAAGTAAAAAAATATATATATTTTTAATCATATTTCTTAAAACATATATATATAGTAACAACATTTAATTAAATAATAGGCAATATTGTATATGTACCCCAAAAACCCAAAACTGACCCTGAACCCTAAAAATACCCCTTTACCCAAAAACTAAAAACTGACCCTGAACCCTAAAAATACCCCTTTACCCAAAAACTGAAAACTGACCCTGAACCCTAAAAATACCCCTTGACCCAAAAACTGAAAACTGACCCTGAACCCTAAAAATACCCCTTTACCCAAAAACTGAAAACTGACCCTGAACCCTAAAAATACCCCTTTACCCAAAAACTGAAAACTGACCCTGAACCCTAAAAATACCCCTTTACCCAAAAACTAAAAACTGACCCTGAACCCTAAAAATACCCCTTTCATTTAACATAATTAGCAATTAATCAATTAAATAAAATTAATTACCAATTACATTTTAATTAATTAACAAACATTTTTTAATTAACAATTAATTAAATATTACTACCAATTATTAAATTAACATATTTAATTAATTATAATTAAATTACTTCCCACCCTATTCCCCTATAAACCCACAACCCGCTAGAGAAAATACATTATTTTAATTGACATAATTAGCAATTAATCAATTAAATAAAATTAATTACCAATTAAATTTTAAATAATTAACATATATTATTTAATTACCAATTAATTAATTATTACTACCAATTAATAAATTTACATATTTAATTAATTATAATTAAATTACTTCCCACCCTATTCCCCTATAAACCCACAACCCGCTAGAGAAAATAAATTATTTTAATTGACATAATTAGCAATTAATCAATTAAATAAAATTAATTACCAATTAAATTTTAAATAATTAACATATATTATTTAATTACCAATTAAATAATTATTACTACCAATTAATAAATTTACATATTTAATTAATTATAATTAAATTACTTCCCACCCTATTCCCCTATAAACCCACAACCCGCTAGAGAAAATAAATTATTTTAATTGACATAATTAGCAATTAATCAATTAAATAAAATTAATTACCAATTAAATTTTAAATAATTAACATATATTATTTAATTACCAATTAATTAATTATTACTACCAATTAATAAATTTACATATTTAATTAATTATAATTAAATTACTTCCCACCCTATTCCCCTATAAACCCACAACCCGCTAGAGAAAATAAATTATTTTAATTGACATAATTAGCAATTAATCAATTAAATAAAATTAATTACCAATTAAATTTTAAATAATTAACATATATTATTTAATTACCAATTAATTAATTATTACTACCAATTAATAAATTTACATATTTAATTAATTATAATTAAATTACTTCCCACCCTATTCCCCTATAAACCCACAACCCGCTACAGAATTAAATTACACAATAATTAAAAAAATAATTAATAAAAAAAAAAAAAAAGAAAATTGACACTTTTCACACATATTATAACATAAACACACTATAAATAATTAAATATTATTTAAAAAACTATATTTTTTACTATCTAGATTATATACTTGGATATTTTCACTGTCTATATTATTTACAGTCGATATTACTTCACTTACCTTAAAAACGATATTTTGGCTGTCGATATTCTGTCTAGTCGATATTTTCTCCAAACGATATTTAAAACTCGATATTCTGTCCAGACGATATTTTGGAGTCGATATTATGTCTGTGCACCATTGGGAACAGATAGGTGTTCCTTTCTAAGTATCGTCTCAGATAGCACCAATATTGAAATGAAGGTACCTATACATAGAATGTAAGTAACTAGTTGCCTAAGTAATAAATAGCAAAGAGTTACAGAAAAAGAGGGGGGGGTAAGAAAACATTTGGCGAATCTCATAGGCAAACTATCATATGAGGCAAAACATGGTAAAATAGAAGAAACTCGTACTTATCTATGTAACTTGAATCTACTTATTCTAGCAGTAAACTAAGGAGACCCCCTCTCCCCAAGGCACTGGTCCATGTAGTAACATAATCATTGATTTAAGAGATTGTAGTCCCAAAAACGAATGCACGTAGCAACGGATTTATACGCTCACTTATACATTTAAATTGGCATACATTTGTGTGTTTATTTCCCTTGGACAATGAGAGTGACGTAATGGCATAGTTTCATACTGATTCTCTTACTCCAGGTGATAATAACACCTACATACGGGCCGGACTGGCCATTTATTTCATCAGGCAATTCCCCAGTGGGCTGGTGCAATTGGAGGCAGGCTTTTGCAAGGCCTGGGCTTCTGATGGTGCCTCTGTCACTTCCTCCAGCGCCTACAGATTAACTTCAGAAGGCAGAAGGGGCTCTAAGAGAGAAGAAGAGCGAGGGAGAAGGGGAAGAGGGATAGAGAGAAAGAGTGTGTAAGAGAAAAGGAGAAGAACAGAGTGAGGGAGTGGATAGATGGGAGCGAGATACAGCACACAATATAGAAACCAACTCCTCACCAGTTAATATGGATGATTTAATATTTTGCAACCCAGCACTTCACCTTCTGCCCCCCTCCAATCACGTGACCCCTATGTTGCTTCTTCTAGATCTACGTCAGAGATCCATTAATCGCCTGCATTTTTATTTTATATTTATCACAACATGGCCATTTACAGTTTCCAGCCTACAAAGGCATGGACACTCATTTTCTGTTTATCTGATAGATCATGCATGCCCTGAGAAATGAGTTCAAGAAAACTATACATTTAAAGGATGTTCTGTTCCCTCTGATTGCCTGAAAAATATTAGTTCACCCTTGCTCCACACAAGTGCATCTTACCACGCAAAAGCTGAAAAAGACATAATGCATGTAATTATCACAACAAACAATGTAGCAGCAATGTCCTAATTAACTCGGGAATAAAGCGACCGCTAATACATCGGATAAGTACACATTACACCAACACTTACAATGCAACCATGACGAACAAAACACCTCTAATTAAGCTTTACAATGAAAGCCTCCTCTAGATGTTTTGAAATGGGCAGAAAAACTTGTGCATTTTGAATAGGTAAAACTATAATATATTCTACGAGGAGACCCAGATGACCCAATTTAAAGTTTCTCTGTTCTTATGCTGAATAGCAGACACCGGTTAACCATAATAACTTTTTAAATTATTATCATTATTATTTGATTTTGAGATCTTCTCATCATTAAAACTTTTTATAGATTATACATTGTAGCAGCATTTTACATAGTATGAAAATAAAAAGAACATTGTAACCGTAGTCCTTCAAAATAGCTGCACTAACATTTTGGCTTATTATTCCATCATTATGTAATCATTTTTTATTTATCCTTCTAGAAGAGGGACCTAAATAATGTCAATAAAGTTCTTATAAAAACTTCCTGAACTTCTGAAATGTATCACTAGCAACAATTTTTATTGCATAGATTATCAGCTAGATTCATCAAAGACCCGTTTTGCGAGTCTTTAATAGCGATTCATAAGGAATCGCTATTAAGGACTTGCAAAACGGGATTCATGTAGGAATTGCAAAAAATATTGCGATTCCTACATGTTCCTTATAATAAGGATGCGATTTCAAGGGTGCCAGGGGTGTCCAAAGGACACCCTGTAACACCCCTGAAATGCAACATTACACAGGTGTTGCGCACACACATGTGTGTGTGTAACATGCAACAGAGAATAATGCACTAAAGTGCTTTTTTCTATTTTTTTCGCTATTCACCACGAAGTCTGACTTCATGGTAAATAGCGGCCAAATATTGCGAATTCGCAATTTAAAATTGGTTAATGAATTGCATTTAAGGAATCTCAAATAGAGATTCCTTAAATGCAATTCCTCGCTAAAATGCGAATTCTGTAATAGCGATTTTTGCATTTGGGATGATGAATCCCAAATGCAAAAATTGCGCTCGCAAAGGACCAGATTCTGAGAATCTGGCCCTTTGCGAGCCGATTTTCCTTTCATGAATCTAGCTGTATCTTCCTGTTGTATGCATTTTTCATTTTGAGGAGCCTAGTTGTAAAAGGTGGTGATTTCTTTGCTTGCCAACGGATGGTATTTACGAATTTTGCGACTAGAGTAGTGATTCACCCACCAACGTCTCACCGATCTGAATCGAATTCCGAAGTGATCTTTACTACCCAACAATACTGTTATTGTGTCTAAATGTATCTGGGATTCGAGACAATTTTTCGCAAATTTGTGATACTCACTCCAAAATGTTATTAAACTGTGGCAAAGCCTCATTGTATGCACCCAGTTCCTGGGTCCAGTATCCCTAGGGCATTGTGCATCGATATTTGGGTTCCACTATGAAGAAAGATCAGAGTATAATAGAATGACCATTGGGCGCACCGATGCAGCCTTTTAAAATCAGTGCTTTGTAAAGCAGTCATATTATACTCTGAGGTTTCCCGACAAGTTGTAACATTGATTTTACTCTCTCATTGTTTCTTTCTCTCAACTGTTGAAGAAATGCTCTTGTGTACCTGCAGGATTATTGTTCAGGGGCATACGTAGGAAACAGAGTAGCTGATTCTTAACTGAATTAATCAGTCTTTATAGAGATGCTTTCCTAACTCCCTTCTACAATTTCACGAAGGGAGAACAATCCTTCTCAGGCTACATATTTAGATAGAAGAACATTTACACCATCCAGTATTTATTGTTAGTTTTGCACTAATACCTTTCCAAGTAATAAGTTATTTATCACTAACCCAACCTCCCTTTCTCTAATTCTCTTAATTCTCTCTGATTAAGCTTGCTTGATGTAGTTTCTGTCAGCATACTTGCTAACACAGTTTCTGCTTGTATGTTGGGTAAGAAAAGAAATTGGAATAGCTGTTGTTGAATGTTTCTACAAATTAATGTAATTTGGATGCCTACCAGTTCAGGACTCCATATACACCACCAATTTTGGTGATGGTTCTAAAAACCCATACAAAGGGGGGGGGGGTGATGGACGGAGCATCTGAACCAATCAAACACACACCCAGTCAACAGATCTGGGTTTAATCCATCACTGTTCTTTAGCCCACTCTACCACCCCAGTTCAGACATGGCCATATGCAAATCAGTCTGACCCTGTGCCTTATGGGAACAGTCCAGCCCGAACTGCCAAGCCATGCCTTCCCTGGACCGGAAACAAGCTTCCTAGGACCAGTTTCTGGCATATCAGCCATCTTCAGCCAAGTTTGCTTGAATCCAGTGGCAAAGTGAGCAAGGGACTCACGTCTGAGCATACCCTGCCAACTTATGGCAAACAAAGCGGTACAAAAGGGGGGGTGATGGACGGAGCATCTGAACCAATCAAACACTCACACCCAGTCAACAGATCTGGGTTTAATCCATCACCGTTCTTTAGCCCACTCTGCCACCCCAGTTAGGACATGGCCATATGCAAATCAGTCTGACCCTGTGCCTCATGGGAACAGTCCAGCCCAAACTGCCAAGCCATGCCTTCCCTGGACCGGAAACAAGCTTCCAAGGATCGGTTTCTGGCATTGCAACCGTCTTCAGCCAGGCTTGCTTGAATCCATTGGCAAAGTGAGCAAGGGACTCATGTCTGAGCATACCCTGCCAACTTATGGCGAACAAAGTGGTACAAAAGGGGGTGGTGAAACACAAACAAATCACCCATAAGGGTCTTAAGGCGCTGGGGGCCGTTGGGAACATTAAGCGAGCTATTACCCAGAGTCACACGGTGCTGGGATGAGCTGCCGCCGGAACAGGGTATCGAACCGTGAGCCCCGTGCTCCGGAGTCAGCTGCCCTGGCCGCTGTGCCACACCTCTCTCAAAATTACCAAAATCCCTCCTCTGTAGATTTAATTGATTGGCAGGATCGTATTGCCATTGTTAGCAGATCAATACCTATCACAAAGAACAATGAGGAAGAGGGCAGCCCTCTTGGGTGCCTCGTGAAATAATGATTTTTCTGTGCTTTTTTCCATTCACTATTAATGGTAATGCAATCTCAGTTTTGTTGGTATCTCAGAAGAGGTGGAGCAAAAGTCCTCAGCACTGGAAGTTATTGAACACCTTATCTGGTTTCATGTGACACCTGGGACTGAAGAAGTTCTAATAATGTAGATTTTCCTAGTAAGTTATGCACCAAAGTCTTAATTTCATTAAACACTCAGAGGCAAGTATTCAAGTATTAAGCTTCTCTGATGTTGCTTTAAATCAACAGCCGCAGTAAAACTACTTAAAAAATCACAAATCCCACGAGGTTAAGGGACAACCAGACAATGGGAACATAGCACACAGTACAACTATGGTCACTAGTAGTACAGTACCATGTATAATACTCAGCTTGACTGAACTGTCCTCTTTTCTTCTGTGAGAAGTTAAGAATAAACATGAAATAAAGAAAAAAAAGATAATACGATCGAATGAGCCATAATAAAAGTGAACAGTTCCTAGCAAAAGTTAACACAACATCACAAATAGAAGGGAAGAAACAGGAAAATCAGAAAAATCCATAGGAGGAAATGTCTGCCACAAGGAACAGTACTGGTTGAGCATCCCCTAGGTGGAAGAAGGCGTAGGTGCTGGAGTCGCTGTCAGAGTGGGAAAGAAACATTAAGTTATACCAGGTTGTGGTGGGATAACACTCGCCTCTGTGGCTTTTACCCCTTCCATGCTCATGACGAGCTCAGCTCGTCATGCAGTACACTGCTTGTGTGCTCATGACGAGCTGAGATCGTCATGAACAGTGGGTTTTTGCAATCTTCAGTACACAGTGTAAATCTGCACAGCAGTAAAGGTGTTAATAAATGTAAGACTTTCCTTCATAACTTACTTAGAAAATCTACATTTTATTGCAAGACCGGAGCCTCCTATTATGCTTTCTCAAAGCATGTTAACTACAAGAGAATATGCAGTATGCACAGGTTTACAGTAGAAAGTACGGAAAACATTGTCATTAGATCAATCAGCTGATCTCAAAATGTCCTCCAGACGGGAGCCTGCACAAAAAACTTTAGAGGCCATGGCTCCTCTAGAGGAATGGGCACCGAAAATGGTGGTATCAATACCTGTCAGGGACATGACCCACTTGACACAGCGAGGGTAGGGAAAGTTACAGGTTTGTGGGGTTTCTGAATGAAATGAGTTGCTGGGTCTCTGAGGGCCTCCTGAACTCAGCTGTGATTTGTTCATATACTTTGAGACATTGCCCAACACAAAGCTTGGGTTGGTCAGGAAAGCAGGGATAAGTAACAGAGAATTTGTTTTAGTATGTCTACGAACTGTAAAAAGTACACCTGTCGGAGTAAACTGAAGAGAGGAAATGTCAAGAGCTCTAACATCAGACAAACGTTTAATAGAAATCAGACATAATAGCATGGTAGGTTTTTAATGAAAGGTTAGCATTATCTGGCCATGAAATAAACACATTTAAAACCACATTAACATCCCACAACATACTGTACTTAGGAACAGGAGGATTGGCAAATGTTACTCCCTTTAACAGTCGACAGATGAGGGGAGGTTCTTCCATTGGCTTTCCATTGATGGAAGGAAGATTAGTAGATATGGCAGATCTGTAAAGACTGATAGTACAGTAAGTTGCCCCCCACTAGCTTTGCCTGCCAAGAAGTTTAGAATGTAGGTTATATCTGATGAAAAGGGATTAAAACATTTTCTCATACATCAGCCAGCTGATAGAGATCAAGCTGACTTATAAGCTTTTGTGGTACCTGGGGCCCAGGATCAAGTGATGCAAGCTGAAGCTTCTGGTGAAATGAGAGGGACAGGGGGGAACAAAGGAAACAGAACTGGGAAATTGTCTGCCAGTACCAGGAGAGGAGAAAAACAAACTTGTGATTGCCAGAAGGAAACCACCAAATCCAGAGTTTCTTGTTGGTGTATGACCTAAGACAAGACCCTACTGATCATTAAAAATGGAGGGAATGCATAATGGATTTAAAAGGACTGCTCCTGATGAAAAGCATCTGATGCTAAAGCCGAGGGATCTGGGTGCCAACTGAAGAAGAGAGGAAGTTGACAATTCAGTCTGGAGACAAAAAGGTCTATCTGAAAGGTACCCCATTTGCGAAGCAGAGACTTGAACACCAAAGGATGAAGCTTCCAATTACTTGAGTCTCATAAGTGGCGGGAGGCCACAGTCTGCTGCAAAGTTTAGATCGCCTGGAAATAATTATTTGCATACAGAAATGTTGTTTAATAGGCAGAATTCCCAAACACTTTTGGCTAGTTCCGCCAAGGGTTTTGATCTGGTGCCTCCCAGATGATTTCTGTAACAAACTGTTGTGTCCATCTGTAGTGTTGTCACAGGCCTACTGTATGTGTTCACAAATTCTTTACACACTGGCTCTGGGATAAGCCTGTCTGCTTGTGTCAAGCTACCAAGGGGGTGAGCAGGGGTTATTTTAGGAGTGTACCCCCTTACCCTGACTAGACGCAAGGGTCTCTATTTATCTAAGGTACCTACCTCTGCCAACTATAGACCCCCAAATCTAACAGTCACAATAAACCTTTGAGCACATAGTGTGTTGTTTCGTGATTACCCACCTTAAAAGTAATGTTGAGTGATTTCTGCATGTCTCCATCTCCCCTCTGCTGCATGTGGACCGCATGCCGCTTGTGGTGGTTGTCTTGGCTGGATGTCTACCTCAGGCTCGCTGTCAGAGTCTTCCAGGGGAATTCCTCTATTAGTAGCTATGTTGTACAACATGGCACATTCAGCGACTATTTTGCAGCAAGTCTCCAGCCTATACTGTAATGCACCCCCAGTTTGTGGAGGCAGCGGAACCTAGAGTTTAGTAAAGCAAATGTCCTCTCAATCACGTTGCACATTGAAATGTTTGTCTAATTATATCGCTGCTCACTTTGTATAGTTGGATTTAGATATGGAGTCATGATGAAAGACCACATAGCATATGCGCTATCACCTACAGTATACAATAAGAAAATACATTTGTCACTGTTATTTGTCATCATGGCAGACAGGTGGGTAAGAGAGTATTACATATGTTTTACCAAGCAAATATCCTTCTCCAAATTCCCCCGCAAGTAGACATCTGTGTATGACACTATGTCAGAAGATAAAAGAGTCATGTGCACTGCCAGGGTAACAAGCCACTATGTCTGTGATTATGTTTTTAGAATTGCAGATTACTTGAATGTTCAATGAATGGTAAGATTTTCGGTTACGGTAAATATACTCATTCACTGAGGAGGGCTAATGGCTACATGCTTCCCATCAATGCAACCAATAACATGTGGAAAAAGGGCAACATGATAAAAATCTAATTTAGTTTGCTGCAATTCCTGTGGTGTTGTGGAGAACCTGATGTGGTGGTGTATCCTCTGCAACATGGCATCAAGGAATGAGTCGGAAAATCACGATAGGGCACTTTGAGAGACACCTCCAGCTGCAGCAATTACTCCCTGGAAGCTCCCAGAAGCTAGTAGGTGCAGTGAACATAGGACCTGCACGTCATGGCATGTGTCATGTGAGTTTGACGCTGCAGTATTTAATCCAATTCAGCTATGAGCTCATAGATTGTGTCTGCATTCAGCCTTATCATAAATCTCTTCCTCCGTCTGCCCTAGCAAAGTAACACGCACTCTGAAAATGCGCTCCTGTATCCTCCTTCTTCTCTGTGCTGCTGCTCTTAGCCTCATCCTCCTCACCATGACGTAGAGCGCTGCCATTGTGAAGCATTCTGATGCCTTCTGGGACTGTTTAAGTAGTTTACTGATGATTTGTACCTGATGTGTTGAATTTGAAATGGTTACCACCTGATTAGATTTGTTCCTATTTAAGAATTGCTAATTGTGATTTTTCACAGATTTAGTATTTGCGATTTTGTGATGCATAGGATTAGCGAGTTCTTATTAGCTATTACTTAATACCGATTCGCAATTACATATTCAGTATTTAGGTAATCGCAATTTTTTGCGAATTTGTGTGATATTCTGCGAATAGGCTTCATGCCTTGGAGTAAGCTATTTTGCAATCACAAATGGCCTTTTTTAGCGATTCGCTACGTTTGCAATCGCAAAATAGATTGATAAATGTGCCCCTTAGAAGCATGTAGATGAGAGCCTAGAAAAGTGTGGTTTACAAGAAGAAAAAACAAATAAAAAATAATCTCAAAAGTTCTTGCTATTATCCGCCTCCTCCCATATTTCTGGCATACCAAGCGGTGAAGGGGTCAGTCAGACAATGAGTCCACCATATATCAGACAAGTTGGAACATTTACCAGCAAAGATGATTACCTCTGTCTGATCAGTGTTGTATAGGGGGTTTATTATTATGCATCCAGTCCGCAATATGGACACTTTTGGATCCTGGATATCTGCCTCCCACAACCAGGGATTAAGAAACCAATCAGATAAATCCAGATGAACTAACTCAGCTGGGCCTTCTGTTTTAGGATAGATACGGAGATGATCTAACGAGGCAGTGAAGACTCATTCTGTTCTGTGCAGTTAGCAGAAATCTGCCTTAGTATAACATCTGGTAGAATTCTATAAAAAAAGGTAATGTTCAGATTAGCTCCTGTTTCTGTAACTTTAGAGTTTACAAAAGCTAAATCGGCCTATTATTGACTAAATTCGAGGTACTAGCATTATTTTTTTTAAGAAAGATGAAATCATTACTTTTTCTATTTGTCAGACATGCTAGCAGAAGCTATGGAGCTGTTACCAATTTGAGTAGCTGCATTTCCAAATTATGCAAAGGCCCATTTCACAATTTTCACATTGCAAGGATCTAGGTGACAGATGGAACATAGGTATCAAATTTTGCTCAGAAAAACACTCCTTAGATACAGACTGAATGCAGGGAGGAGGAATCATTAAAGGAGAAACTCCTGCAGGCGTTCAAACATTATGGTTGACATTTTCACTGTTGAAGGAAGCTCTAATGTTATCACTTTTGCTGAAGAAATTATGACCTTATTCTCCACAAAGGGACACTGAGCCCGGAATATCCGCAGTATTCTGTGCTAGATAGTTCTTTAATTATTTTCAAAGCTTTGTTTGGGGTATAAAATACTCAGTTAATTGGGTTTTAATAATAATCACATTGGTATTTGCAGATGACAAAGGAAAGGTAAATGCATGTGGGTAGGTATGAATTTACTATTCCTAACTTCACATATACGTACCTTGAAAATATCTGTACGGTATGGGCACATATATTTGGAGCCAGGCATAGAAAATTTAGACTTACTTACTGGTCAAGATTTTGTGCTTTATATTTACAGCCCTCAACATTCTGATTTCGATATTTAGAATGCATGCGGTATACATGAAATGCCAACAAACAGCCGAAATGAAGGCAACATTGCAACTTCAAAATTAGATTTTTTCATTTTTTAAACCAAAGCTACTGCTCTGTATATAATTTAATATAATTGTTTTAGCCAGGTTGTCATTGCTTCACCTTAGCATGTGCACTTTGTTCATCATATGCTATGCTTGTGTTCATGCTATGCACATCCTTGGAACGCTCTTACTCAGGGATTCTTGGTCTGTCAGCATTGGTCTGAAAGTGGCTCTTTAAAGTAAAGTATATATATATATATATATATATATATATATATATATATATATATATATATATATATATATATATATATATATATTACCTACTGGCGGTCGCCAGTAGGTATATATAGTTAGGATTTTTTCTCTATGGGTTGTTTGAAAATTCTATGTCTAATAACTTTGGCGTTTGTGGACGGAATTGGCTGAAATTTTCAGGAAAATGGCACATTTTGTTTCTGAGCAGCCCTTGAAAATTTGGGGGGGGTTCGTCCAGTGGGGGCCGAGAAAAAAGGGGGGTCCCAAAACGTGTTTTTAACATTGAGTTTTCCATAGGGCGGTTGGCCTCACTTTTAGCCCGAACGGCTGAATGGATTTGCACGAAACTTGGCAAAATTGTAGGGACTGGTAGCCCGATGTGCCTTTTGTAGGTCTCAATATATGTGCTCCAGTGGATTTTGAGAAATTAACGTTTAAAAAAAGATATATATCTGTAACAGCGGACCGGGCAGCGCTCTGGTTCGCGGACTTTTCGCGCAACGGAGCTTTGTGAAGCGAAGCTGATTGGTTCTCCGGCGTCTGTCAACATTCCAAACAGTCCGTAGCGGCCGCCATCTTGTCTCTCGGTAGGATCGAGAGACAAGAGGAGGCCGAAGCGAAGGGGCAAATGACCATAAGGGGGCATAGTACATTGTCGCTCACCCCCTAGGTTTGATGTGGAGGTTTTAAAAGGGCCCCGCGGGGCAAAAAAAAATAAAAATAATAATAATCGAACAGCTGAATGGATTTGCACGAAACTTGGCAAAATTGTAGGGACTGGTAGCCCGATGTGCCTTTGCTAGATCTCAATATATGTGCTCCAGTGGATTTTGAGAAATTAACGTTCAAAAAAAGGTATATATCTGTAACAGCGCACCGCTTCGCGTACTTTTCGCGTTACGGAGCTTTGCGAAGCGAAGCTGATTGGCTCTCCGGTGTCTGTAAACATTCCAAACAGTCCGTAGCGGCCGCCATCTTGTCTCTCGGTAGGATCGAACAGCTGAATGGATTTGCACGAAACTTGGCAAAATTGTAGGGACTGGTAGCCAGATGTGCCTTTGCTAGGTCTCAATATATGTGCTTCAGTGCATTTTGAGAAATTAACGTTCAGAAACAAGATATATATCTGTAACAGCGCTCCGCTTCGCGGAGATAAAATTATATGTGTATTACCTAGCTGTTGCTAACACCAGTTAGCGACGGCTAGTAGAAGATAGCGACCATCTTGGGCCCCACTTTGCATGTGAGTGATATTTATCACTAATGACATGCAAAGTGGGCATGCCAAGATGTTAGCGACTGGAAACAGTCGCTAACATCGCTATCTCCTATTATCAACTTTTGGAAATATTCGAGATAAGGGCGAATATCTCTAAAAGCTACCACCTGCCCTGAGCAGTTCTTAGCCATGTTATCCAATGGGAGGTGGATAACATGGCTAAGAGCATTAGCTCGGTAATGCATGAATATCGCTGAGTTTTCAGCGATATTAATGCATTGCGGTCGTTTTTTATCGTATTTCCGATAAACCTTGATAATAGCAAGGTTTATCTGCGATAATTTCTGACGGTAAAAAAATCGTTGCTAAGCATCGTTAGGGATAAATATCGCTTAACTTTGGTAATATGCCCCAACGTCTGTTAACGTTCGATTCGAAGGAAATCAGGAAGTGTTGAAAAACATTGTCTGCGCAATCTTGTCTTTTTTCAAATGCCACACTTTTGTCGTGCACGGCAGCCATTTTAGATGCCTTGACCAGACCCACTCTGTGCACGCTGTCGATCCTTAGCATGGCTCCCCACCCTCGCAAACATCTCCCCCAGGCAGTGGTCACCCCCGCTCTCTGTCTTATGCATGGGTAATAAACCTCCCCCATCTGCGCTGCTGTTCCCTGAGAATCACACCCTGTGCCCGCCCGACACCTCCCTTTCGCCCTATTCACTACCGCACCCTCTGACACTCCTTTTCCTCTGTGTCCGATTGTCCAGGCTGGTCCTAGGGTATCAGCTAGCCCTGCAGATGTAGTTTATGGCCACAGCTGTAAAGAATCACCCCTCTTCAAAGGAGTTATAGTAGATCAAGGCCCACACTCGGTGAGATTCGTCACAGCAGAAGCGTTGCTATTATCTGAAAACCATCCTGTATTGTGATTGGGGAGGGGACCGAGCCTGAAGCGGAAGATTCCAGGGATGACTGTTTGTACATCAAAGTTTTTACAATTATGTGTCACATTAAAAATATATAGCACTCCGACAAAGTAGTAAGATTATAAAACTTTAATAATTTATAAATATATACAAGAAAACAAAAATAGTAATAACATATAAACATTTTTAGGGAAAAACAACGAAGTAGCGGTCGGCTGTGCGAATAGTCCCAACGCAGCACAACGTCCAGATTTCCGGCGTGGGGCGTCGCGGGGGGTGGGTCATCAGTAGCAAACTGTTGTGCGAATAGTTCCAAGGCAGCAGAACGCGTTGAAATCTAGATGACACGAAAGTGATGTCTAGTAAGTTGCCACCCAGCAAATAACGGCATGGGGCGTCGCGGGGGGTGGGTCATCAGTAGCAAACTGTTGCGCGAATAGTTCCAAGGCAGCAGAACGATGGCACCAAGGTGATGTCCAGTAAGTTGCCGCACTGGTTTTGGTATCCTACAATGCTGCTCCGAATAACGGCGTGGAGCGCCCCGGGGGAGGCGGCGTGAACGGGCCTCTCCAGGTGGAGTGTCATCTGTTGTAGTGGGGCGCCCCTTTACCGTTTCAGTTGCCATTCCGTCCGTTTTTGGTCCACTGTGTCAAAAGCCGCAATTCAGCTGAGTTGCGCCCACTCTTGCGGTGCAGCGATAGGCGGCTGTCACAGGACTCTCAAAATGGCGGCAGGCTGTTTCCTTTTTGGGCCTGGTCCACTGAAATGGCCCTGGGACACCTTGGAAATCGGACGCTTGTCTGCTAGGTCTTGGACCTCATTCTCGAAAGCGTCCCCTCCGCCTTGAGAATTCATCAAAAGTTTTGGGGGCTCCGACTCCTGCAGGCTTCTGGTGGGGAGCGGCTGCCATGATTGCTCGCGGAATGACCACGACTGAGCTACGAGATGGTGGTGCTTTCATGCTGACGCCAGCTTCAGTCTGAAACATCCAGAAACAAGGTGGGGCTTTCATCGTTTGGGGAAAAAAAAAAGTTTTCATCCTATGAAAAGTGTTGTTTTTAGGTCACATGATCAAGCCTTCCATCATTAGGAAACCAAAAGTAAAATGAACCAATGAAAAGTTTTATAAACAAGTCACATGACCTGTTATGCGGCATAGGGTGTAAAATTAGGAGAAAATACGTTGGCACGTGAGGCGGCGTCAGTAGCGGACCGATGTGCGAATAGGCCGAAGGCAACACAACGCGCCAAGATCTGGATGGCACCGAGGTGGTGTCCAGCAAGTTGCAGCACTGGTGTGGCCATCCTACAATGCTGAAAGTCGGCGTGGGGCGCCCCGTTGGCCTGTGAGTTTGCGTCAGTAGCGGACCGATGTGCGAATAGGCCGAAGGCAGCACAACGCGCCAAGATCCGGATGGCACCGAGGTGGTGTCTAGTAAGTTGTCGCACTGGTGTGGCCATCCAACAATGCTGAAAGTCGGCGTGGGGCGCCCCGTTGGCCTGTGAGTTTGCGTCAGTAGCGGACCGATGTGCGAATAGGCCGAAGGCAGCACAACGCGCCAAGATCCGGATGGCACCGAGGTGGTGTCTAGTAAGTTGCCGCACTGGTGTGGCCATCCTACAATGCTGAAAGTCGGCGTGGGGCGCCCCGTTGGCCTGTGAGTTAGCGTCAGTAGCGGACCGATGTGCGAATAGGTCGAAGGCAGCACAACGCGCCAAGATCCGGATGGCACCGAGGTGGTGTCTAGTAAGTTGTCGCACTTCTGTGGCCATCCTACAATGTTGAAAGTCGGCGTGGGGCGCCCCGTTGGCCTGTGAGATGGCGTCAGTAGCGGACCGATGTGCGAATGGGGCCAAAGGCAGCGCAACAATATTTTCTGATTTGAAGACACCACAAGGCGCTGAGATGCCAAGATCCGGATGGCACCGAGGTGGTGTCTAGCAAGTTGTGGCACTGGTGTGGCCATCGTACAATGGTAAAAGTCGGCGTGGGGCGCCCTGTTGGCCTGTGAGATGGTGTCAGTAGCGGACTGATGTGTGAATGGGGCCAAAGGCAGCGCAACAATATTTTCTACTATATTTTTGGAGTAGAAGACACCACAAGGCGCTGAGATGCCAAGATCCGGATGGCACCGAGGTGATGTGTAAGTTGCGGACGGATGTGCGAATGGGGCCAAAGGCAGCTCAACAATATTTTCTGAAGAGAATACACCACAAGGCGCTGAGATGCCAAGATCCGGATGGCACCGAGGTGATGTCTAAGTTGCGGACCGATGTGCGAATGGGGCCAAAGGTAGCGTAACAAGATTTTCTGTATGGAAGATACCACTAGGCGTTGAGATGCCAAGATTCGGATGGCACCGAGGTGATGTCTAGGAAGTTGTGCCACTGGTGTGGCCATCGTACAATGGTAAAAGTCGGCGTGGGGCGCCCTATTGGCCTGTGAGATGGTGTCAGTAGCGGACTGATGTGCGAATGGGGCCAAAGGCAGCGCAACAATATTTTCTGACTGACACCACAAGGCGCTGAGATGCCAAGATCCGGATGGCATCGAGGTGATGTCTAAGTTGCGGACTGATGTGCGAATGGGGCCAAAGGCAGGGTAACAATATTTTCCGTATGGAAGATACCACTAGGCGTTGAGATGCCAAGGTTCGGATGGCACCGAGGTGATGTCTAGCAAGTTGGTGTGGTCATCCTACAATGCTGAAACTCGGCGTGGGTCACCCCATTAGCCTGTGAGATGGCGTCAGTGGCGGACCGATGTGCGAATAGGCCGAAGGCAGCACAACGCGCCAAGATCCGGATGTCACCGTGGTGGTTTCATAGTTGAGAGGCACTTCATCTGCAGTGGGGCGCCGAGATCCGGATGGCACCGAGGTGATGTCTAGCAAGTTGCTGTACTTGTGTGGTCATCCTACAATGCTGAAACTCGGCGTGGGTCGCCCCATTAGCCTGTGAGATAGCTGTTCTTTGGATTTGGGCCTGGTCCACTAAAATGGCCCTGGGACACCTAAGAACTCGAACGCTCGATTTTTTTTTCCTTTCCTGTACATGCAAAAAAAGGTAAATGCCCGGTATGTTACACGCTTCATCTGCCATGATGAACTCTCCAGAGGAACCGAAAAAATATATAGTTGTGGTAACTATACCATGCATCGTCATATGGAGAGGTGGCACCAATTAATTATAGTGCTGCATAAAAGAGAGATTTGGAGGAGAACCCCTGACCTGCTAGTACATTCATCAAAGAAGTGGCACTGAGAGCTTCAGAGGCAAGGGAAACGGTCCCAAATATTTAGAAGAACTTTGGAAAGATTAAAATGACATGTTTAGATTGTGGTAAATTAATTTCATGTGGGCAGATGAGTGTTACTCTAATAAATACAGCATATGAACATCATCATAGTCGATGGTTGGTAGAGACATTTTGACTATATCCTGGACCTGCCCGTCCTCGCCCAAAATGGCGCCGGAATAAATGGGACTCGTAACTCCTTGTTGTGTACTGGTTGCAGAACCTTGAAATCACGAGATACGTATGCAGTTTTGAAGCACATGGCGGGCGGGGACGAGAATTGATTGAATATTTCGACATCCCTATTGATATTAAGTTCTGATGTGTTATTGATTACTGTACTGTTGAAAATTCGAATTAACGTCACCCATGGTACTTGCCCGCAAATGTATATCTAGATAATTTTATTGTAACTGGCCCTGTCGTATTTTAATTATAAAATGTACGTCCACCGATTCCGTAACTGTTAGACACCTTAGTTTTTGCAACCTAATGGCCCGCCCGTTACGTTCCTCTACAGTGTAAATGTCTATTCATCATATACGATTACAGTTTGCTCCGTGGCAGGCCCACGTGGTTATAGGCTCGTATTTGTATAATGAAATTTTCACAATAAAGGTTTTTAAAAGAAAACATGGTAGTAGTGTATACATTGGTAAAGTTTTTAATAATAGTCACTGTTTTAGAATCATTAAAAGGCAAGTGAAATAAAGCAGACCAATTACATGAAGGGTAAAAGGTATAATACGAAGGAACGCAGTAAAGATAAATGGTCAAGGGCTGTTGTGTTTTCTATTCCTGCAACATAAAGTGATCGATAAGAATCTCATATTCAGGCGTATCGGCGACTAAGACAGCAGGTCGACCCTCTTTTGCTCAACGGCTCCGTCATGGGACGAAGAAACGCTCTTTTTCTCGAAAAAAGAATATATTTTACTTGCAGGACAGTTGTAAAATTTCCGGGAAAGTACATTAGCCTGGAACATTATAACATATATTTAAGAGAAAATAATGTTCGGAAGTAATTAAAAGCGTAATTTTTAGGTGATATGACCAAGGCTTTCATCATTAGAATAAGAAAAGTAAAATGAACCAATGAAAAGTTTTATTAACAAGTCACATGACTTGTTATGCTTACGTTACGCGCTGCGCGCCCCGGATGACTTCCGGATGCGCTAACGCGGCGCGTCATATGACGCATTACGCGACAACGCAGGTCCAGAATATAGTCAAAATGTCTCCACCAACCAGCGGTCGAAACACAACCCCTTTCAGCAGGCTAAATAGTTCTGTTAAATGACAACAGAAAGGACAGGCAACAAGAACCATCAGTCAAAGAGGGGAGGGCTAGTTCTTCTCTACCGGGTTACATTGGGGCGCTACCGGAACTGATCGAATTGGTAGTCTACAGTGTTTCTGGATGTTTCAGACCGAAGCTGGGGTTAGCATGAGAGCAGCACCATTTCGTAGCTCCGTTGTGGCCATTCCGCAACCAATCATGGCAGCCGCTCTTTATCGTTATTTTGGGCGGGGTGGGTGGCGGAGCCGAGCTGTTTTGCAGCCATCATTGTGTGGAGTTCAGTTCATCTCACTAGTTTTGTATTTGTCATGAGGGGTTGTTCCTAATGTTTCTATTTTAGCGAGGTCAAAAAGAGATCCCATTAGTGGCCTACTGATTTTGCTCGATTCCTTTTCTTTTTTTTTACACGATTTTTCGTTATCTGCAAAGACTAAACAGAGTATTGCGACTCTGTGTTTGTTTGTAAATAGAGAATGAACCAAAGAGAACTAATTCTAAAACAGTAAATACTTGGATAACAATCAATCAAATGGAGAGAGAAGCAGGCACGACGGATTACAACGGGGGCAAAGGCCTGCGTTAACTACCTTTCACTATCTGCAAAGAGAGAGTACTCCTAATAGAAATGAGGGGGGGGGGCACCATTCAAAGCAGATCAGTGTGCATAAACACGAAAATGTTTTCACTTACCACGTACTTGACATTCGACAGCTTATGATATTTGCTATTAAAAAACCATTGAAATTCACTGAAAAAACCATAGGTTATAGACCACATATAGTTAGGAATTAGCATTTACAAAACCTTGAAAATTCACTGAAAAAACCATAGGTTATACACCATATATAGTTAGGAATTAGCATTTAAAAAACCTTATTTTACTCACACAAAACCATTGAAATTCCATATATAGTTAGTTGCACTAACTATATATCGCGCACCCGCAATCCACTGCTGATCATGTCACATATTACATCATTCATGACATGGTCAGTGACATCACTGATGACATCACTGATGACATCTCAAATGACATCACTGATGAGATCACTGATGACATCTCATTTGACATCAATGACCACATCACTGATGATATCATTCATGTGACAATACAATGCATCTCCTCACGTTTTAATATAACCTCTGTTTCACCCAGTGTTAAATACAGAGTATAATTTTTGAAACCATTGACACACCAATACTAGTTACTACATACGTACTCACTGATTCCTACGTCTACACACACATTCACTCATTCACCCATACAATCATTCATACATACAATCACTCATCTTTACAACACTATCATATGCACTCATAAACCTATACAGACACTTACACTCTGCCACTCATCCATGGAGTTACTCACACACCTAGTCAGTCCTGTAAAGAATCAATCACACTTCCATTTTCTTGTCTATACAGTTAAACATAGAGCACCTTACATTTTCAAACATATACTAACACATACTTACTTTCTTATACAATCATTGATACAAGTACACATTGATCTGCACAGAGTCACACACCTCCCAGCCAGCCACACACACACTCAGTCTCCTATACAAATACTTGGACAATCAATCAATAACCCATATAGTTAATCATATAGCTACTGATCAACACATGCAGCAGTTTACAGAACAACAGACATAATGATGCACAAATTAAGACAGTTTACTCACTAACCCATGCACTCAGTGAGACACATTTAATCACTCACTCATACATTCAGTCATGCACCTACTAAATCCTTCGTCCAGACACTTATACATCTACTCATTCTTCAATATGTAAAACATATTTAAACTTTACAGAAACACACAGTCACTGGATGATGTCATCAGTGATCTCATCAGTGATGTCATTTGAGATGTCATCAGTGATGTCATCAGTGATGTCACTGACCATGTCATGAATGATGTAATATGTGACATGATCAGCAGTGGATTGCGGGTGCGCGATATATAGTTAGTGCAACTAACTATATATGGAATTTCAATGGTTTTGTGTGAGTAAAATAAGGTTTTTTAAATGCTAATTCCTAACTATATATGGTGTATAACCTATGGTTTTTTCAGTGAATATATATATATATATATATATATATATATATCTCTCTCAACACAAGGGTTGAGCCCTCGATGGGAAGCAGCCACTTAGTCGGAAAATTTGCATCCATTTCTTTAAGGAGCAGATGCAGCATGAGATGCAATCAGGCACAGTCATCCCCCTTTCCTCTTGCCAAACTGGTTTCGGGATCATCCTCCCTTTCTCAATGGCAGCTGTTCACTTTGAAAGTCTTACATGCACTCCAATAAAAAGAGCCTGCCCCAGTGGGCGTGTCCGCCAAACGGCATTCTGGATCTTGTGGTGCATATTTTATGATAATGTCTCAGGTGAGTTATTCAAAGTGGCATCAAAGTAAAACTTCATAAAAAACCCCAGTGGGCCGATGCGCTGTGGTGTTGGGCATCCTGTTGTGCTTATTCATCTGTTCCTGGACACCCACCTCCCGTAGAGATAACACCGGTTGGCGCGTTCACGGGTCCGCCCTGAAGCGGCTTGCTTGCTCCCCGCGGCTGGGCTCATGCCGCAAAATATCTCAACACAAGGGTTGAGCTCTCGATGGGAAGCAGCCACTTAGTCGGAAAATTTGCATCCATTTCTTTAAGGAGCAGATGCAGCATGAGATGCAATCAGGCACAGTCATCCCCCTTTCCTCTTGCCAAACTGGTTTCGGGATCATCCTCCCTTTCTCAATGGCAGCTGTTCACTTTGAAAGTCTTACATGCACTCCAATAAAAAGAGCCTGCCCCAGTGGGCGTGTCCGCCAAACGGCATTCTGGATTTGTGGTGCATATTTTATGATAATGTCTCAGGTGAGTTATTCAAAGTGGCAGCAAAGTAAAACTTCATAAAAAACCCCAGTGGGCCGATGCGCTGTGGTGTTGGGCATCCTGTTGTGCTTATTCATCTGTTCCTGGACACCGACCTCCCATAGAGATAACACCGGTTGGCACCATCACGGGTCCGCCCTGAAGCGGCTTGCTTGCTCCCCAACTCTTCATTGGGATATTTTGCGGCACGAGCCTAGCCGCGGGAAGCAAGCCAGCCGCTTCAGTGCGGACCCGTGATGGCGCCAAACGACGCTATCCTGACACGGGAGACCGGTGTCGAGGAGCAGGTGAATAATGACAACAGGACACCCAGCATTACAATGCATCAGCCCACAGGGGTTTTATTTTGTTTTAATTTACTGCTACATTGAAGAACTCACTAGAGACTAATGCTCATGCACTACAGGATCCAGAATGCCGCAGGTTGCAGACACGCCCACAAGGGCAGACCCTTTAAATTTCAGTGCATGATGAATCTTCACAGTATGCAGAAGCCATTGAGAAAGGGATTACATTCCCGAAACCAGTCTGACTAAGGAAAGAGGATGACTGTTTCTTCTGTGTCTCTTGCTGCAGCTGTTCCTTAAAAGAAATGGATGTAAATTTCCGATCAAGTGGCTGCTTCCTATCGAGGGCTCAACTCTTCATTGGGATGTTTTGCGGCACGAGCCTAGCCGCGGGAAGCAAGCCAGCCGCTTCAGTGCGGACCCGTGATGGCCCCAAACGACGCTATCCTGACACGGGAGACCGGTGTCCAGGAGCAGGTGAATAATGACAACAGGACACCCAGCATTACAGTGCATCAGCCCACAGGGGTTTTATTTTGTTTTAATTTACTGCTACATTGAAGAACTCACTAGAGACTAATGCTCATGCACTACAGGATCCAGAATGCCACAGGTTGTGGACACGCCCACAAGGGCAGGCCCTTTAAATTTCAGTGCATGATGAATCTTCACAGTATGCAGAAGCCATTGAGAAAGGGATTACATTCCCGAAACCGGTCTGGCTAAGGAAAGAGGATGACTGTTTCTTCTGCGTCTCTTGCTGCAGCTGTTCCTTAAAAGAAATGGATGCAAATTTCCGATCAAGTGGCTGCTTCCTATAGAGGGCTCAACTCTTCGTTGGGATATATATATATATATGGCCATTTTATCTAGCTTGTATATATTTGGGAAATTCACTAAGTATATATTTATTGCGGATTTATTGTGTTGTACTTTTCAGAATGCACTTTATTCACAGAACAAAATTAATTCTGTGTAAATTGATACTAGTAACTGTTTGTACATACATACATAAAAAACACAATGTTGAGACATGATTATTTGCACATGTACAGGTTTTTCAAACAGGGTTTTTGTAATGGGGATTATCCCGTAATGCGTCTAGCAGCCTAGCAATATGTCATCTATGTCTATCATTACATAATGAAAACATGTGATCCAGGCAACCAATCACTGCTTTAAGTACCTTGCACTTGCACTTTAAATTCTGCCTTCCCTCCCCCCTGCGTCATGTGATCAAGGCCTCTGTGCAGGCCGAAACGTTATGTCGAGGTGGGCCTTCCACGTTATTGAATAAAAACCACTGCTCACCTGCACTGTGGGTCTTCCTCTCTTCTTCTGCGCCATTGGTATCCAGAGATTGGGCTCCTGGCGAGAGATTCTGAGGTTGTGTTTATCTCTACAACCGGTTGTGTGCTTCTCCGGTTCTGGATGACCCCTTCCTTCACAAGCAGCAGGAAGTCGAGACCTCTGGTGACCCGGAAGTCGATTTGGTTCTCCCGTTGGGGAGAAACTGCTCCAGCCCCCGGATACTGTTTACTGTGACGGCAACACGAGCTGGACGAGGAGCGTGGGGACGGCCATCTCCTACTGCACCGGAAGTCTGTTTCGAGTAGCCTCCACGACCATAGATAAATCCGGTGAGGAAGTTTGTGCCAAGTCGAAAAGCGGACAGTATTTGACCAAACCGCTATTTTTGGCTGTGAGTACGCATTGTGCGCGTTGTAACCAATGTTCCCTCTAATTTTTTCCCTCTGTGTGCGGCAATGGAGGGTCTCTGTGCGCTGCAACCATGGCTATGTGCGCCAGGAACCAAACCACGCGTGTCTGCGGCGCCAAATGGCACTCCAAAATTTTACTTTAAAAAGTGAAAAGATAGTGCATTTTCATACATACAGCGCCACAATAAGGGTCTTAAGGGCAGTTTGCAAAATTGGATAAGCACTCTCCCCTCCCCTCTACCATCTCCCATCACACTCTTCCTTCTCTCTCCTCTACCCTCTATCCCCACACTCTCCTCCCTTTCTCCCCTCTTTCCTCAATCTCCCTTCTTTCTCCTCCCCTCTCCCATCTCTCCTCAAGGTACACACGATTGTCAATGAGCACTAACACAGCATCATTTATACCATTTCGGCATTAGTCAACACCACTAGTTTTTCCCTGTTGCTCTCATCTTCATCTCCCCCATGGTTACTCCTTTCCCAGGTCTATCTCCATTGCTCTGCCTTCCACCTCTCATGCCTCTCTCCCAAACTCATCTTCTCCCTGTCTATGCTCAACTCTCTCCCTTTCTATAATCTCAGACTCCCTCTCCTGCTTCTCTCTCTTGCTTCGCTCTTGGGCTCCCTGTCCGTACTTCTCGCCCCTGATACACTCTGTCTCCCTCTCCATGCTTCTGTCCCCTGCTGCACTCTCAGGCTCCCTGTCCGTGCATCTCACCCTTGCTTCACTCTTGGGCTCCCTCTCCGTGCTTCTCTTCCTTGCTGCACTCTCTGCTCCCTCTCTGTGCTTCTCTCCCCTGCTGCACTCTCGTGCTCTCTAGAGATGTGGCCTAACGACCAGAGCTGCCATCTAAGTCACGTAAATACAAAACATGTTGCATTCCAAATGCTATAGGTGTCACATTCGCGAAAGTTATAACTATTGGCATTGTAAATGACAAAGCTATCCATTTAGCTATTTTAAAAACCAACACATAAATAAAATATTTGTCATTTACAAGACAAATAGCTCCAACTTTTCTAATGCGAGACCTATTGCATTTCCAATGCTTGTTGTGCCTTTCTGTCCTGTGTCCAACTCGTTTTTGGTGCCCTTCTGCCCCACTCGTTTTTTTGTGCCTTTCTGTCCTGTGCCCCACTAGTTTTTTGTGCCTTTATGCTCTGTATCTCACTCGTTTTTTGTGCCCTTCTGTCCTGTGTCTCACTCGTTTTTTCTGCCCTTCTGGCCTCTGCCCCACTCGTTTTTTTTGTGCCTTTCTGTCCTGTGGCTCAATCGTTTTTAGTGCCTTTCTGCCTCTCATTAAATCAAACTGTTGTTAGTAATAATGGTGCTTTAAGAGGCACATTTACAACTTACCCTCCTAAAAAACTGCTTGAAAGGACTCTCAAATCTCACTGTAAAATGATTTCTCTTTAAACCCGGACAGGTTTTGAAGAAAGTTATTTGTTCAATAAACCGGCTAATACAGTCTTTATAAATGTAGCTCTAATGTTCACGAACACAAATGATCAAACTCACATAGTTAAAACTGAGGGTTATTTGTGAGTGAGGCAGGAGTTGGAAAAGGATTTTGGTGGGCACACATATCTGATTAGTCAGTTTCACTGCAGGTAGCTGGACTCTGAGGAGAAGCCTACCATGCATAACCAGGGCAACTATTCAATCTGTAGGTGTTCAGAAGCATAAATGGGAATTGTTTATCATCACACGAAATAGCGACAGTATTCACTCTCTTCCTGCAGTAAATGACCTATATGCACCAGTGCATGCACACATGCGAGCAGTGTTGTAAGTGCAGCAGTGCTATAATGCATTGTCCTAGGTACAGCGCTTACAATACTTTGTGCCTTTCTGTTCGGTGTCTCACTTGTTTTTTGTGCCTTTCTGTTCTGTGTCTCACTTGTTTTTTGTGCCTTTCTGTCCTGTGTCTCACTTGTTTTTTGTGCCTTTCTGTCCTGTGTCCCACGCGTTTTTTGTGTCTGCTGTGCCTAGAACTGAAGGACCTTTAAATAGCAAAAAAGGGTAGAAAAGCCTGCATTCCAAAAGACAACCCTAACGCCGTGGATTTTAATTGAAGTGACTTCCCCGCTCATTCCGAAGGTCTCTGAAGAACAGCAGAGAAAGAGGAGACGATTCTTTCCACCCACGTCTCCCACCCAGGCTGTGTAGTAAGGCGCTGAAGGAGGAGGAGCTGATGCTGGTAGAGGAGGAGCTGGCGGAATTTGTCCGAAGAGGAAGACATTTTTGCTCCGACATAAAACATCCCTATAAAGGACTCTTCATGGCCAGGCAGCAGTCTTCCAAAATTAGTGCTAGGAATTAGCAACCCCCAGCCACTAATGCACATTTCACCTATGCAAGACTCACCATCATATAGTTCTCAACTAGCAGGTAATGTTGAACAATCTCCTACACACTCCTCCTGCCCCCGCCTCCCGCCTCCCAATAACCACCAGTTCCCCCGCCCCCCGCCTCCCGCCTCCCGCCTCCCGCCCCCCGCCTCCCGCCTCCCGCTCCTTACCTGCAACTCCTCACGCCCGCACCGCCGTCACCACTGTTAAAAGTGCCTCATGTCATGTTCGCGCCGCTCGCTTTGTAAAAGCGGCGGGCGGCGCGAATCTCTTGCGACGGCCTGTGTGCGCGCTCCATGCTAGGTGGTGCGCGGTGACGTCAGGGAGGTGATATGATGGTAAGATTACAGAAAGAGGAGGACAAAATCAGGAAAAGGAAAACCTTTAAGTTCCAACGGGACAAAGCGGACTATGCTGAGGGACGAATTTTCACATTCGCCAAAAAGTATGACATCATAAAAGCCGGCAAAACTTTCAAGCCTGTCTCCCTTCCTCAACCATCTACATCTAACCCGATGAAAGGTTCTATGCAAGCTGATAACACCTCTGAGTCTAATCTCAGCTCTAGTATCAACAGTGATACAGATTCCAATACCTCACAGAATGAACCTGGTTTGGGGTTTACCAAACTTACACTGGCCCAGGAATTGGAGTGTCTACGGAAAGCAGACGCGATACCCTGCGCCCCAGGACCACATTGCCTGCAAAATCAAAATCCACAACGCCAAACGCTACCAACACCGAAGGGCCAACTCAAGGAATAAAAGCAACAAAAAAGAAAAATTACAACAGGCGGTGGAACAAGAAGTAAGTGATTCATCGGCATTGGTGGATGTTGCCCCCTCTGTGCTTAATCTTACAGACACTGTGTTCTCTGCATCTGAATTAAGTATCCTATCGAAGGGACTAACCTTTTGCCCTCCCAGCGATTTCAATTATGCAAATACTAGGATAGACTTGTATAAGTTTGTCCGTAAATTGAAACTACAAAAACATTTTGCTGGCAACAAAACTAAGGCAAATTATGTACGTCCCGCAACAGGCAACCAAGGGCTCTTGGCAAGAGACGCCCCATTACTAAATGATATGGAGTCTCTCAGATCAGAACACGCAGTATCACAGAGCTCACCTGCACAATCCAACATTAATGTGGGGGCCTTAACAAACTTCAAAGTACGATCTACATACACCCCTGTGATGCTTTATGACAATATAATTTACAACAAGGGGTGGTGATGGACAGAGTCTCTGAATTAAGCAGAGTACTCTCACCCAGTCAAGAGATCAGGGCTAGATCCAACACCGTTTTTTAGCTCATTGCACCATCCCAGTTTCAGAACCTGGCTGTATGCAAATTAGTCTGTCCCTGGCCCAGTGCATCATGGGAACAGGCAGACCAGACTACAAAAGCCAATTCTTACACTGGGAAGGAAACAAGCTTCCGGGGACCGGTTTCTGCCATTTCAGGCGTCTTCGGCCCGGCTTGCTTGAATCCTGATGGTGCAATGAGCAAGGGACTCACATCTGAGTATACCCTTCCACGCTTAGGGTGGACAAAATAATTTACAACAAGGGGTGGTGATGGACAGAGTCTCTGAATTAAGCAGAGTACTCTCACCCAGTCAAGAGATCAGGGCTAGATCCAACACCGTTTTTTAGCTCATTGCACCATCCCAGTTTCAGAACCTGGCTGTATGCAAATTAGTCTGTCCCTGGCCCAGTGCATCATGGGAACAGGGCAGACCAGACTACAAAAGCCAATTCTTACACTGGGAAGGAAACAAGCTTCCGGGGACCGGTTTCTGCCATTTCAGGCGTCTTGGGCCCGGCTTGCTTGAATCCTGATGGTGCAATGAGCAAGGGACTCACATCTGAGTATACCCTTCCACGCTTAGGGTGGACAAAATAATTTACAACATGGGGTGGTGATGGACAGAGTCTCTGAATTAAGCAGAGTACTCTCACCCAGTCAAGAGATCAGGGCTAGATCCAACACCGTTTTTTAGCTCATTGCACCATCCCAGTTTCAGAACCTGGCTGTATGCAAATTAGTCTGTCCCTAGCCCAGTGCATCATGGGAACAGGGCAGACCAGACTACAAAAGCCAATTCTTACACTGGGAAGGAAACAAGCTTCCGGGGACCGGTTTCTGCCATTTCAGGCGTCTTATGACAATATAGACATCTTCCATGAGCAGGCTACTAAAGAGATCAAGGGGCTATACACAAAAATGCTAAAAACCAAGCAACACAAATACCAGCAGAACGACCAATACCAAAAATTAGTTAGTAAGATTCAGCAAAATGATAACATCATTGTCAGGCAGTCAGACAAGGGGGGCAATATAGTTTTGTAGCCGAAACAACTATATTTGGAAGAAGCCCTCTCTCAACTGAACGATCCAGACTGCTATAGACACTGTGACATTGGTGCGGTGAGGAAAGCCAAACTGACTTTTATTCTTTGTTGATGGGATGGCGGTCATTTGGACTCATTAGTATGGATGAACTGAAATTTCTGAAAAATGACAACCCCATCATGCCAGTTCAATACCTGATCCCAAAAATTCATAAAAATCCGGCTAAGCCCCCAGGAAGACCTATTATTGCAGCATGTGGGGGGTTACTGGAAAACACAACTATCTATGTCGACTCGTTTTTGCAAGAACATGTGCAAAATTTACCATCTTTTGTTCAGGATTCGAATGATTTCCTTCGAAAAATTAATGACATAGATTGGGATCCAAGTTGGTGGTTAATTACACTTGATGTTACATCTTTATACACCAGCATCATTCACCTTGATGGTATTAGAGCTGTTGATTTTTATTTGGGTCAGAGACCATTGATGATGGCTGAGCACAATCGTATGGTTTTGTCCATGATCACTTTCTGCCTGAATCATAACTTTTTTATGTTTAACAACAGGTATTACCAGCAGGTCAGGGGTGTTGCCATGGGGGCCTGTTTCTCTCCCAGCTATGCCTGTTTGCATATGGGCTACTGGGAGAGACAGGTCCTCTATGGTGAACACTCTGACATTGCTGCAAGGTCGATTGTTCGTTGGTATCGTTATATTGACGATGTGTTTTTAATTTGGTGTGGCACTCGTCCAGAGGCTGAGCAATTTATTAACACTCTCAATTGCAATAATTTCAATCTGGCATTCACATCAGATATCAGCCAAGATCAGGTACACTTTCTAGACATCACTATCGAGTCTTGTCAGGGGAAATTACAGACTAAACTTTTCAGGAAGCCTACGGCAGGAAACACGGTGCTCCATGCCAACAGCCACCACCCTGCCCATCTTATTCGCAGCATACCTTATGGGGAGATGCTGCGGATAAGGAGGTTATGTAGCACTGATGTCCAATGCAACCTAGCACAGGAGGCCAGCAAGATCAGGTTCCTAGCTAGGGGCTACAAGAGAACTGAGATTGACAGGGCGATGTGCAAGGCCAATGCTTTCCCCCGCAATCAGATGTTGGAACGGAAGCAAAAACCCACTTCTACAGGAATTAAAGAACAACCAGTGAGACTTATTTGGACTTACAACAGGCAACATGGCGTACTTAGGAAAATTGTCATTAAGTATTGGGATCTCATTAAATGTGACCCCATTATTGGAGGTAAAATGCCGGCCAAGCCCTTAATCACCTTTAGGAAAGCATATTCTATGCAGGACGCTTTGGGTAAGCCAAGTCCTGAGGTGGTTACTCGAAAAAACTGGCTGGATAAAAGCAAGGGCTTTAGAAAATGCTCCAGCTGTAAGGCCTGCCTCCATGGTGTTAATAAATCGGAATACACTGTTCCCTTTTCTGCTACCACACGCAAGATCAATAAACAACTGACTTGCAAAAATGACTACGTGGTTTATGTGCTGGAGTGTCCTTGCGGCCTGCGGTATGTTGGTAGTACCAAGCTGCAGGTACATAAGAGGATACTCCAGCACATACGTGCTATTAACACCAATGACTCTGCGTATCCAGTAGCACGCCATTTCAAAGAGTGTCACAATAACAACAGTGCACTTCTGAAATACTACGCCATTGACTCGGTTGGTCCCCTGAGAAGAGGAGGAGATAGAGAGGGGTTACTAAGAAAGTTGGAAACCAGGTATATCTTGGAAATGACAGCAAAGCCCCAGGAGGTCTTAACTCCACGGTGGATTTTTATACATGCCTATGAACTCCACTCTCCCTCCTAACTGTCTGGGTGCCAAATATTATTTGCTCCTAATCCATGTTCTGTATTCCCATTGCTTTTACTCTTAGTATGAATTGTACCGGTAGGACTTTAAACTGGTTGAATATCGATGGTCCTACATCTGATTAGCCAAGCTGACGACACAGTTAAATATCATAGTCTAGGATTAGGCTATGGTGTGTAAAGATAAAACAAACAGTAAGAGGAAAAGAAAAGAAATAAAAAACAACGATATGTTATTAATCACTATCTCACTGTCACTTCTGGTTGCACTATCACATGTTTAGTGAGTAGGCTTGTCAGGTGACTCAATCATCATCCCTGTTCCAATCTTGGAGGCTGCGATAATGTATTTGACCAGCTATTATCTCCTCCAAGACCAAAATCAGAATCTCTTGTGCACTTTATATTCATATTCAGGTATATCAAGGTGCTTCTCATATCATTGGTTCAATCGCATTTATGCATTTTAATTCTTGTATGGCCATTTTATCTAGCTTGTATATATTTGGGAAATTCATTAAGTATATATTTATTGCGGATTTATTGTGTTGTACTTTTCAGAATGCACTTTATTCACAGAACAAAATTAATTCTGTGTAAATTGATACTAGTAACTGTTTGTACATACATACATAAAAAACACAATGTTGAGACATGATTATTTGCACATGTACAGGTTTTTCAAACGGGGTTTTTGTAATGGGGATTATCCCGTAATGCGTCTAGCAGCCTAGCAATATGTCATCTATGTCTATCATTACATAATGAAAACATGTGATCCTGGCAACCAATCACGGCTTTAAGTACCTTGCACTTGCACTTTAAATTCTGCCTTCCCTCCCCCCTGCGTCATGTGATCAAGGCCTCTGTGCAGGCCGAAACGTTATGTCGAGGTGGGCCTTCCACGTTATTGAATAAAAACGACTGCTCACCTGCACTGTGGGTCTTCCTCTCTTCTTCTGCGCCGTTGGTATCCAGAGATTGGGCTCCTGGCGAGAGATTCTGAGATTGTGTTTATATATATATATATATATATATATATATATATAGTTGCTGCCACAGACTTATCACAATTTCGATGTGAATCAGACAAAGCACTCTCAGGGGGGTTTTAAAAGCCAATAGATATTTATTTGGCAAACCAGCACGGACAAGACGCGTTTCGGCGCTTAGCCTTTGTCAATTGCGAAATGAATGCGCGCCGCCATTGCTTATAAGCACATTGCTTCACTCACAGTGTGTATGGCATAGACATCAAGAAAGGACAACATAACAAATAAAATAGTCGCCATCTTTGAATGTGCAAATCTAGCATGAAGAAAGAAAAGAAATACATTTCGATATTCATGATCACTTGTGTGGGGTAACAGAAAAATTTATTAAGTGTAAATCACTCATTATAATTTTTCATTATTTACAATATATACAGTTTTAATCCAGCCCTGGATGGGCTTAAGAACCCCCTAATTATTCATTCAATTATGCCCATAGATTGGCTTTTAAAACCCCCCTGAGAGTGCTTTGTCTGATTCACATCAAAATTGTGATAAGTCTGTGGCAGCAACTATTTGTGTGGCGGGCACACCCCTGCCTTGGAAAGCACCCGCTCGAGAGTGCAGCAGGCTGGTGTTTGCGGAGCAATAAAAAAAAAATATATATATATATATGTATATATATATATATATATATATTCACTGAAAAAACCATAGGTTATAGACCATATATAGTTAGGAATTAGCATTTACAAAACCTTGAAAATTCACTGAAAAAACCATAGGTTATAGACCATATATAGTTAGGAATTAGCATTTAAAAAACCTTATTTTACTCACACAAAACCATTGAAATTCCATATATAGTTAGTTGCACTAACTATATATCGTGCACCCGCAATCCACTGCTGATCATGTCACATATTACATCATTCATGACATGGTCAGTGACATCACTGATGACATCACTGATGACATCTCAAATGACATCACTGATGACATCACTGATGACAACATCCAGTGACTGTATGTTTCTGTAAAGTTAAAATATGTCTTACATATTGAAGAATGAGTGGATGTATAAGTGTCTGGATTAAGGATTTAGTAGGTGCGTGACTGACTGTATGAGTGAGTGATTAAATGTGTCTCACTGAATGCATGGGTTAGTGACTAAACTGTCTTAATTTGTGCATCATTATGTCTGTTGTGATGTAAACTGCTGCATGTGTTGATCATTAGCTATACGAGAGGCTATATGTGTTATTAATTGGTTGCCCAAGTATTTCTATGGGAGATTGAGTTTGTGTGAGGGTGGCTGGAAGGTGTGTGACTCTGTGCATAGATGTGTGAGCAGTTTATTCACCAGGTGTATGAGTTCAAGAGTGCATGTGGAAACAGCTACATGGGCAGTTGACTGTGTGCATGAGTGTATTGATGAGTGAATGGATATCTCAATGCTACATGTCATAGTAAGTACATATGTAAAACACAGTACATGTGAGAGTTGGCATATATAAATAACTGTGCATGAGAGCCACTGAATGAGTGAGTGGTTGTATCGATCATTGTGAACTTGTATCAGGGATTGTATAAGAGAGTAAATATGTGTTAGTATATGTTTCAATAAGTAAGGTGTGTATAACTGTATAGTTGAAGAAATGGAGGTGAGATTGTTTCTTTGCATGACTGACTGGGTGTGTGAGTAACTCCATGGATGAGTGGCAGTGTGTGAGTGTCTGTATACACTGAGTGTATCTAAGGTTATATTAGAGTCTGAAGAGGTTTATCGTATTAGCACAAGAATGATGTCAAATGAGATGTCATCAGTGATGTCATCAGTGATGTCATTTGAGATGTCATCAGTGATGTCATCAGTGATGTCACTGACCATGTCATGAATGATGTAATATGTGACATGATCAGCAGTGGATTGCGGGTGCAAGATATATAGTTAGTGCAACTAACTATATATGGAATTTCAATGGTTTTGTGTGAGTAAAATAAGGTTTTTTAAATGCTAATTCCTAACTATATATGATCTATAACCTATGGTTTTTTCAGTGAATTTTCAAGGTTTTGTAAATGCTAATTCCTAACTATATATGGTCTATTACCTATGGTTTTTTCAGTGAATTTCAATGGTTTTTTAATAGCAAATATCATAAGCTGTCGAATGTCAAGTACGTGGTAAGTAAAAACATTTTCGTGTTTATGCACACTGATCTGCTTTGAATGCTGCCCCCCACCCCTCATTTCTATTAGGAGTACTCTCTCTTTGCAGATAGTGAAGGGTAGTTAACGCAGGCCTTTGCCCCCGTTGTAATCCGTCGTGCCTGCTTCTCTCTCCATTTGATTGATTGTTCTCTTTGGTTCATTCTCTATTTACAAACAAGCACAGAGTTGCAATACTCTGTTTAGTCTTTGCAGATAGCGAAAAATCGTGTAAAAAAACAAAAGGAATCGAGCAAAATCAGTAGGCCACTAATGGGATCTCTTTTTGACCTCCCTAAAATAGAAACATTAGGAACAACCTGTTGATAATACCAATGTGTATGTACATAAGCGGCGTTCATTTGTGTTCACAGTACCCCTTGTTGATTGTTTGAATCGAGCATTGAATTGTTCGAAGTTGGTTCTCTTAAGAATCTTCTCTGCCTGCAAACGAGGAAGAATAGGAATATTCTCTCTCCCTTTGCAGATAGTGAAGGGTAGGTAACGCAAACCTTTAACACGTCGTGCCTATTTCGTTCCTCATTGATTGATTGTTTCCCCAAACATTGACTGTTTGGGAATTGGTTCTTTTTGGAGGTATTCCCTGTTTGCAAATATACGTAGGAAAATCTTTGCAAATAGTGAAAGGGTACGTAATGCGGACCTTTCTCCCCCGTTGTAATCTGTCATGCCTATCTACTCCCCACTGATTGATGCACCTGTTTCACCCGGACCATTTACTAGAGATACGTCATCTGGCCCGACCAGAGAGCACCCCTAGTGAAAAGGACATATGCAATAATAACGAAGTGATCACTGTATCCTGTTAACAGAAACTTTAGCATGAAACAACCTGGAAAGAAAAGAATAGGAAAACGAAAATCAGTAGGCCACTGATGAACGTGAACTTTTATTAAACAACGAACAAAGAAACGATAACATAACGTAATGATAAAACCTATTAATGTCCTAGAAACAAGAAAACGTTAGAAATATGCCAGTGGTGAGAGACCAGAAAAACAGTAAGAGAAACCAAATCACCCCTCGCTGTCCCACCGCCTGCCACGCCCAAAAAATCGATAGACTAGGGAAAATGCAAGTCAGTAGAACATCCGCCCCCACTCTGGAAACTTCCAAGGTGGGGCAGGGTTGCGGCTACGCCCAGCCCGGAGCAGCCCATATAAGGCGGGTCCTGCTGCCACGCCTCGGCCAGGAGATCCTAACGTAGGGTGTAGCCGGAGGAGAGGCCGAGGCCAGCGGGACCCGGCCAGGGGATTGCCTTTAAAACGCTGAAGAGTTGCAGGGGGGGGGAATGTCTCCTCGACCCTCCCCTCTCTCTCCCAGTCCGGCCGCGGTGGCCCTTGAGAGTTTCAGGTAGTCCCGCCACATGCTCTTCCGGTCCGGCCACCAACGGTCGGGGGGCCGAGGCCGACGGGATCCGGCTGCAGCCGATAAACCAAGGAACCCGTTCATGGGGCCAGAGCCAGGGGCGTCCGGCCGACATCCACCGGAAGCCCGGCCCAAAGACGGACGGGACATTTTTTCTTTTCTCCTTCGTAATAGCAGCGGCAACACGCCAGGCACCACTTCTTTCTTCAAAAATGGCTTTGACAACACTGGGGGGGATGTCTTGCACATGCCTCCGACCCCCCCCCCGTCCTCATCGCCACCGGCCATAACAAATGTCAAGCGGGGCGCCGTGGGGTGCACTGGGAGGGAGAGACGGTGCGAACAGGCCTCTCCCGCCTCCTCAGGTGAAGGCTTCCCAGCTGCACCCTCAGCGCTCCAGGCGCCCCGAAAAGGGTTCGTCCACTGTGGCGATGCTGCAACGTCTCGCCCGGCAGGGTGGAGCCCGTCCGCTCATGTGACCCCGCGATCGCCGGTAGCTGCCGAACTCTCAAAATGGCGATCGACCTGGCAAGAGCGGGCCCAGCATGAAGAAATGGCCCGGTCACTGGTTGACTCCACCACCGTAGTCCTCCACGACCTTGAAGATTCTAGAGGAGCCGCGGGAGTCTCCGACCCCCGATGGGGAATGACTGCCATGATCGCCCGTGGAGTGACGAAACTGTATCCGCGGGACGTCGGCGCTCCCATGCTGGCGCCAGCCTCACTTTGAATTACTAGAATCCTGCAGACCTCAGTTCCGGTGAAAGCACAGTGTGACCCGGTAGGAAAAATTGTTGCACCCCCTCCCCTTTTTGAGTGATAGTTCAAACCACCGATCCTTTCCTTTGCCCTTTTAACGGAACTTTGGACTGCCTCCCCCTCTTTTACATTTTCTAGAGAAAACAAAACATTAACCACTACATTACCATAGCAGTTGACACCAGAACTGTTTTCAAATTGAAAACCAACAACATCTTCAACAGAATCCTTTTTGTTTCTGCTGTGACCCTGCTACAGCACAGGCATTGTCCCCAGCAGTAATTCTGCAATGCCGGTAAGAATAGCTGTGGTGCCTACTGGACTCACTCACCCCCGCGGCGCCCCACGCCGTTATTTGCTGGGCGGCAACTTACTAGACATCACTTTCGTGCCATCTAGATTTCAGCGCGTTCTGCTGCCTTGGAACTATTCGCACAACAGACTGCTACTGACGACCCACCCCCAGACAACATCTTCTGAATTTTCATAATTTGAAAGAACTAGTAACATGTCCTCATCAGGAATTCAAAAGAAATTGCCACGGTCTCTTCGTTGTTTAAATGTTTTTACTGTTTTTGTTTTGTTGTATATATTTATATGTTATTAAAGTTTTATATTCCTACTACTTTGTTGGAGTGCTATATATTTTTAATGTGACACATAATTGTAAAAACTTTGATGTACAAAGAGTCATTCCTGGAATCTTCCGCTTCAGGCTCGGTCCCCTCCCCAATCACAATACAGGATGGTTTTCAGATAGTAGGAACACGTGTGGTGTGACGGATCTCATCGGGTGTGGGCCTTGATCTACTATAACTCCTTTGAAGAGGGGTGATTCTTTACAGCTGGAGCCATAAACTACATCTGCAGGGCTAGCTGATAGGGCGAAAGGGAGGTGTCGGGCGGGCACAGAGTGTGATTCTCAGGGAAGAGCAGCGCAGATGGGGGGAGGTTTATTGCCCATGCATAAGACAGAGAGCGGGGGTGACCAGTGCCTGGGGAAGATGCTTGCGAGGGTGGGGAGCCATGCTACGAATCGACAGCGTGCAGAGAGTGGGTCTGGTCAAGGCATCTAAAATGGCTGCCGTGCACGACAAAAGTGTGGCATTTCAAAAAAGGCAAGATGGCGCAAACAATGTTTTTCAACACTTCCTCATTTCCTTCGAATCGAACGTTAACAGACGTTGGTGCATATTACCAAAGTTAAGCGATATTTATCGCTAACGATGCTTACCAACAAATTTTTTACCGCTAAGCATCGTCAGAAATTATCGAAGATAAACCTTGCTATTATCAAGGTTTATCGCAAATGCGATAAAAAACGGCCGCAATGCATGAATATCGCTAAAAAGTCAGCGATATTCATGCATTACCGAGCTAATGCTCTTAGCCATGTTATCCACCTCCCATTGGATAACATGGCTAAGAACTGCTCAGGGCAGGTGTTACTTTTTGGAGATATTCGCGCTTAGCGCGAATATCTCCAAAAGTTGGTAATAGGAGATATATATCTTGCATGTTGTAATGCAAATTATTGTGGTATATGGAACTCATACCATAATCTCTCAGGAAAGCAGAAACTGATCCTTTTGGGACCGCCTGAGAAGGCCTAGGTGGTGAGGGGTACTCTACTTTGCCCCCTTTTCACGTTCCGAACTATTTTATTTTACTCTCTTCTGTAATTACACAAAATAGCAGCGATAAGATGCATCAGAGACACACAGTGAGAGAAAGGAGGCCGGAGATGAAGAAGAGATGTCAAATACACATTGGAGATAATATAGTGGGAGAAGGGAAGTAAATATGAGTAAACTTACCATGTAACATAAAAATGTTGCACTCTATACTATAAGTCTCATTTTATACTACAATCACTTCGCTACAACCTCATAAATTAGAAATAAAAATGAATAATGTCTCAAACAATTTTTGATTTCTAAATATAAATTTATTCTTCAGAATTTTCTAAATTTGAAAGAACTAGTAACATGTCCTCATCAGCAATTTCCTCTTCAATCATCTCATCTGGAATCTCCTTATTAAAAGTCTGCAATGATGATTCTTGTAACTCTATGGTCTCCAAACATTCGATAAATTCGCCATCAACAGATTGATCAAAAAAATCATTCAATTCATCTCCTCCTTGTGACAATATTTCATTATTGGTGCTGTCAATTTCAATCAATGTAGTGGAATCATTCAAGTCATCTCCTCCTTGTGACAATATTTCATTATTGGTGCTGTCAATTTCAATCAATGTAGTGGAATCATTCAAGTCATCTCCTCGTGACAATATTTCATTATTGGTGCTCTCAATTTCAATCAATGTAGTGGAATCATTCAAGTCATCTCCTCCTTGTGACAATATTTCATTATTGGTGCTGTCAATTTCAATCAATCTAATGAAATCATACAAGTCATCTCCTCCTTGTGACAATATTTCATTATTGGTGCTCTCAATTTCAATCAATGTAGTGGACAATTCAAAAGAAATTGCCACGGTCTCTTCATTGTGAGTCATTTTATTTTGAAATTGCTTGCTGTAAATTGCAGAAAAAAATAATCACTTTCATTTATCGTTTTTAGTAATACATAATATAAAACTAACTTTATCAAGTATTTAGTATAACAGAAGGACTGCAAATAAATAACAGAAAACATTTTTCAAATTGTCTTCAAGTTTACAACATAGTTCCCCTTACAAATTAACAACTCACCTTTTTAAAAGTAGGAGAAGTGTTAGTACTGTGTAAATCAAACACCAGAAATTCACCACCAAAAATTCCTCACAAATGTACCTCAGACAGTAGTATCACAAAATGGCTGTGGTTTCCTCTCATTTGAGATATATACATAACCAATTAACTTTCATCACACACAAATACAAAACCAAAGTAACATTTTAATCGGTTCTAAATTTCAACACTTTCAAATGTGTTTTCCCCATGCAATTTTCCATAGGACATTTACATACGTCTACAGCCTGAATGGCTGAACGGAATTACACCAAACTTGGCAAAATGGTACATCAAACCTAAGAGGACAGGAAGGATCTACTATGCCCCCTTATGGTCATTTGCCCCTTCGCTTTGGCCTCCTCTTGTCTCTCGATCCTACCGAGAGACAAGATGGCGGCCGCTACGGACTGTTTGGAATGTTCACAGACGCCGGAGAACCAATCAGCTTCGCTTCACAAAGCTCCGTACCGCGAAAAGTCCGCGAACCGGAGCGCTGCCCGGTCCGCTGTTACAGATATATATCTTTTTTTGAACGTTAATTTCTCAAAATCCACTGGAGCACATATATTGAGACCTAGCAAAGGCACATCGGGCTACCAGTCCCTACAATTTTGCCAAGTTTCGTGCAAATCCATTCAGCCGTTCGGGCTAAAAGTGAGGCCAACCGCCCTATAGAAAACTCAATGTTAAAAACACGTTTTGGGACCCCCCTTTTTTCTCGGCCCCCCCTTGACGAACCCCCCCAAATTTTCAAGGGCTGCTCAGAAACAAAATGTGCCATTTTCCTGAAAATTTCAGCCAATTCCGTCCACAAACGCCAAAGTTATTAGACATAGAATTTTCAAAAATCCCATAGAGACTAACTATATATACCTACTGGCGACCGCCAGTAGGTAATATATATATATAAAATTCACTGAAAAAACCATAGGTTTTAGGGGTGTTTTAGTTAGTTGGACATTTCACTCGTACAAGACCATTGACATTCCCCCGTTATAGTTAGTTGTACTAACTATAACTCCACTGCTGATAATGTCACATATTACATCATTCATGACATGGTCAGTGACATCACTGATGTCATCACTGATGACATCTCAAATGACATCACTGATGACAAGTATTATATATATATCTAGTACTCTACCTTGAAGACTGCGTGGATGTATAAGTGTCTGAATGGAGTATTTAGTAACAATGTGATTGACTGTCTAAGTGACAAATTTAGTGTCTCACTAAATATATGGGATAGTGTTTAAAATGTGTGAATCTCTCTATCTCTGTTGTGTAAACTACTACATAGGTTGGTTACTAGCTATGTGAAAGTCTATATTAGTTATTAATTAGTTGAGTGAGTATTTGGATGGGATAGTGAATGAATGTGTGTGTGGTTGGGTGGTTGGGTGGCAGGTATGTGACTGTCCAAAGATGTGTAAATAGTTGATTTAGTGGGTATATGAGGTTAAGACTGTATGTGGAAACAGTTGTTTGGGTGACTGAATCTCTTTATGGGTGTGGTGATGAGTAAATATATTTCTCAATGATACATGTCCAAGAAACTAGAAATATAAAAGGCAGTGTATGTGATAGTTGTTGTATATAAATAAGTATACCTAAGACTCAGTGATTGAATGAGTGACGTATGGATAACTGTATACTTGTAATAGTGATTTTATAATGCACTAAGTATGAGTTACTATCTATACCAATAAATAAAGTGGTGTTTGTGTAAGTGTGTAGCTTAGTAAATATAAGTATGATCAATTGTTTGCATAAGTGAGTAGGATGACTGCATAAGTGAATAGGATGTGTGCTGGTGTGTAATGTTGAAGTGTTTAGATGTGTGTGTAGATGTAAGAATCACTGAGTGGGTTTTTCGAAACATATTGGTGTGTCAATGGTTTCAAATATGGTACTTCATATTTTATAATGAGTGTTGAAAAGTTATACTAGTGTATGATAAGATGTATCAGATTGTCACGTGGATGATGTAATCAGTGATGTCATCAGTGATGTCATTTAAGATGTCATCAGTGATGTCATCAGTGATGTCACTGACCATGTCATGAATGATGTAATATGCGACATCATCAGCAGTGAATTGCGGGCGCGCGAGTTATAGTTAGTACAACTAACTATAACAGGGGAATTTCAATGGTTTGTACGAGTGAAATGTCCAACTAACTATAACACCCCTAATACCTATGGTTTTTTCAGTGAATTTCTAAGGTTTGTAAAATGGTAATTCCTAACTTTAACTTGTCTGAAACCTATGTTTATTTCAGTGAATTTCAAAGGTTTTTTAAATGCTAATTCCTAACTATAACATGTTTGAAACCAATGTTTTTTTCAGTGAATTTCAAAGATTTTGTAAATGACAATTTTTAAATGTATTAATTGTTATTTTTAATTTTTTGTTACTGTTTTTCTAAATTTTTTTAAACAATTTATTTTTAGATATTTTATTTTTTAAATTGCATTATAATTACACTATACATTACATTACAAAATATACTTTATCAGAATGAATTACTTTAGTTTAAATACTTTGCAAATAGGCAATAGACTTCCAAGTACAACAGTTACAGTTGTTGTAATGCGCAACATAATTTCAGACACAATGCAACAATGAAGTCAATGTGAATTTCTAGTTAAATGCAATTAGTTACTTTTTGGATTACTTTTCTAACCACAGGACTGGATCCTAAAATCAGTCCTGAGACATCACGTGTAAACAGTTGAGTAAAAGCATTTTGGTTACAGTAGGGATTTTTAAGGAATATTATTGTATTTTAAAAGTTGACACTTTGAAACTTTTTCACATAGAATCACCAATGTTATCCTATGGGAGGAAATTCCCTTATCAGGTATGTAGTGTTAACGTAACTTTTTCTTACTCAGTGGTGGATCCTGGATCCAGCACCAGTGCATCTCCTGTAAACAGTTGAAAGAATGCGTTTAAGTCATACAGGTGATTTTTAAGGAATATTTGTAGTTTGTGAAAATCGACACTTAGAAACTTTTCCGCTGAAAACCACACAATGGATTCCTATGGAAGGAAATATAAGTTACTGGTAAGTACGCTTAGAATTACTTTTCAGGGTCAGTGCTGCGCTAAAAGATGAAGCACTGGGTTCTCTCCTGATAACAGGTGAGTAAACCGAAATTCGTAGTTCGGCTGATTTTAGAGGAATATTTGTACGTTTCAAAAATCAACACTTAGAAACTTCTCTGCTGAAAACCACACAATGGATTCCTATGGAAGGAAATACAAGTTACTGGTAAACACGCTTAGAATTACTTTTCAGGGTCAGTTCTGGGCTAAAAGATGCAGCACTAGGTTCTCTCCTGATAACAGGTGAGTACATCGGAATTTGTAGTTCGGTTGATTTTAGAGGAGTATTTGTACAATGGTGAAGGAAGGGGGCGCGGCCTGAGGTGACATGTGTGCAAAAACGCCCTGTGGCGCATTTTAAGTTGCGGGATTAAGTCCCCTTGAATCCTGAGGTCCCCTGGGGGCCAACTTGCTTACCAGGTACCTCTAGTATGCACCAGGGGGCTGCGGTGCAGAGAGGTGTTCAGAGGCCACGCCCCTTTTTACAACACTTTTCAATGGGGAGCCTGCCGGACCGTGGGGGGATTGGGCCCCCCCCCACTGTCCTCAACGGTGAGGGCCAGACCCGGGGGATGGGATCCCCGGGGCTGCTAGTGGCCCGAGCGGGCATTGCTTTTCCATATGGGGAGCAGCTAACATGCTGCTCCCCATATGGAAAAGCAATTTGCTTTGCTTCATTGAAGCGAGAGCAGGTTTCCCTGCTCTTGCTTCAATGAATGAAGCAAAGCAGTTTGCAATGGCAGGGTGGGAGGCATGAGGTTCCCGCCCTGCCATTGCAAACAGCAGTGTCCCGGGGGTGAGCACCCAGGGACACTTTAGGAGCTGACCCTGGGGTTGGCGGTCCACAGGGCCCCCCTCCCACATTTTTACGAAGCCCCGGGGGTGGCAGTCACCGGGGCTGGTGGGCCTGAGAGCCCCCCACCCAATTTCACTAAGCCCCGGGGGGTGGTGGTCCCCGGGGCTGGGGGAGCATGAGAGCCCCCCACCCATTTGATGGAAGCCCCGGGATGTGGCGGTCCCCGGGCCTGTGGGCGTCCCGTGAGCCCTCAGAATATATTAAATTAGAGCCCAGGGGGGTGGCTGTCCCCAGGGCTGGGGGGTCTGAGAGTCCCCCACCCATTTGATAGAAGCCCCGGGGGTTGGCGGTCCCCAGGGCTGTTGGGGCCTGAGAGCCCCCCACCCATTTAAAACAAGCCCCGGGGGTGGCGGTCCCCAGGGCTGCGAGGGGGCCCCATGAGCCCCCTGCATATATATTAAATTAGAGCCCCAGGGGTGGCGGTCCCCTGGGCTGGGGGGGCCAGTTAGCCCCCCGCATATATTAAATTAGAGCCCCAGGGGGTGGCGGTCCCATGGGCAGTGTGGGGGGGATTGGGACCCCCACCCTATTTTTTTAATAATTCCCCTGTGATTTGGACCCCCCAGGGGCAAATTACCATATTTACCGCGGGAGACCGTGTTTTTCTTTTTTTTATATCCCTAGGATGCGCGGATCCTACGCGCATCCCGTGATTTAAAAAAAAACTAATAATTTTGGGGGCCCTTGGGGTCCTTGTGGGACCCCTGAGCAGGCCTAGGGGGTCAGGGTGTGTCTACCCTGCCCCCTTTTCACGTTTTAGAGCGTTTTTGGGGGGTTTCTTGTGCCTCGGTTCTACCGAGGCACAAGATGGCTGCCAACACTTCCTGATTTTCACTGTTGACAGCCAATTAGCATACAGCTTGTGCACGGCAGAGTGCGTGCAAGCTGCGCTTAGGGTACGCGGATAGATACACGGATCCACCAGGCCCATAGATATATAAATGACTTTAACTGTCATTTTCTCAGGAACTACTATACGGATTTAGACCAAATAAGCAAAAGGCACGAGTCTGAACCAAGGACTACCGACTACTTCTTTGCCAAATTTGGGGTAATTCCGTTCGGCAGTTTGGGCTGTAGCTGCGGCTAAAGGTCCTATTGCATGGGGAAACGCGTTTTGGGACCCCCCTTTTTTCTCGGCCCCCGCTTGATGAATCAACGGGAAATTGGATAGGAGCGGACCGGAGCTGGCCAAAAGTTTGGAAAATTTTGCGCAGATTCGTCAATCGGCGCCAAAGTTATTCCAAATAGAATGTTGTGCATTTCCTATGGGTAATAGGTCCTAACTATAACTACCTACTGGCGACCGTCAGTAGGTAATATATATATATATATATATATATATATATATATATATATATATATATATATATATATTACCTACTGGCGATAGCCAGTAGGTATATATAGTTAGGATTGTTTTCCATAGGGAAATCGCAACATTCTATTGGGAATAACTTTGGCGCCGGTTGAGGAATCTTCCTGAAATTTTCCTTAACTTTGCCTCGCAGCGCTCCTCTCCTTCCCTGGAAGTTTGGGGGGGGAATTGTCAAGCGGGGGCCGAGATAAAAGGGGGGTCCCAAAACATGTTTTCCCCATGCTAATCTCCATAGGGCGGTTGGACTCACTTTTAGCCCGAACGGCTGAATGGTTTTCCACCAAACTTGGCAAAATTGTAGGGACTGGTAGCCCGATGTGCCTTTGCTATGTCTCAAGATATGTGCTCCTGTGGTTTTTACGAAAATTAACTTTGAAAAAATATATATTGGGCTACATTGGGCTATATATATGTTAGAGCCCAAATGTAGCCCAATGTAGCCCAAAGATGCCACCAGAGACAAAAAAAACAAATGTAGCCCAAATATCAGCCAGATGTAGCCCAACTATAGCCCAATGACAGAATGTCCCAGAGTGTTCTAAAGAACAACTAGAGCGCTAACAGTCTTACTTATGACAAAAGTATGGCACACCTGAAGTCATCTTGATTGGAATAAAGTGTTAACACTTAAAACATTTAATTTGCAAAGGAACAAAATGAGGGGGTTCATTTTGCCATAGAAATTATGATTAGTGCGGAGCTCGGTTCTCCCCCCGTCCCTGCAAAAACAGTAAAGAGTTTGGGCATAATCATTGATGCCGAACTCTCCCTCAAAGCCCAAGTTGGAGCGGTAGTGTCATCCTGCATGTACCAACTTAGGAGGATCCGCAAAATCCGCCATCTTCTTCCCCCTGCGGCACTTACCCAAACCGTCATCTCACTTGTACTCTCCCGGTTGGATTTTTCCAATTCCATTTACCACGGTCTTCCACAATATCTGTCACATCGTCTCCAAGTTGTCCAGAACCAGGCGGCACGCCTGATTCACGAAATCCCCAGATGGCAATCGGCCAAACCTTTGCTCCATAGCCTTCATTGGCTCCCAATAGACCTAAGGGCAGCTTTTAAGGTGGCATGTCTCACTTTCAAAGCCCTTCACTGTTCTGGCCCTGTGTTTCTCCGATCCCTTATCCGCCCCCACTGCCCAATACGTAACCTCCGCTCAGCCCACCGCCACCTGTTGGTCACTCCCAAGAATAAAACTAAGAAATTCGGCGGTCGCCGTTTCTCCTATTTAGCTCCTGTGCTCTGGAATCTCCTTCCTCTCTCAATTAAATCTTCTTCCTCCCTCCTGAATTTTAGAAAACTATTAAAAACTCACCTTTTTCCCTCCCTCAGCTAGAACTCTGCTACTCACGCTTCCTCCTCACCCACCCATTCTGTCTACCAGCACCAGGAAGCTTCGGCGTCAGCGCGCTCTACAAATTACACCTAAGATAAGATAAGATAAGAAAGAAAAATTAGGGCACATTTTGAGTGACTTCTCAAATCCTCTTATATTTCATTAAAAAAATTCTGATATGCAGTCTCCCAAGATGGCCACCAGAGACAAAAGAGCCCAAATGTAGCCCAAATATCAGCCAGATGTAGTCCAACTATAGCCCAATGACAGAATGTCCCAGAGTGTTCTAAAGAACAACTAGAACGCTAACAGTCTTACTTATGACAAAAGTATGGCACACCTGAAGTCATCTTGATTGGAATAAAGTGGTAACACTTAATATATTTAATTTGAAAAGGAACAAAATGAGGGGTTTCATTTTGCCATAGAAATTTTATATATATATATATTCACTGAAAAAACCATAGGTTACACACCAGTTATAGTTAGGAATTAGCATTTAAAAAACCTTTGAAATTCACTGAAAAAAACATAGGTTTCACACCAGTTATAGTTAGCTGGAAATTTTACTCGCATAAAACCATTGAAATTCCCACGTTATAGTTAGTTGTACTCACTATAACTTGCACGTCTGCAATGCACTGCTGATGACGTCACATATTACATCACTCATGCATATATTTAAATATTTAAACATTACTCGCTAATATATGTATTCACTAAGATACACTTAATAAGCCAGTTAACCAATCAATTTTTTTTTTAAAAACACTGAAAAAACCATAGGTTTCAGGCCTTCTTTAGTTAGGAATTAGCATTTAAAAAACCTTTGAAATTCACTGAAAAAACCATAGGTTTCAGGCCTTATATAGTTATGAATTAGCATTTAAAAAACCTTTGAAATTCACTGAAAAAACCATAGGTTTCAGGCCTTATATAGTTAGGAATCAGCATTTAAAAAACCTTTGAAATTCACTGAAAAAAACATAGGTTTCAGGCCTTATATAGTTAGGAATTAGCATTTAAAAAAACCTTTGAAATTCACTGAAAAAACCATAGGTTTCAGGAGTTATATAGTTAGGAATTAGTTCTTAAAAAACCTTTGAAATTCACTCAAAAAACTATACGTTTTAGTGGTATTATAGTTAGCTGGACATTTTACTCATACAAAACCAATGAAATTGCTCCTATATAGTTAGTTGTACTAACTATATTTCGCGCACCCGCAATCCACTGCTGATTATCTCACATATTAGATCATTCATGACATGGTCAGTGACATCACTGATGACATCTCAAATGACATCACTGATGACATCACTGATGACATCATCCACGTGACAATCACATACACCTTTTCATACACTATTACAATTTTTCATCACTGTTTGTAAAATACAGAGTATCATATTTAAATCCATTGTCACAGCAATACAAGTATCTAAAAATCCACTCAGTGATTCATAGATGTATACACACATCTAATCACTTACCTATGGATTCACTCATACATGCTGTCAATGAACAATAGAACACTATCAAAAATACTTATACATCTATATCGACATTAAACAACAGCACGCATCCTATTCACATATGAAGTCATCCTACTCACTTATGCAAACAATGGATCATACTTACATATTTACTTAGCAAAACACTCATACAAACACCACTTCTTCTATTCATTTAGATAGTAAGTCATACTTAGTGAATTATAAAATCATTATTACAAGTATACAGTTATCCATACAGTCACTCACACAATCATTGTGTCTTATGTATACTTATTTATATACAACAACTGACACATACACTGCCTTTTTTTTTCTAGTTTGTTGGACCTGTACCTTTGAGAAATATATTTGCTCATCACCACACCCATAAAGAGATTCCCTCACCCAAACTGTTAGAACATGTAGTTTTAATTTCATATATCTACTGAATCAACTATTCACACATCTTTGGACAGTCACACATCCCCCACCGAACCACACACACTTTCACACTCCCATACAAATACTTAGTTAACTAATCAATAACTAATATAGACTTTCACATAGCTAGTAACCAACTGTAGAATCAGTTTACACAAAAACTGACAAAGTGATACAGATATTCACGCAGTTTAGTCACTATCCACTATATTTAGTGAGACATTATAATTTGGTCAAGTAAACAGTCAATTACACTGCTACTAAATCCTCCATCCAAATATTTATTTATATATATCCACTCATTCTTCAATGTAAATTGCTATATATAAAATGCATATTTAAATAACGAAGCAAACCACATTCACTGGATGATGTCATCATCAGTGATGCCATCAGTGATGTCATTTGAGATGTCATCAGTGATGTCACTGACCATGTCATGAATGATCTAATATGTGACATCATCAGCAGTGGATTGCGGGTGCGCGAAATATAGTTAGTACAACTAACTATATAGGAGCAATTTCATTGGTTTTGTATGAGTAAAATGTCCAGCTAACTATAACACCACTAAAACTTATAGTTTTTTGAGTGAATATATATATATATATATATATATATATATATATATATATATATATATATATATATATATATATATATGATGTGATCAAGGTTACTTGTTAACCGAAAGGCGTCATGCCAGAAGAGAGCCGTGTGAAGAGTTAATAAATCTTCCTAAATACTTACCTGCTGCTTGGTGGTCCGTCATTCTGTGGTCCGAAAACGCCATTTGCAGAATATGCTTGGATATATATATATATATATATATATATATATATATATATATACATATATCATCGCTCCAGAAGGTTGCCCTTGCTTGGGAAGCACTCCGATGCCATCATAGGTAAAAATTAGCCTTTATTGGTATGAGCAGCACAAACCGCACTGATTGCTTTAGCAGTTCAAAATCGTCCGTTCTAGCCTGACGCGTTTCGAGAAGTAGTCTCTTTGTCAAAGGCGCGGGCGTGATGAAAGTGTGCGCGCCAAAGGACTCCTTAATTAATGCAAATGGGCCCGCCCTCGTTGAGCCGCTCGTACCTGCACGAGCGAGGCATGCTGGGTCCTGCAGTCCGTGGCTGATCGTGAGACAATCGGCACCATAGTCCGCCGCATATTTCAAGCCCACAGATGAGCCTCAGAGCGCTAGTCCTGCTCTCATCCAGTATGGCATCCCAAAGTGATCCGGTAGTTACCAGGTCTTCCGCCCCCGTAGTTAATAAGGTGGTGCCGTCCCGGCGGCCGGACCGCCGCCTTAACATCATCGCTCCAGAAGGTTGCCCTTGCTTGGGAAGCACTCCGATGACATCATAGGTAAAAATTAGCCTTTATTGGTATGAGCAGCACAAACCGCACTGATTGCTTTAGCAGTTCAAAATTGTCCGTTCTAGCCTGACGCGTTTCGAGAAGTAGTCTCTTTGTCAAAGGCGCGGGCGTGATGAAAGTGTGCGCGCCACTGGACTCCTTAATCAATGCAAATGGGCCCGCCCTCGTTAAGCCGCTCGTACCTGCACGAGCGAGGCATGCTGGGTCCTGCAGTCCGTGGCTGATCGTGAGACAATCGGCACCATAGTCCGCCGCATATTTCAAGCCCACAGATGGGCCTCAGAGCGCTAGTCCTGCTCTCATCCAGTATGGCATCCCAAAGTGATCCGGTAGTTACCAGGTCTTCCGCCCCCGTAGTTAATAAGGTGGTGCCGTCCCGGCGGCCGGACCGCCGCCTTAACATCATCGCTCCAGAAGGTTGCCCTTGCTTGGGAAGCACTCCAATGCCATCATAGGTAAAAATTAGCCCTTATTGGTATAAGCAGCACAAACCGCACTGATTGCTTTAGCAGTTCAAAATCGTCCGTTCTAGCCTGACGAGTTTCGAGAAGTAGTCTCTTTGTCAAAGGCACGGGCGTGATGAAAGTGTGCGGGCCACAGGACTCCTTAATTAATGCAAATGGGCCCGCCCTCGTTGAGCCGCTCGTACCTGCACGAGCGAGGCATGCTGGGTCCTGCAGTCCGTGGCTGATCGTGAGACAATCGGCACCATAGTCCGCCGCATATTTCAAGCCCACAGATGGGCCTCAGAGCGCTAGTCCTGCTCTCATTCAGTATGGCATCCCAAAGTGATCCGGTAGTTACCAGGTCTTCGGCCCCCGTAGTTAATAAGGTGGTGCCGTCCCGGCGGCCGGACCGCCGCCTTAACATCATCGCTCCAGAAGGTTGCCCTTGCTTGGGAAGCACTCCGATGCCATCATAGGTAAAAATTAGCCTTTATTGGTATGAGCAGCACAAACCGCACTGATTGCTTTAGCAGTTCAAAATCGTCCGTTCTAGCCTGACGAGTTTCGAGAAGTATTCTCTTTGTCAAAGGCGTGGGCGTGATGAAAGTGTGCGCGCCACAGGACTCCTTAATTAATGCAAATGGGCCCGCCCTCGTTGAGCCGCTCGTACCTGCACAAGCGAGGCATGCTGGGTCCTGCAGTCCGTGGCTGATCGTGAGACAATCGGCACCATAGTCCGCCGCATATTTCAAGCCCACAGATGGGCCTCAGAGTGCTAGTCCTGCTCTCATCCAGTATGGCATCCCAAAGTGATCCGGTAGTTACCAGGTCTTTCGCCCCCGTAGTTAATAAGGTGGTGCCGTCCCGGCGGCCGGACCGCCGCCTTAACATCATCGCTCCAGAAGGTTGCCCTTGCTTGGGAAGCACTCCGATGCCATCATAGGTAAAAATTAGCCTTTATTGGTATGAGCAGCACAAACCGCACTGATTGCTTTAGCAGTTCAAAATCGTCCGTTCTAGCCTGACGCGTTTCGAGAAGTAGTCTCTTTGTCAAAGGCGCGGGCGTGATGAAAGTGTGGGCGCCACAGGACTCCTTAATTAATGCAAATGGGCCCGCACTCGTTGAGCCGCTCGTACCTGCACGAGCGAGGCATGCTGGGTCCTGCAGTCCGTGGCTGATCGTGAGACAATCGGCACCATAGTCCGCCGCATATTTCAAGCCCACAGATGGGCCTCAGAGCGCTAGTCCTGCTCTCATTCAGTATGGCATCCCAAAGTGATCCGGTAGTTACCAGGTCTTCGGCCCCCGTAGTTAATAAGGTGGTGCCGTCCCGGCGGCCGGACCACCGCCTTAACATCATCGCTCCAGAAGGTTGCCCTTGCTTGGGAAGCACTCCGATGCCATCATAGGTAAAAATTAGCCTTTATTGGTATGAGCAGCACAAACCGCACTGATTGCTTTAGCAGTTCAAAATCGTCCGTTCTAGCCTGACGAGTTTCGAGAAGTATTCTCTTTGTCAAAGGCGTGGGCGTGATGAAAGTGTGCGCGCCACAGGACTCCTTAATTAATGCAAATGGGCCCGCCCTCGTTGAGCCGCTCGTACCTGCACAAGCGAGGCATGCTGGGTCCTGCCGTCCGTGGCTGATCGTGAGACAATCGGCACCATAGTCCGCCGCATATTTCAAGCCCACAGATGGGCCTCAGAGTGCTAGTCCTGCTCTCATCCAGTATGGCATCCCAAAGTGATCCGGTAGTTACCAGGTCTTTTGCCCCCGTAGTTAATAAGGTGGTGCCGTCCCGGCGGCCGGACCGCCGCCTTAACATCATCGCTCCAGAAGGTTGCCCTTGCTTGGGAAGCACTCCGATGCCATCATAGGTAAAAATTAGCCTTTATTGGTATGAGCAGCACAAACCGCACTGATTGCTTTAGCAGTTCAAAATCGTCCGTTCTAGCCTGACGCGTTTCGAGAAGTAGTCTCTTTGTCAAAGGCGCGGGCGTGATGAAAGTGTGCGCGCCACAGGACTCCTTAATTAATGCAAATGGGCCCGCCCTCGTTGAGCCGCTCGTACCTGCACGAGCGAGGCATGCTGGGTCCTGCAGTCCGTGGCTGATCGTGAGACAATCGGCACCATAGTCCGCCGCATATTTCAAGCCCACAGATGGGCCTCAGAGTGCTAGTCCTGCTCTCATCCAGTATGGCATCCCAAAGTGATCCGGTAGTTACCAGGTCTTTTGCTTACGCTTGAAGCCTTGTGTGTGTCTGTGTGCCTTTCAACAACTGGAACAAGCAGGGAGCATAATTTATTGGCGGCTGCCGTGCCGTCGAAAGTGCACCACTCCAGGAACCTGGGGGCCACGGGGGTCGTCATCCAGCCGGTCCTCACATGTGGGGCACATTACTTTGGATTAGGAAGCGCCTGCTGCCAGAGACCTATCTGCAGGTCTTTAAACCAACAGAACATTTTGCACAGAGCACCGGAATGAAATGGCACTACATTTCCCTAAATGCACAGCGCAGGACTCATTCAGAGCTGCCCATCAGGGGGCGTTGCATCATGCAGAGAAAAGGGAGTGTTTTGTACCAGCTGATGCTTTCTTCATTTTCCACACAAGCCTCTGAGGAAGAAGTTATTTCGAAACGCGTCAGGCAGTGGGAAACTGACTGTTAAAGGTGGGCAGCTAGACGCTTCTGTACCAGTTAATAAAGGCTTACGCTTGAAGCCTTTTGTGTGTCTGTGTGCCTTTCAACAACTGGAACAAGCAGGGAGCATAATATATATATATATATATATATATATATATATATATGATGTGATCAAGGTTACTTGTTAACCGAAAGGCGTCATGCCAGAAGAGAGCCGTGTGAAGAGTTAATAAATCTTCCTAAATACTTACCTGCTGCTTGGTGGTCCGTCATTCTGTGGTCCGAAAACGCCATTTGCAGAATATGCTTGGATATATATATATATATATATCATCGCTCCAGAAGGTTGCCCTTGCTTGGGAAGCACTCCGATGCCATCATAGGTAAAAATTAGCCTTTATTGGTATGAGCAGCACAAACCGCACTGATTGCTTTAGCAGTTCAAAATCGTCCGTTCTAGCCTGACGCGTTTCGAGAAGTAGTCTCTTTGTCAAAGGCGCGGGCGTGATGAAAGTGTGCGCGCCACAGGACTCCTTAATTAATGCAAATGGGCCCGCCCTCGTTGAGCCGCTCGTACCTGCACGAGCGAGGCATGCTGGGTCCTGCAGTCCGTGGCTGATCGTGAGACAATCGGCACCATAGTCCGCCGCATATTTCAAGCCCACAGATGGGCCTCAGAGCGCTAGTCCTGCTCTCATCCAGTATGGCATCCCAAAGTGATCCGGTAGTTACCAGGTCTTCCGCCCCCGTAGTTAATAAGGTGGTGCCGTCCCGGCGGCCGGACCGCCGCCTTAACATCATCGCTCCAGAAGGTTGCCCTTGCTTGGGAAGCACTCCGATGACATCATAGGTAAAAATTAGCCTTTATTGGTATGAGCAGCACAAACCGCACTGATTGCTTTAGCAGTTCAAAATTGTCCGTTCTAGCCTGACGCGTTTCGAGAAGTAGTCTCTTTGTCAAAGGCGCGGGCGTGATGAAAGTGTGCGCGCCACTGGACTCCTTAATCAATGCAAATGGGCCCGCCCTCGTTAAGCCGCTCGTACCTGCACGAGCGAGGCATGCTGGGTCCTGCAGTCCGTGGCTGATCGTGAGACAATCGGCACCATAGTCCGCCGCATATTTCAAGCCCACAGATGGGCCTCAGAGCGCTAGTCCTGCTCTCATCCAGTATGGCATCCCAAAGTGATCCGGTAGTTACCAGGTCTTCCGCCCCCGTAGTTAATAAGGTGGTGCCGTCCCGGCGGCCGGACCGCCGCCTTAACATCATCGCTCCAGAAGGTTGCCCTTGCTTGGGAAGCACTCCAATGCCATCATAGGTAAAAATTAGCCCTTATTGGTATAAGCAGCACAAACCGCACTGATTGCTTTAGCAGTTCAAAATCGTCCGTTCTAGCCTGACGAGTTTCGAGAAGTAGTCTCTTTGTCAAAGGCACGGGCGTGATGAAAGTGTGCGCGCCACAGGACTCCTTAATTAATGCAAATGGGCCCGCCCTCGTTGAGCCGCTCGTACCTGCACGAGCGAGGCATGCTGGGTCCTGCAGTCCGTGGCTGATCGTGAGACAATCGGCACCATAGTCCGCCGCATATTTCAAGCCCACAGATGGGCCTCAGAGCGCTAGTCCTGCTCTCATTCAGTATGGCATCCCAAAGTGATCCGGTAGTTACCAGGTCTTCGGCCCCCGTAGTTAATAAGGTGGTGCCGTCCCGGCGGCCGGACCGCCGCCTTAACATCATCGCTCCAGAAGGTTGCCCTTGCTTGGGAAGCACTCCGATGCCATCATAGGTAAAAATTAGCCTTTATTGGTATGAGCAGCACAAACCGCACTGATTGCTTTAGCAGTTCAAAATCGTCCGTTCTAGCCTGTTGAGTTTCGAGAAGTATTCTCTTTGTCAAAGGCGTGGGCTTGATGAAAGTGTGCGCGCCACAGGACTCCTTAATTAATGCAAATGGGCCCGCCCTCGTTGAGCCGCTCGTACCTGCACAAGCGAGGCATGCTGGGTCCTGCAGTCCGTGGCTGATCGTGAGACAATCGGCACCATAGTCCGCCGCATATTTCAAGCCCACAGATGGGCCTCAGAGTGCTAGTCCTGCTCTCATCCAGTATGGCATCCCAAAGTGATCCGGTAGTTACCAGGTCTTTTGCCCCCGTAGTTAATAAGGTGGTGCCGTCCCGGCGGCCGGACCGCCGCCTTAACATCATCGCTCCAGAAGGTTGCCCTTGCTTGGGAAGCACTCCGATGCCATCATAGGTAAAAATTAGCCTTTATTGGTATGAGCAGCACAAACCGCACTGATTGCTTTAGCAGTTCAAAATCGTCCGTTCTAGCCTGACGCGTTTCGAGAAGTAGTCTCTTTGTCAAAGGCGCGGGCGTGATGAAAGTGTGCGCGCCACAGGACTCCTTAATTAATGCAAATGGGCCCGCCCTCGTTGAGCCGCTCGTACCTGCACGAGCGAGGCATGCTGGGTCCTGCAGTCCGTGGCTGATCGTGAGACAATCGGCACCATAGTCCGCCGCATATTTCAAGCCCACAGATGGGCCTCAGAGCGCTAGTCCTGCTCTCATTCAGTATGGCATCCCAAAGTGATCCGGTAGTTACCAGGTCTTCGGCCCCCGTAGTTAATAAGGTGGTGCCGTCCCGGCGGCCGGACCACCGCCTTAACATCATCGCTCCAGAAGGTTGCCCTTGCTTGGGAAGCACTCCGATGCCATCATAGGTAAAAATTAGCCTTTATTGGTATGAGCAGCACAAACCGCACTGATTGCTTTAGCAGTTCAAAATCGTCCGTTCTAGCCTGACGCGTTTCGAGAAGTAGTCTCTTTGTCAAAGGCGCGGGCGTGATGAAAGTGTGCGCGCCACAGGACTCCTTAATTAATGCAAATGGGCCCGCCCTCGTTGAGCCGCTCGTACCTGCACGAGCGAGGCATGCTGGGTCCTGCAGTCCGTGGCTGATCGTGAGACAATCGGCACCATAGTCCGCCGCATATTTCAAGCCCACAGATGGGCCTCAGAGTGCTAGTCCTGCTCTCATCCAGTATGGCATCCCAAAGTGATCCGGTAGTTACCAGGTCTTTTGCTTACGCTTGAAGCCTTGTGTGTGTCTGTGTGCCTTTCAACAACTGGAACAAGCAGGGAGCATAATTTATTGGCGGCTGCCGTGCCGTCGAAAGTGCACCACTCCAAGAACCTGGGGGCCACGGGGGTCGTCATCCAGCCGGTCCTCACATGTGGGGCACATTACTTTGGATTAGGAAGCGCCTGCTGCCAGAGACCTATCTGCAGGTCTTTAAACCAACAGAACATTTTGCACAGAGCACCGGAATGAAATGGCACTACATTTCCCTAAATGCACAGCGCAGGACTCATTCAGAGCTGCCCATCAGGGGGCGTTGCATCATGCAGAGAAAAGGGAGTGTTTTGTACCAGCTGATGCTTTCTTCATTTTCCACACAAGCCTCTGAGGAAGAAGTTATTTCGAAACGCGTCAGGCAGTGGGAAACTGACTGTTAAAGGTGGGCAGCTAGACGCTTCTGTACCAGTTAATAAAGGCTTACGCTTGAAGCCTTTTGTGTGTCTGTGTGCCTTTCAACAACTGGAACAAGCAGGGAGCATAATATATATATATATATATATATATATATATATATGATGTGATCAAGGTTACTTGTTAACCGAAAGGCGTCATGCCAGAAGAGAGCCGTGTGAAGAGTTAATAAATCTTCCTAAATACTTACCTGCTGCTTGGTGGTCCGTCATTCTGTGGTCCGAAAACGCCATTTGCAGAATATGCTTGGATATATATATATATATATATCCTCAAAACTTTCTCCCAACTGGGAAAAACTGGGTCGCACCTCCAACTTTGGGATTTAAACAGCAATCCTTTTTATTATCATTTTCAAGGGCAACAGGCACAGAGATCTACGCGTTTCGGTGTCACTCCACCTTGCTCACGATCACCGGGTTTGCCCCACCCACAAACATTTAACCACAAACATTTTTTTCAAAAAACGTGTTTCCTGTCACATGGTATGCTAAGAATTGTGGTTCTTGTAGTTTTTTCTAGTTTTTGACAAAAAGACTATTACTGAAAGGGTGCATCTCAATTAATAAATAATAGAAATATCCACAATCAAATGCATTTTAGTCGATTGCCTTCCAATAGGCCAACTACCATTATCAGCTGTGCAGAAACGCTAAAAAAGCAAAGAGAACGAACACGCGCTATCAAGAAACGGTAAGCGTGTGTTTCTGAATGTATGCGAGTGAAGCGTCTGCATGTTAAACAACCGGCATTTGGCTTTTCATCGGGAAATCGAGTGACCTAGTCAGAAACCGCAATTATTCCACTGAGAGTCAGCGGATTCAGCATTATACTATTGGTCACCAGTAAAGTACCGACCAGCAATTGGGTATAAACAGTCAATCCGCCTGTAAAATTATCAGTACTATTGGAGGGAAACGAAAAAACAGGCACAAACATGGAAAAGCGCGAAGCAAAACGCGCAACGAAAGTTAATGAACTTTTTGACAAGACCACCCCAAGAGAAAAAACGGGTGCAGGTTCTACATCAGGGAAAACGGATGCGAGAAGCAAATTGAAGAATTGGGAGAAATTGAGCCGCAAGGAGATTAACAAATCCTGGGAAATTATTACACTAGAGAAATATTTGGAAGCTAAAATGGTACCCAGGGGTTTGAGAATATTATTGATGCCCAACAACAATGATGCATCTAATGAATTATTAGAAGAATGGGGCGATCATGTCCTAGAGTCATCTTTGGGACTAATTATCATCTTGATAAAACATATCAAGATAGCTTTGGAGAAGCTGAAAGATGAGTTGCAGGAAGTGGAGAAAGAAATTAATGCTTTAAAATTAACATCCGAAATGACTAAATTCAAAGAGGATCTTGAAGCAGAAATCGATAAACATGAAGAAATAGTTATGGACAGAAAACACTCTAAATTTATCAGAGATACTAATGATTATGCGGATGGGCGCATCTTCTCGTTTGCAAGGAAATTTGATGGTTTGAAGGAACAAATGGCTTGGTCGAGCATGTCCAGTTTAGCGTCTTCCACAGTGTCCACGGAACAATTATCGAGAGATGAAAATGAGAACGCCAAAAGGATGCCTTTTTTAGGGGACATGCGCCTCATATTACAACAAAGATATTGGGAACGGAACCGCCCTGCACCTCAATTCCAGTCACGGCGAGGAAGGGGAAGGGGCAGACAATGGCCCGGAAAAAACGCCACAGAAGAGGTAAAAGGAGCAAGTGGCGGAGCAGAGAAGACTGGCGTGGAGACGAGAACGATGAGGCAGAGGAAAAAATAACAGATGAATTACAAGTAATAAACTTATCTGAAAGATTATTGACCACAACTGAAACATCGTTATTAAAGAGGGGGATAAACTTTTGTCCAAAAAGCCATATGAACTTGGCACAGGTGCGAATTGATTTATACCTGTACATAAGAAAAATTAAACTTGCAAAAGCATTTCGGGAAAAAACACTGAAGGAGAGAGATACTATTGCAGAAAGATCTAAGGTCCAAAATGTACCACTAACTGATGTTGAAGGTTTTTTGACTCTAATGAATATCACGCAAGATCCAACGCATGAAGTTACCATTTCACAGGCCATAACCCAATGTGGAGCAGGATTCAGTGGTAAAAAACCGAAATCAAAGTTCTACCCCCAATTAAGTCCTGGGAACAAAGTGGATTTGTTCCAAGAAGCAGTTATACAGGATTTATACAAAATGAAATTAAATTATGGCCTAGATAACCTATCGAAAGATGAACGACTGGCTCTCAAGCAGCTAATGGAGGATGATAAAATTGAAATCAAAGTTGCCGATAAAGGCGGCAACGTGATAATTCAGGATCGCAGCGCATATCAAAAGGAAGCGCTTCGACAACTGAGGAACCCAATGCACTATGAAAAATTGAAAACCAATCCAACAATGGAATTAAAAAAGACAATTGATGCAAAACTAAACTGTTGGAAGGAAAATGGATTACTTGATGAAATGGAATTGAAATTCCTCACTGTGGCTCACCCGATTTTGGCAACTATTTACTTTTTGCCAAAAATACATAAGGACCAAAAAAAACCACCTGGGAGGCCAATCATTTCCGCGAAAGGTTCATTATTGGAGCCAATGGCGGAATATGTCGATCACTTCCTAAAACCATCAGTATCAAAACTGAACTCCTACATACAGGATACAAGTGACCTATTGAGGAACTTGGTTGATACACCATGGCAGGAATCTTATTGGCTCATCTCAATGGATGTAATTGGTTTGTACACCAATATTGACAACGACATGGGCGTAAAGGCTTGCAAATCCTTTTTGAAAGAAAGAACTTTGGAATTCAACAATCACAATGAAATGTTGGAAGAAATGTTAACAATTTGCCTGGAACAAAACATCTTCACTTTTGCAGGTGAAATCTACAAACAACGGAGCGGGACGGCCATGGGTTTTTCCTTCAGCCCATCGTACGCATGCCTAACCATGGGGTGGTGGGAACAGGAAGTTGCGTGGAGCTCAAACAATGAATGGTCGGTGAATAAAGTGGTGAGTTGGAAGCGATTCATTGATGATTTGTTTATAATCTGGGATGGATCGGAAACAGAATTCCAAGAATATTTTCAGATTATGAACACAAGTGTGAAAAATCTTAAATTCACATACAATATGAGCAAGGAGAGAATAATTTTCTTGGACACAGAAATTTATATAAAAAATCAGCAAATTCATACAACTCTCCATCGCAAAGCAACATCCACTAATGCCACGCTAGAAGCAACCAGTTTCCACCAAAAGTCATTATTAAACAGCATTCCTTACGGTGAATTCTTGCGAGTCCGGAGGATATGCAGTGAAGAAGATGAATGGAAAAGGCACAGTAAACGTACAATGGAAAGATTCATTCAAAGGAAATACCCATTACAAACAGTAAAAGATTGCCTCGCAAAAAGCTGTACAAAAACACGCGAGGATTGTTTGAATAGAACAAACAAAGGAAAAGATCCCGAGGAAAACAAGATTCGCTTAATAACAGACTACTCACAAGAGAGTGAAAAAATTGGCAAAATTCTCTGCAGAAATTGGAAATTGTTACAATTAGATAACACGGTCAAAGAGATTGTGGGAACACATCCAACAATAACCTATAGGCGTGCTAAAAATCTAAAGGACCATCTGATACACAGCCACTTCCAGAAAAAGAGACAGGATGATTGGCTGAAAACCAAAGGATTCATGAAATGCCATGGTTGCAAAATGTGCCAGATAGCCAAGCCAACAAAAGAAATAACTTTGGCAAACAAAAAGAAATGGAAAATCAGTCAGTGTATCACGTGCAAAACACCGTTTACTGTTTATGTGGTGGAGTGCCCCTGCCCAATGCAATATGTTGGAAGTACAACTGTTGAATTGAAGAACCGAATCTTACAACATATGAGGGCCACAATTCACAAGGACCGCTCCAATGCCATAGCCAAACACATGGAAATTGCACACCAGGGTGATTGGCAAAAACTGAGATTTTATGGCATCCAAACTATTTTCAAAAGTGAGCGGGGGGGTGATCGAGAGAAAAAACTGCGACAAGTGGAATCTAAATTCATCATTAACCTGAGGACCCTGCACCCGAATGGGTTGAATCAATCGGAGGAATTATATGTGCACCTTTGAACTGTTATAAAAACTATTTGTGCAAGAACAATAAGTATGAGTAGACAGCCTATTGGAAGGCATTACAAATAATGGTAGTTGGCCTATTGGAAGGCAATCGACTAAAATGCATTTGATTGTGGATATTTCTATTATTTATTAATTGAGATGCACCCTTTCAGTAATAGTCTTTTTGTCAAAAACTAGAAAAAACTACAAGAACCACAATTCTTAGCATACCATGTGACAGGAAACACGTTTTTTGAAAAAAATGTTTGTGGTTAAATGTTTGTGGGTGGGGCAAACCCGGTGATCGTGAGCAAGGTGGAGTGACACCGAAACGCGTAGATCTCTGTGCCTGTTGCCCTTGAAAATGATAATAAAAAGGATTGCTGTTTAAATCCCAAAGTTGGCTGTGCGACCCAGTTTTTCCCAGTTGGGAGAAAGTTTTGAGGATAATAGCGGCTTGGTTCTGCCGCAGGATACCGCACATGAGTGAGCGCTGCATCATCTCCCGCAAAGGAACTGATTTGGAGGAATATATATATATATATATATATATATATATATATATATATATATCATCGCTCCAGAAGGTTGCCCTTGCTTGGGAAGCACTCCGATGCCATCATAGGTAAAAATTAGCCTTTATTGGTATGAGCAGCACAAACCGCACTGATTGCTTTAGCAGTTCAAAATCGTCCGTTCTAGCCTGACGCGTTTCGAGAAGTAGTCTCTTTGTCAAAGGCGCGGGCGTGATGAAAGTGTGCGCGCCACAGGACTCCTTAATTAATGCAAATGGGCCCGCCCTCGTTGAGCCGCTCGTACCTGCACGAGCGAGGCATGCTGGGTCCTGCAGTCCGTGGCTGATCGTGAGACAATCGGCACCATAGTCCGCCGCATATTTCAAGCCCACAGATGGGCCTCAGAGCGCTAGTCCTGCTCTCATCCAGTATGGCATCCCAAAGTGATCCGGTAGTTACCAGGTCTTCCGCCCCCGTAGTTAATAAGGTGGTGCCGTCCCGGCGGCCGGACCGCCGCCTTAACATCATCGCTCTAGAAGGTTGCCCTTGCTTGGGAAGCACTCCGATGACATCATAGGTAAAAATTTGCCTTTATTGGTATGAGCAGCACAAACCGCACTGATTGCTTTAGCAGTTCAAAATTGTCCGTTCTAGCCTGACGCGTTTCGAGAAGTAGTCTCTTTGTCAAAGGCGAGGGCGTGATGAAAGTGTGCGCGCCACAGGACTCCTTAATCAATGCAAATGGGCCCGCCCTCGTTGAGCCGCTCGTACCTGCACGAGCGAGGCATGCTGGGTCCTGCAGTCCGTGGCTGATCATGAGACGATCGGCACCATAGTCCGCCGCATATTTCAAGCCCACAGATGGGCCTCAGAGCGCTAGTCCTGCTCTCATCCAGTATGGCATCCCAAAGTGATCCGGTAGTTACCAGGTCTTCCGCCCCCGTAGTTAATAAGGTGGTGCCGTCCCGGCGGCCGGACCGCCGCCTTAACATCATCGCTCCAGAAGGTTGCCCTTGCTTGGGAAGCACTCCAATGCCATCATAGGTAAAAATTAGCCCTTATTGGTATAAGCAGCACAAACCGCACTGATTGCTTTAGCAGTTCAAAATCGTCCGTTCTAGCCTGACGAGTTTCGAGAAGTAGTCTCTTTGTCAAAGGCACGGGCGTGATGAAAGTGTGCGCACCACAGGACTCCTTAATTAATGCAAATGGGCCCGCCCTCGTTGAGCCGCTCGTACCTGCACGAGCGAGGCATGCTGGGTCCTGCAGTCCGTGGCTGATCGTGAGACAATCGGCACCATAGTCCGCCGCATATTTCAAGCCCACAGATGGGCCTCAGAGCGCTAGTCCTGCTCTCATTCAGTATGGCATCCCAAAGTGATCCGGTAGTTACCAGGTCTTCGGCCCCCGTAGTTAATAAGGTGGTGCCGTCCCGGCGGCCAGACCGCCGCCTTAACATGATCGCTCCAGAAGGTTGCCCTTGCTTGGGAAGCACTCCGATGCCATCATAGGTAAAAATTAGCCTTTATTGGTATGAGCAGCACAAACCGCACTGATTGCTTTAGCAGTTCAAAATCGTCCGTTCTAGCCTGACGAGTTTCGAGAAGTATTCTCTTTGTCAAAGGCGCGGGCGTGATGAAAGTGTGCGCGCCACAGGACTCCTTAATTAATGCAAATGGGCCCGCCCTCGTTGAGCCGCTCGTACCTGCACGAGCGAGGCATGCTGGGTCCTGCAGTCCGTGGCTGATCGTGAGACAATCGGCACCATAGTCCGCCGCATATTTCAAGCCCACAGATGGGCCTCAGAGTGCTAGTCCTGCTCTCATCCAGTATGGCATCCCAAAGTGATCCGGTAGTTACCAGGTCTTTTGCCCCCGTAGTTAATAAGGTGGTGCCGTCCCGGCGGCCGGACCGCCGCCTTAACATCATCGCTCCAGAAGGTTGCCCTTGCTTGGGAAGCACTCCGATGCCATCATAGGTAAAAATTAGCCTTTATTGATATGAGCAGCACAAACCGCACTGATTGCTTTAGCAGTTCAAAATCGTCCGTTCTAGCCTGACGCGTTTCGAGAAGTAGTCTCTTTGTCAAAGGCGCGGGCGTGATGAAAGTGTGCGCGCCACAGGACTCCTTAATTAATGCAAATGGGCCCGCCCTCGTTGAGCCGCTCGTACCTGCACGAGCGAGGCATGCTGGGTCCTGCAGTCCGTGGCTGATCGTGAGACAATCGGCACCATAGTCCGCCGCATATTTCAAGCCCACAGATGGGCCTCAGAGTGCTAGTCCTGCTCTCATCCAGTATGGCATCCCAAAGTGATCCGGTAGTTACCAGGTCTTTTGCTTACGCTTGAAGCCTTGTGTGTGTCTGTGTGCCTTTCAACAACTGGAACAAGCAGGGAGCATAATTTATTGGCGGCTGCCGTGCCGTCGAAAGTGCACCACTCCAGGAACCTGGGGGCCACGGGGGTCGTCATCCAGCCGGTCCTCACATGTGGGGCACATTACTTTGGATTAGGAAGCGCCTGCTGCCAGAGACCTATCTGCAGGTCTTTAAACCAACAGAACATTTTGCACAGAGCACCGGAATGAAATGGCACTACATTTCCCTAAATGCACAGCGCAGGACTCATTCAGAGCTGCCCATCAGGGGGCGTTGCATCATGCAGAGAAAAGGGAGTGTTTTGTACCAGCTGATGCTTTCTTCATTTTCCACACAAGCCTCTGAGGAAGAAGTTATTTCGAAACGCGTCAGGCAGTGGGAAACTGACTGTTAAAGGTGGGCAGCTAGACGCTTCTGTACCAGTTAATAAAGGCTTACGCTTGAAGCCTTTTGTGTGTCTGTGTGCCTTTCAACAACTGGAACAAGCAGGGAGCATAATATATATATATATATATATATATATATATGATGTGATCAAGGTTACTTGTTAACCGAAAGGCGTCATGCCAGAAGAGAGCCGTGTGAAGAGTTAATAAATCTTCCTAAATACTTACCTGCTGCTTGGTGGTCCGTCATTCTGTGGTCCGAAAACGCCATTTGCAGAATATGCTTGGATATATATATATATATATATATATATATATATATATATATATCATCGCTCCAGAAGGTTGCCCTTGCTTGGGAAGCACTCCGATGCCATCATAGGTAAAAATTAGCCTTTATTGGTATGAGCAGCACAAACCGCACTGATTGCTTTAGCAGTTCAAAATCGTCCGTTCTAGCCTGACGCGTTTCGAGAAGTAGTCTCTTTGTCAAAGGCGCGGGCGTGATGAAAGTGTGCGCGCCACAGGACTCCTTAATTAATGCAAATGGGCCCGCCCTCGTTGAGCCGCTCGTACCTGCACGAGCGAGGCATGCTGGGTCCTGCAGTCCGTGGCTGATCGTGAGACAATCGGCACCATAGTCCGCCGCATATTTCAAGCCCACAGATGGGCCTCAGAGCGCTAGTCCTGCTCTCATCCAGTATGGCATCCCAAAGTGATCCGGTAGTTACCAGGTCTTCCGCCCCCGTAGTTAATAAGGTGGTGCCGTCCCGGCGGCCGGACCGCCGCCTTAACATCATCGCTCCAGAAGGTTGCCCTTGCTTGGGAAGCACTCCGATGACATCATAGGTAAAAATTAGCCTTTATTGGTATGAGCAGCACAAACCGCACTGATTGCTTTAGCAGTTAAAAATTGTCCGTTCTAGCCTGACGCGTTTCGAGAAGTAGTCTCTTTGTCAAAGGCGCGGGCGTGATGAAAGTGTGCGCGCCACAGGACTCCTTAATCAATGCAAATGGGCCCGCCCTCGTTGAGCCGCTCGTACCTGCACGAGCGAGGCATGCTGGGTCCTGCAGTCCGTGGCTGATCGTGAGACAATCGGCACCATAGTCCGCCGCATATTTCAAGCCCACAGATGGGCCTCAGAGCGCTAGTCCTGCTCTCATTCAGTATGGCATCCCAAAGTGATCCGGTAGTTACCAGGTCTTCGGCCCCCGTAGTTAATAAGGTGGTGCCGTCCCGGCGGCCAGACCGCCGCCTTAACATCATCGCTCCAGAAGGTTGCCCTTGCTTGGGAAGCACTCCGATGCCATCATAGGTAAAAATTAGCCTTTATTGGTATGAGCAGCACAAACCGCACTGATTGCTTTAGCAGTTCAAAATCGTCCGTTCTAGCCTGACGAGTTTCAAGAAGTATTCTCTTTGTCAAAGGCGCGGGCGTGATGAAAGTGTGCGCGCCACAGGACTCCTTAATTAATGCAAATGGGCCCGCCCTCGTTGAGCCGCTCGTACCTGCACGAGCGAGGCATGCTGGGTCCTGCAGTCCGTGGCTGATCGTGAGACAATCGGCACCATAGTCCGCCGCATATTTCAAGCCCACAGATGGGCCTCAGAGTGCTAGTCCTACTCTCATCCAGTATGGCATCCCAAAGTGATCCGGTAGTTACCAGGTCTTTTGCCCCCGTAGTTAATAAGGTGGTGCCGTCCCGGCGGCCGGACCGCCGCCTTAACATCATCGCTCCAGAAGGTTGCCCTTGCTTGGGAAGCACTCCGATGCCATCATAGGTAAAAATTAGCCTTTATTGGTATGAGCAGCACAAACCGCACTGATTGCTTTAGCAGTTCAAAATCGTCCGTTCTAGCCTGACGCGTTTCGAGAAGTAGTCTCTGTGTCAAAGGCGCGGGCGTGATGAAAGTGTGCGCGCCACAGGACTCCTTAATTAATGCAAATGGGCCCGCCCTCGTTGAGCCGCTCGTTCCTGCATGAGCGAGGCATGCTGGGTCCTGCAGTCCGTGGCTGATCGTGAGACAATCGGCACCATAGTCCGCCGCATATTTCAAGCCCACAGATGGGCCTCAGAGTGCTAGTCCTGCTCTCATCCAGTATGGCATCCCAAAGTGATCCGGTAGTTACCAGGTCTTTTGCCCCCGTAGTTAATAAGGTGGTGCCGTCCCGGCGGCCGGACCGCCGCCTTAACATCATCGCTCCAGAAGGTTGCCCTTGCTTGGGAAGCACTCCGATGCCATCATAGGTAAAAATTAGCCTTTATTGGTATGAGCAGCACAAACCGCACTGATTGCTTTAGCAGTTCAAAATCGTCCGTTCTAGCCTGACGCGTTTCGAGAAGTAGTCTCTTTGTCAAAGGCGCGGGCGTGATGAAAGTGTGCGCGCCACAGGACTCCTTAATTAATGCAAATGGGCCCGCCCTCGTTGAGCCGCTCGTACCTGCACGAGCGAGGCATGCTGGGTCCTGCAGTCCGTGGCTGATCGTGAGACAATCGGCACCATAGTCCGCCGCATATTTCAAGCCCACAGATGGGCCTCAGAGCGCTAGTCCTGCTCTCATCCAGTATGGCATCCCAAAGTGATCCGGTAGTTACCAGGTCTTCCGCCCCCGTAGTTAATAAGGTGGTGCCGTCCCGGCGGCCGGACCGCCGCCTTAACATCATCGCTCCAGAAGGTTGCCCTTGCTTGGGAAGCACTCCAATGCCATCATAGGTAAAAATTAGCCCTTATTGGTATAAGCAGCACAAACCGCACTGATTGCTTTAGCAGTTCAAAATCGTCCGTTCTAGCCTGACGAGTTTCGAGAAGTAGTCTCTTTGTCAAAGGCACGGGCGTGATGAAAGTGTGCGCGCCACAGGACTCCTTAATTAATGCAAATGGGCCCGCCCTCGTTGAGCCGCTCGTACCTGCACGAGCGAGGCATGCTGGGTCCTGCAGTCCGTGGCTGATCGTGAGACAATCGGCACCATAGTCCGCCGCATATTTCAAGCCCACAGATGGGCCTCAGAGCGCTAGTCCTGCTCTCATTCAGTATGGCATCCCAAAGTGATCCGGTAGTTACCAGGTCTTCGGCCCCCGTAGTTAATAAGGTGGTGCCGTCCCGGCGGCCGGACCGCCGCCTTAACATCATCGCTCCAGAAGGTTGCCCTTGCTTGGGAAGCACTCCGATGCCATCATAGGTAAAAATTAGCCTTTATTGGTATGAGCAGCACAAACCGCACTGATTGCTTTAGCAGTTCAAAATCGTCCGTTCTAGCCTGTTGAGTTTCGAGAAGTATTCTCTTTGTCAAAGGCGTGGGCGTGATGAAAGTGTGCGCGCCACAGGACTCCTTAATTAATGCAAATGGGCCCGCCCTCGTTGAGCCGCTCGTACCTGCACAAGCGAGGCATGCTGGGTCCTGCAGTCCGTGGCTGATCGTGAGACAATCGGCACCATAGTCCGCCGCATATTTCAAGCCCACAGATGGGCCTCAGAGTGCTAGTCCTGCTCTCATCCAGTATGGCATCCCAAAGTGATCCGGTAGTTACCAGGTCTTTTGCCCCCGTAGTTAATAAGGTGGTGCCGTCCCGGCGGCCGGACCGCCGCCTTAACATCATCGCTCCAGAAGGTTGCCCTTGCTTGGGAAGCACTCCGATGCCATCATAGGTAAAAATTAGCCTTTATTGGTATGAGCAGCACAAACCGCACTGATTGCTTTAGCAGTTCAAAATCGTCCGTTCTAGCCTGACGCGTTTCGAGAAGTAGTCTCTTTGTCAAAGGCGCAGGCGTGATGAAAGTGTGCGCGCCACAGGACTCCTTAATTAATGCAAATGGGCCCGCCCTCGTTGAGCCGCTCGTACCTGCACGAGCGAGGCATGCTGGGTCCTGCAGTCCGTGGCTGATCGTGAGACAATCGGCACCATAGTCCGCCGCATATTTCAAGCCCACAGATGGGCCTCAGAGCGCTAGTCCTGCTCTCATTCAGTATGGCATCCCAAAGTGATCCGGTAGTTACCAGGTCTTCGGCCCCCGTAGTTAATAAGGTGGTGCCGTCCCGGCGGCCGGACCACCGCCTTAACATCATCGCTCCAGAAGGTTGCCCTTGCTTGGGAAGCACTCCGATGCCATCATAGGTAAAAATTAGCCTTTATTGGTATGAGCAGCACAAACCGCACTGATTGCTTTAGCAGTTCAAAATCGTCCGTTCTAGCCTGACGCGTTTCGAGAAGTAGTCTCTTTGTCAAAGGCGCGGGCGTGATGAAAGTGTGCGCGCCACAGGACTCCTTAATTAATGCAAATGGGCCCGCCCTCGTTGAGCCGCTCGTACCTGCACGAGCGAGGCATGCTGGGTCCTGCAGTCCGTGGCTGATCGTGAGACAATCGGCACCATAGTCCGCCGCATATTTCAAGCCCACAGATGGGCCTCAGAGTGCTAGTCCTGCTCTCATCCAGTATGGCATCCCAAAGTGATCCGGTAGTTACCAGGTCTTTTGCTTACGCTTGAAGCCTTGTGTGTGTCTGTGTGCCTTTCAACAACTGGAACAAGCAGGGAGCATAATTTATTGGCGGCTGCCGTGCCGTCGAAAGTGCACCACTCCAAGAACCTGGGGGCCACGGGGGTCGTCATCCAGCCGGTCCTCACATGTGGGGCACATTACTTTGGATTAGGAAGCGCCTGCTGCCAGAGACCTATCTGCAGGTCTTTAAACCAACAGAACATTTTGCACAGAGCACCGGAATGAAATGGCACTACATTTCCCTAAATGCACAGCGCAGGACTCATTCAGAGCTGCCCATCAGGGGGCGTTGCATCATGCAGAGAAAAGGGAGTGTTTTGTACCAGCTGATGCTTTCTTCATTTTCCACACAAGCCTCTGAGGAAGAAGTTATTTCGAAACGCGTCAGGCAGTGGGAAACTGACTGTTAAAGGTGGGCAGCTAGACGCTTCTGTACCAGTTAATAAAGGCTTACGCTTGAAGCCTTTTGTGTGTCTGTGTGCCTTTCAACAACTGGAACAAGCAGGGAGCATAATATATATATATATATATATATATATATATGATGTGATCAAGGTTACTTGTTAACCGAAAGGCGTCATGCCAGAAGAGAGCCGTGTGAAGAGTTAATAAATCTTCCTAAATACTTACCTGCTGCTTGGTGGTCCGTCATTCTGTGGTCCGAAAACGCCATTTGCAGAATATGCTTGGATATATATATATATATATATATATATATATATATATATATATATATATATATCATCGCTACAGAAGGTTGCCCTTGCTTGGGATGCACTCCGATGCCATCATAGGTAAAAATTAGCCTTTATTGGTATGAGCAGCACAAACCGCACTGATTGCTTTAGCAGTTCAAAATCGTCCGTTCTAGCCTGACGCGTTTCGAGAAGTAGTCTCTTTGTCAAAGGCGCGGGCGTGATGAAAGTGTGCGCGCCACAGGACTCCTTAATTAATGCAAATGGGCCCGCCCTCGTTGAGCCGCTCGTACCTGCACGAGCGAGGCATGCTGGGTCCTGCAGTCTGTGGCTGATCGTGAGACAATCGGCACCATAGTCCGCCGCATATTTCAAGCCCACAGATGGGCCTCAGAGCGCTAGTCCTGCTCTCATCCAGTATGGCATCCCAAAGTGATCCGGTAGTTACCAGGTCTTCCGCCCCCGTAGTTAATAAGGTGGTGCCGTCCCGGCGGCCGGACCGCCGCCTTAACATCATCGCTCCAGAAGGTTGCCCTTGCTTGGGAAGCACTCCGATGACATCATAGGTAAAAATTTGCCTTTATTGGTATGAGCAGCACAAACCGCACTGATTGCTTTAGCAGTTCAAAATTGTCCGTTCTAGCCTGACGCGTTTCGAGAAGTAGTCTCTTTGTCAAAGGCGAGGGCGTGATGAAAGTGTGTGCGCCACAGGACTCCTTAATCAATGCAAATGGGCCCGCCCTCGTTGAGCCGCTCGTACCTGCACGAGCGAGGCATGCTGGGTCCTGCAGTCCGTGGCTGATCGTGAGACGATCGGCACCATAGTCCGCCGCATATTTCAAGCCCACAGATGGGCCTCAGAGCGCTAGTCCTGCTCTCATCCAGTATGGCATCCCAAAGTGATCCGGTAGTTACCAGGTCTTCCGCCCCCGTAGTTAATAAGGTGGTGCCGTCCCGGCGGCCGGACCGCCGCCTTAACATCATCGCTCCAGAAGGTTGCCCTTGCTTGGGAAGCACTCCAATGCCATCATAGGTAAAAATTAGCCCTTATTGGTATAAGCAGCACAAACCGCACTGATTGCTTTAGCAGTTCAAAATCGTCCGTTCTAGCCTGACGAGTTTCGAGAAGTAGTCTCTTTGTCAAAGGCACGGGCGTGATGAAAGTGTGCGCGCCACAGGACTCCTTAATTAATGCAAATGGGCCCGCCCTCGTTGAGCCGCTCGTACCTGCACGAGCGAGGCATGCTGGGTCCTGCAGTCCGTGGCTGATCGTGAGACAATCGGCACCATAGTCCGCCGCATATTTCAAGCCCACAGATGGGCCTCAGAGCGCTAGTCCTGCTCTCATTCAGTATGGCATCCCAAAGTGATCCGGTAGTTACCAGGTCTTCGGCCCCCGTAGTTAATAAGGTGGTGCCGTCCCGGCGGCCAGACCGCCGCCTTAACATCATCGCTCCAGAAGGTTGCCCTTGCTTGGGAAGCACTCCGATGCCATCATAGGTAAAAATTAGCCTTTATTGGTATGAGCAGCACAAACCGCACTGATTGCTTTAGCAGTTCAAAATCGTCCGTTCTAGCCTGACGAGTTTCGAGAAGTATTCTCTTTGTCAAAGGCGCGGGCGTGATGAAAGTGTGCGCGCCACAGGACTCCTTAATTAATGCAAATGGGCCCGCCCTCGTCGAGCCGCTCGTACCTGCACGAGCGAGGCATGCTGGGTCCTGCAGTCCGTGGCTGATCGTGAGACAATCGGCACCATAGTCCGCCGCATATTTCAAGCCCACAGATGGGCCTCAGAGTGCTAGTCCTGCTCTCATCCAGTATGGCATCCCAAAGTGATCCGGTAGTTACCAGGTCTTTTGCCCCCGTAGTTAATAAGGTGGTGCCGTCCCGGCGGCCGGACCGCCGCCTTAACATCATCGCTCCAGAAGGTTGCCCTTGCTTGGGAAGCACTCCGATGCCATCATAGGTAAAAATTAGCCTTTATTGGTATGAGCAGCACAAACCGCACTGATTGCTTTAGCAGTTCAAAATCGTCCGTTCTAGCCTGACGCGTTTCGAGAAGTAGTCTCTTTGTCAAAGGCGCGGGCGTGATGAAAGTGTGCGCGCCACAGGACTCCTTAATTAATGCAAATGGGCCCGCCCTCGTTGAGCCGCTCGTACCTGCACGAGCGAGGCATGCTGGGTCCTGCAGTCCGTGGCTGATCGTGAGACAATCGGCACCATAGTCCGCCGCATATTTCAAGCCCACAGATGGGCCTCAGAGCGCTAGTCCTGCTCTCATCCAGTATGGCATCCCAAAGTGATCCGGTAGTTACCAGGTCTTCCGCCCCCGTAGTTAATAAGGTGGTGCCGTCCCGGCGGCCGGACCGCCGCCTTAACATCATCGCTCCAGAAGGTTGCCCTTGCTTGGGAAGCACTCCGATGACATCATAGGTAAAAATTAGCCTTTATTGGTATGAGCAGCACAAACCGCACTGATTGCTTTAGCAGTTAAAAATTGTCCGTTCTAGCCTGACGCGTTTCGAGAAGTAGTCTCTTTGTCAAAGGCGCGGGCGTGATGAAAGTGTGCGCGCCACAGGACTCCTTAATCAATGCAAATGGGCCCGCCCTCGTTGAGCCGCTCGTACCTGCACGAGCGAGGCATGCTGGGTCCTGCAGTCCGTGGCTGATCGTGAGACAATCGGCACCATAGTCCGCCGCATATTTCAAGCCCACAGATGGGCCTCAGAGCGCTAGTCCTGCTCTCATTCAGTATGGCATCCCAAAGTGATCCGGTAGTTACCAGGTCTTCGGCCCCCGTAGTTAATAAGGTGGTGCCGTCCCGGCGGCCAGACCGCCGCCTTAACATCATCGCTCCAGAAGGTTGCCCTTGCTTGGGAAGCACTCCGATGCCATCATAGGTAAAAATTAGCCTTTATTGGTATGAGCAGCACAAACCGCACTGATTGCTTTAGCAGTTCAAAATCGTCCGTTCTAGCCTGACGAGTTTCAAGAAGTATTCTCTTTGTCAAAGGCGCGGGCGTGATGAAAGTGTGCGCGCCACAGGACTCCTTAATTAATGCAAATGGGCCCGCCCTCGTTGAGCCGCTCGTACCTGCACGAGCGAGGCATGCTGGGTCCTGCAGTCCGTGGCTGATCGTGAGACAATCGGCACCATAGTCCGCCGCATATTTCAAGCCCACAGATGGGCCTCAGAGTGCTAGTCCTACTCTCATCCAGTATGGCATCCCAAAGTGATCCGGTAGTTACCAGGTCTTTTGCCCCCGTAGTTAATAAGGTGGTGCCGTCCCGGCGGCCGGACCGCCGCCTTAACATCATCGCTCCAGAAGGTTGCCCTTGCTTGGGAAGCACTCCGATGCCATCATAGGTAAAAATTAGCCTTTATTGGTATGAGCAGCACAAACCGCACTGATTGCTTTAGCAGTTCAAAATCGTCCGTTCTAGCCTGACGCGTTTCGAGAAGTAGTCTCTGTGTCAAAGGCGCGGGCGTGATGAAAGTGTGCGCGCCACAGGACTCCTTAATTAATGCAAATGGGCCCGCCCTCGTTGAGCCGCTCGTTCCTGCATGAGCGAGGCATGCTGGGTCCTGCAGTCCGTGGCTGATCGTGAGACAATCGGCACCATAGTCCGCCGCATATTTCAAGCCCACAGATGGGCCTCAGAGTGCTAGTCCTGCTCTCATCCAGTATGGCATCCCAAAGTGATCCGGTAGTTACCAGGTCTTTTGCCCCCGTAGTTAATAAGGTGGTGCCGTCCCGGCGGCCGGACCGCCGCCTTAACATCATCGCTCCAGAAGGTTGCCCTTGCTTGGGAAGCACTCCGATGCCATCATAGGTAAAAATTAGCCTTTATTGGTATGAGCAGCACAAACCGCACTGATTGCTTTAGCAGTTCAAAATCGTCCGTTCTAGCCTGACGCGTTTCGAGAAGTAGTCTCTTTGTCAAAGGCGCGGGCGTGATGAAAGTGTGCGCGCCACAGGACTCCTTAATTAATGCAAATGGGCCCGCCCTCGTTGAGCCGCTCGTACCTGCACGAGCGAGGCATGCTGGGTCCTGCAGTCCGTGGCTGATCGTGAGACAATCGGCACCATAGTCCGCCGCATATTTCAAGCCCACAGATGGGCCTCAGAGCGCTAGTCCTGCTCTCATCCAGTATGGCATCCCAAAGTGATCCGGTAGTTACCAGGTCTTCGGCCCCCGTAGTTAATAAGGTGGTGCCGTCCCGGCGGCCGGACCGCCGCCTTAACATCATCGCTCCAGAAGGTTGCCCTTGCTTGGGAAGCACTCCGATGCCATCATAGGTAAAAATTAGCCTTTATTGGTATGAGCAGCACAAACCGCACTGATTGCTTTAGCAGTTCAAAATCGTCCGTTCTAGCCTGTTGAGTTTCGAGAAGTATTCTCTTTGTCAAAGGCGTGGGCGTGATGAAAGTGTGCGCGCCACAGGACTCCTTAATTAATGCAAATGGGCCCGCCCTCGTTGAGCCGCTCGTACCTGCACAAGCGAGGCATGCTGGGTCCTGCAGTCCGTGGCTGATCGTGAGACAATCGGCACCATAGTCCGCCGCATATTTCAAGCCCACAGATGGGCCTCAGAGTGCTAGTCCTGCTCTCATCCAGTATGGCATCCCAAAGTGATCCGGTAGTTACCAGGTCTTTTGCCCCCGTAGTTAATAAGGTGGTGCCGTCCCGGCGGCCGGACCGCCGCCTTAACATCATCGCTCCAGAAGGTTGCCCTTGCTTGGGAAGCACTCCGATGCCATCATAGGTAAAAATTAGCCTTTATTGGTATGAGCAGCACAAACCGCACTGATTGCTTTAGCAGTTCAAAATCGTCCGTTCTAGCCTGACGCGTTTCGAGAAGTAGTCTCTTTGTCAAAGGCGCGGGCGTGATGAAAGTGTGCGCGCCACAGGACTCCTTAATTAATGCAAATGGGCCCGCCCTCGTTGAGCCGCTCGTACCTGCACGAGCGAGGCATGCTGGGTCCTGCAGTCCGTGGCTGATCGTGAGACAATCGGCACCATAGTCCGCCGCATATTTCAAGCCCACAGATGGGCCTCAGAGCGCTAGTCCTGCTCTCATTCAGTATGGCATCCCAAAGTGATCCGGTAGTTACCAGGTCTTCGGCCCCCGTAGTTAATAAGGTGGTGCCGTCCCGGCGGCCGGACCACCGCCTTAACATCATCGCTCCAGAAGGTTGCCCTTGCTTGGGAAGCACTCCGATGCCATCATAGGTAAAAATTAGCCTTTATTGGTATGAGCAGCACAAACCGCACTGATTGCTTTAGCAGTTCAAAATCGTCCGTTCTAGCCTGACGCGTTTCGAGAAGTAGTCTCTTTGTCAAAGGCGCGGGCGTGATGAAAGTGTGCGCGCCACAGGACTCCTTAATTAATGCAAATGGGCCCGCCCTCGTTGAGCCGCTCGTACCTGCACGAGCGAGGCATGCTGGGTCCTGCAGTCCGTGGCTGATCGTGAGACAATCGGCACCATAGTCCGCCGCATATTTCAAGCCCACAGATGGGCCTCAGAGTGCTAGTCCTGCTCTCATCCAGTATGGCATCCCAAAGTGATCCGGTAGTTACCAGGTCTTTTGCTTACGCTTGAAGCCTTGTGTGTGTCTGTGTGCCTTTCAACAACTGGAACAAGCAGGGAGCATAATTTATTGGCGGCTGCCGTGCCGTCGAAAGTGCACCACTCCAAGAACCTGGGGGCCACGGGGGTCGTCATCCAGCCGGTCCTCACATGTGGGGCACATTACTTTGGATTAGGAAGCGCCTGCTGCCAGAGACCTATCTGCAGGTCTTTAAACCAACAGAACATTTTGCACAGAGCACCGGAATGAAATGGCACTACATTTCCCTAAATGCACAGCGCAGGACTCATTCAGAGCTGCCCATCAGGGGGCGTTGCATCATGCAGAGAAAAGGGAGTGTTTTGTACCAGCTGATGCTTTCTTCATTTTCCACACAAGCCTCTGAGGAAGAAGTTATTTCGAAACGCGTCAGGCAGTGGGAAACTGACTGTTAAAGGTGGGCAGCTAGACGCTTCTGTACCAGTTAATAAAGGCTTACGCTTGAAGCCTTTTGTGTGTCTGTGTGCCTTTCAACAACTGGAACAAGCAGGGAGCATAATATATATATATATATATATATATATATATATGATGTGATCAAGGTTACTTGTTAACCGAAAGGCGTCATGCCAGAAGAGAGCCGTGTGAAGAGTTAATAAATCTTCCTAAATACTTACCTGCTGCTTGGTGGTCCGTCATTCTGTGGTCCGAAAACGCCATTTGCAGAATATGCTTGGATATATATATATATATATATATATATATATATATATATATATATATATATATCATCGCTACAGAAGGTTGCCCTTGCTTGGGAAGCACTCCGATGCCATCATAGGTAAAAATTAGCCTTTATTGGTATGAGCAGCACAAACCGCACTGATTGCTTTAGCAGTTCAAAATCGTCCGTTCTAGCCTGACGCGTTTCGAGAAGTAGTCTCTTTGTCAAAGGCGCAGGCGTGATGAAAGTGTGCGCGCCACAGGACTCCTTAATTAATGCGAATGGGCCCGCCCTCGTTGAGCCGCTCGTACCTGCACGAGCGAGGCATGCTGGGTCCTGCAGTCTGTGGCTGATCGTGAGACAATCGGCACCATAGTCCGCCGCATATTTCAAGCCCACAGATGGGCCTCAGAGCGCTAGTCCTGCTCTCATCCAGTATGGCATCCCAAAGTGATCCGGTAGTTACCAGGTCTTCCGCCCCCGTAGTTAATAAGGTGGTGCCGTCCCGGCGGCCGGACCGCCGCCTTAACATCATCGCTCCAGAAGGTTGCCCTTGCTTGGGAAGCACTCCGATGACATCATAGGTAAAAATTTGCCTTTATTGGTATGAGCAGCACAAACCGCACTGATTGCTTTAGCAGTTCAAAATTGTCCGTTCTAGCCTGACGCGTTTCGAGAAGTAGTCTCTTTGTCAAAGGCGAGGGCGTGATGAAAGTGTGCGCGCCACAGGACTCCTTAATCAATGCAAATGGGCCCGCCCTCGTTGAGCCGCTCGTACCTGCACGAGCGAGGCATGCTGGGTCCTGCAGTCCGTGGCTGATCGTGAGACGATCGGCACCATAGTCCGCCGCATATTTCAAGCCCACAGATGGGCCTCAGAGCGCTAGTCCTGCTCTCATCCAGTATGGCATCCCAAAGTGATCCGGTAGTTACCAGGTCTTCCGCCCCCGTAGTTAATAAGGTGGTGCCGTCCCGGCGGCCGGACCGCCGCCTTAACATCATCGCTCCAGAAGGTTGCCCTTGCTTGGGAAGCACTCCAATGCCATCATAGGTAAAAATTAGCCCTTATTGGTATAAGCAGCACAAACCGCACTGATTGCTTTAGCAGTTCAAAATCGTCCGTTCTAGCCTGACGAGTTTCGAGAAGTAGTCTCTTTGTCAAAGGCACGGGCGTGATGAAAGTGTGCGCGCCACAGGACTCCTTAATTAATGCAAATGGGCCCGCCCTCGTTGAGCCGCTCGTACCTGCACGAGCGAGGCATGCTGGGTCCTGCAGTCCGTGGCTGATCGTGAGACAATCGGCACCATAGTCCGCCGCATATTTCAAGCCCACAGATGGGCCTCAGAGCGCTAGTCCTGCTCTCATTCAGTATGGCATCCCAAAGTGATCCGGTAGTTACCAGGTCTTCGGCCCCCGTAGTTAATAAGGTGGTGCCGTCCCGGCGGCCGGACCGCCGCCTTAACATCATCGCTCCAGAAGGTTGCCCTTGCTTGGGAAGCACTCCGATGCCATCATAGGTAAAAATTAGCCTTTATTGGTATGAGCAGCACAAACCGCACTGATTGCTTTAGCAGTTCAAAATCGTCCTTCTAGACTGACGCGTTTCGAGAAGTAGTCTCTTTGTCAAAGGCGCGGGTGTGATAAAAGTGTGCGCGCCACAGGACTCCTTAATTAATGCAAATGCCCTCGTTGAGCCGCTCGTACCTGCACGAGCGAGGCATGCTGGGTCCCGCAGTCCGTGGCTGATCGTGAGACAATCGGCACCATAGTCCACCGCATATTTCAAGCCTACAGATGGGCCTCAGAGCGCTAGTCCTGCTCTCATCCAGTATGGCATCCCAAAGTGATCCGGTAGTTACCAGGTCTTTTGCCCCCGTAGTTAATAAGGTGGTGCCGTCCCGGCGGCCGGACCGCCGCCTTAACATCATCGCTCCAGAAGGTTGCCCTTGCTTGGGAAGCACTCCGATGCCATCATAGGTAAAAATTAGCCTTTATTGGTATGAGCAGCACAAACCGCACTGATTGCTTTAGCAGTTCAAAATCGTCCGTTCTAGCCTGACGAGTTTCGAGAAGTATTCTCTTTGTCAAAGGCGCGGGCGTGATGAAAGTGTGCGCGCCACAGGACTCCTTAATTAATGCAAATGGGCCCGCCCTCGTCGAGCCGCTCGTACCTGCACGAGCGAGGCATGCTGGGTCCTGCAGTCCGTGGCTGATCGTGAGACAATCGGCACCATAGTCCGCCGCATATTTCAAGCCCACAGATGGGCCTCAGAGTGCTAGTCCTGCTCTCATCCAGTATGGCATCCCAAAGTGATCCGGTAGTTACCAGGTCTTTTGCCCCCGTAGTTAATAAGGTGGTGCCGTCCCGGCGGCCGGACCGCCGCCTTAACATCATCGCTCCAGAAGGTTGCCCTTGCTTGGGAAGCACTCCGATGCCATCATAGGTAAAAATTAGCCTTTATTGGTATGAGCAGCACAAACCGCACTGATTGCTTTAGCAGTTCAAAATCGTCCGTTCTAGCCTGACGCGTTTCGAGAAGTAGTCTCTTTGTCAAAGGCGCGGGCGTGATGAAAGTGTGCGCGCCACAGGACTCCTTAATTAATGCAAATGGGCCCGCCCTCGTTGAGCCGCTCGTACCTGCACGAGCGAGGCATGCTGGGTCCTGCAGTCCGTGGCTGATCGTGAGACAATCGGCACCATAGTCCGCCGCATATTTCAAGCCCACAGATGGGCCTCAGAGTGCTAGTCCTGCTCTCATCCAGTATGGCATCCCAAAGTGATCCGGTAGTTACCAGGTCTTTTGCTTACGCTTGAAGCCTTGTGTGTGTCTGTGTGCCTTTCAACAACTGGAACAAGCAGGGAGCATAATTTATTGGCGGCTGCCGTGCCGTCGAAAGTGCACCACTCCAAGAACCTGGGGGCCACGGGGGTCGTCATCCAGCCGGTCCTCACATGTGGGGCACATTACTTTGGATTAGGAAGCGCCTGCTGCCAGAGACCTATCTGCAGGTCTTTAAACCAACAGAACATTTTGCACAGAGCACCGGAATGAAATGGCACTACATTTCCCTAAATGCACAGCGCAGGACTCATTCAGAGCTGCCCATCAGGGGGCGTTGCATCATGCAGAGAAAAGGGAGTGTTTTGTACCAGCTGATGCTTTCTTCATTTTCCACACAAGCCTCTGAGGAAGAAGTTATTTCGAAACGCGTCAGGCAGTGGGAAACTGACTGTTAAAGGTGGGCAGCTAGACGCTTCTGTACCAGTTAATAAAGGCTTACGCTTGAAGCCTTTTGTGTGTCTGTGTGCCTTTCAACAACTGGAACAAGCAGGGAGCATAATATATATATATATATATATATATATATATATGATGTGATCAAGGTTACTTGTTAACCGAAAGGCGTCATGCCAGAAGAGAGCCGTGTGAAGAGTTAATAAATGTTCCTAAATACTTACCTGCTGCTTGGTGGTCCGTCATTCTGTGGTCCGAAAACGCCATTTGCAGAATATGCTTGGATATATATATATATATATATATATATATATATATATCATCGCTCCAGAAGGTTGCCCTTGCTAGGGAAGCACTCCGATGCCATCATAGGTAAAAATTAGCCTTTATTGGTATGAGCAGCACAAACCGCACTGATTGCTTTAGCAGTTCAAAATCGTCCGTTCTAGCCTGACGCGTTTCGAGAAGTAGTCTCTTTGTCAAAGGCGCGGGCGTGATGAAAGTGTGCGCGCCACAGGACTCCTTAATTAATGCAAATGGGCCCGCCCTCGTTGAGCCGCTCGTACCTGCACGAGCGAGGCATGCTGGGTCCTGCAGTCCGTGGCTGATCGTGAGACAATCGGCACCATAGTCCGCCGCATATTTCAAGCCCACAGATGGGCCTCAGAGCGCTAGTCCTGCTCTCATCCAGTATGGCATCCCAAAGTGATCCGGTAGTTACCAGGTCTTCCGCCCCCGTAGTTAATAAGGTGGTGCCGTCCCGGCGGCCGGACCGCCGCCTTAACATCATCGCTCCAGAAGGTTGCCCTTGCTTGGGAAGCACTCCGATGACATCATAGGTAAAAATTAGCCTTTATTGGTATGAGCAGCACAAACCGCACTGATTGCTTTAGCAGTTAAAAATTGTCCGTTCTAGCCTGACGCGTTTCGAGAAGTAGTCTCTTTGTCAAAGGCGCGGGCGTGATGAAAGTGTGCGCGCCACAGGACTCCTTAATCAATGCAAATGGGCCCGCCCTCGTTGAGCCGCTCGTACCTGCACGAGCGAGGCATGCTGGGTCCTGCAGTCCGTGGCTGATCGTGAGACGATCGGCACCATAGTCCGCCGCATATTTCAAGCCCACAGATGGGCCTCAGAGCGCTAGTCCTGCTCTCATCCAGTATGGCATCCCAAAGTGATCCGGTAGTTACCAGGTCTTCCGCCCCCGTAGTTAATAAGGTGGTGCCGTCCCGGCGGCCGGACCGCCGCCTTAACATCATCGCTCCAGAAGGTTGTCCTTGCTTGGGAAGCACTCCAATGCCATCATAGGTAAAAATTAGCCCTTATTGGTATAAGCAGCACAAACCGCACTGATTGCTTTAGCAGTTCAAAATCGTCCGTTCTAGCCTGACGAGTTTCGAGAAGTAGTCTCTTTGTCAAAGGCACGGGCGTGATGAAAGTGTGCGCGCCACAGGACTCCTTAATTAATGCAAATGGGCCCGCCCTCGTTGAGCCGCTCGTACCTGCACGAGCGAGGCATGCTGGGTCCTGCAGTCCGTGGCTGATCGTGAGACAATCGGCACCATAGTCCGCCGCATATTTCAAGCCCACAGATGGGCCTCAGAGCGCTAGTCCTGCTCTCATTCAGTATGGCATCCCAAAGTGATCCGGTAGTTACCAGGTCTTCGGCCCCCGTAGTTAATAAGGTGGTGCCGTCCCGGCGGCCAGACCGCCGCCTTAACATCATCGCTCCAGAAGGTTGCCCTTGCTTGGGAAGCACTCCGATGCCATCATAGGTAAAAATTAGCCTTTATTGGTATGAGCAGCACAAACCGCACTGATTGCTTTAGCAGTTCAAAATCGTCCGTTCTAGCCTGACGAGTTTCAAGAAGTATTCTCTTTGTCAAAGGCGCGGGCGTGATGAAAGTGTGCGCGCCACAGGACTCCTTAATTAATGCAAATGGGCCCGCCCTCGTTGAGCCGCTCGTACCTGCACGAGCGAGGCATGCTGGGTCCTGCAGTCCGTGGCTGATCGTGAGACAATCGGCACCATAGTCCGCCGCATATTTCAAGCCCACAGATGGGCCTCAGAGTGCTAGTCCTGCTCTCATCCAGTATGGCATCCCAAAGTGATCCGGTAGTTACCAGGTCTTTTGCCCCCGTAGTTAATAAGGTGGTGCCGTCCCGGCGGCCGGACCGCCGCCTTAACATCATCGCTCCAGAAGGTTGCCCTTGCTTGGGAAGCACTCCGATGCCATCATAGGTAAAAATTAGCCTTTATTGGTATGAGCAGCACAAACCGCACTGATTGCTTTAGCAGTTCAAAATCGTCCGTTCTAGCCTGACGCGTTTCGAGAAGTAGTCTCTGTGTCAAAGGCGCGGGCGTGATGAAAGTGTGCGCGCCACAGGACTCCTTAATTAATGCAAATGGGCCCGCCCTCGTTGAGCCGCTCGTTCCTGCACGAGCGAGGCATGCTGGGTCCTGCAGTCCGTGGCTGATCGTGAGACAATCGGCACCATTGTCCGCCGCATATTTCAAGCCCACAGATGGGCCTCAGAGTGCTAGTCCTGCTCTCATCCAGTATGGCATCCCAAAGTGATCCGGTAGTTACCAGGTCTTTTGCCCCCGTAGTTAATAAGGTGGTGCCGTCCCGGCGGCCGGACCGCCGCCTTAACATCATCGCTCCAGAAGGTTGCCCTTGCTTGGGAAGCACTCCGATGCCATCATAGGTAAAAATTAGCCTTTATTGGTATGAGCAGCACAAACCGCACTGATTGCTTTAGCAGTTCAAAATCGTCCTTCTAGACTGACGCGTTTCGAGAAGTAGTCTCTTTGTCAAAGGCGCGGGTGTGATAAAAGTGTGCGCGCCACAGGACTCCTTAATTAATGCAAATGCCCTCGTTGAGCCGCTCGTACCTGCACGAGCGAGGCATGCTGGGTCCCGCAGTCCGTGGCTGATCGTGAGACAATCGGCACCATAGTCCACCGCATATTTCAAGCCTACAGATGGGCCTCAGAGCGCTAGTCCTGCTCTCATCCAGTATGGCATCCCACAGTGATCCGGTAGTTACCAGGTCTTCGGCCCCCGTAGTTAATAAGGTGGTGCCGTCCCGGCGGCCGGACCGCCGCCTTAACATCATCGCTCCAGAAGGTTGCCCTTGCTTGGGAAGCACTCCGATGCCATCATAGGTAAAAATTAGCCTTTATTGGTATGAGCAGCACAAACCGCACTGATTGCTTTAGCAGTTCAAAATCGTCCGTTCTAGCCTGACGCTTTTCGAGAAGTAGTCTCTTTGTCAAAGGCGCGGGCGTGATGAAAGTGTGCGCGCCACAGGACTCCTTAATTAACGCAAATGCCCTCGTTGAGCCGCTCGTACCTGCTCGTCTGAGATGTTTGGCGCTCTGCGATATGATATCAATGGACTTGTTCCAATAGTTCTCCCAATGTCAGGGTCTTTTAATAGTACATGCCAGTATTTAGACAGTATTTTTTGAATTTTGTAACTTTCCTTTGTGTATGTTACTATCATGCGTGGTCGATCCTCATCTTTTTGTTTAGTTTGCAAAGGTTTTGACATTGTCTCAGCATTTTTCTTATCTAGAATTTCCAATACGATATCATATCGCAGAGCGCCAAACATCTCAGACCATTTGGTTCAAAGTCACTTCTCATCAAACAAACCTATGGATTGGCTCCAAAAGAGGAGTAATGGATTTACAAAATGCCAAACATGCAAAGCATGTAAAATAGGACAAAATACAACAAATTTAAAAGATCCATCAGGCAAAGATTTTACAATTAAGAGTAAAATAACGTGTGAATCCTCATTTGTAGTCTATATGCTGAGATGTCGTTGTGGGAAGGAATACATAGGCAGCACCAAATGCCAGTTGAAAAAGAGGATACTGGAACATATCCGGGCAATACAGAATGCAGATAACACATATGCCATGGCAAAACATATGAAAACACATGTTGGTAAGACTTGGCAAGATATGAAATACTTAGGCCTGGCATCAATTCCAAAACAAGAATGAGGTGGAGATACACTACAGAAGTTGAGAAGATTGGAGTCTAAGCTCATAATCAAATTTAAGAAGGAGTATCCATCAGGTTTGAATGCAGATGAGGAGATGCATGTTCACTTATAAAACTGGACAGAGAATAATGACATGTAATGAATCAATATTGTTGGATTGTAGTGACAGCCACAGTAAAAAAGAAATAGTGCACAAAAATGAGGGGCTATTACAGAACTAAAGGTGTGACTGAATATGTGGGGCAAAGGGCACTCAGCCCTAGTAATGAAGTAATATTTGAATATGAGTACTCACTAGCCGTCATACTAATTCAGGTATGAATGGCGTGTTGTCACGATAGAGTCGTGAAATCTTGGTCAAATAGGGCAATAAAACCAAACAATTATATCTCCTACTATAGGTTTAATGTAATATTCAGTACCGTTTCAAATATTTCCCCACATACAACACCTTGTATAGAAACAGTATAATAATGTTCAGAATGCATGAATTAAAGAAATGTCGAAATGTTTATTATTATAGAACTGCAAAGCCCACAATGCACCACCATCAGAATGAGAAAGGGAAGGGTATAAAATGTAAAAAGAAAGGAAGGACTAGCGTAGAACACTGCCGTGACCAAGAACGTTTGTTTGAAACGCATAGGAGTTTTGCGCTGTAACCTGTGAATAAACATCGTAAACTGCCAAGAAGTGTGCCGCATATTCTTTTGATTCGTAATTGAAAAGAAAGACACGTCCCGGTCTTTATTGCTGGCACCGACAGACAGAGTTCCTCTGCGACGGGTACAATTGGGAGGAAAAAAAATATATATATGTACCTAGTTTCCATAGGAAATCCACAACATTCTATTTGGAATAACTTTGACGCCGGTGGACGAATCTTCCTGAATTTTTCCAAGAAAATGGCCTGCTCGATTCCGCTCCTTCCCTGAAAGTTTGGGGGTGATTCGTCAAGTGGGGGCTGAGAAAAAAGGGGATTCCCAAAACGTGTTTTCCCCATGCAATTTTCCGTAGGGACCTTTAGCCAGGGCTACAGGCCGAACGGCTGAACGAAATTACACGAAATTTGGCAGAGAAGTAGAGTTCTGTTCGCAGATTGTGCTTTTTGTTAAATGGTGTAAATCTGTTCAGTAGTTTCTGAGAAAATTGCAAGTAAAATCATAGCGATATCTAGAGTCGGAGTTCAGTACGCGTACTGAAATCTGTTCAATTACGAGCGCGAGCTGCATACTGATTGGCTGTGAACTGTCTGTCAACACTCGAAACCAGGAAGTTTTGGCGGCCATCTTGTGCCTCGCTAGAACCGAGTCAGAAGAAAACAGTAAAACAAAGTTGAGAAATAAGGGAAGGGGGTAGGGTAGAGATATTCTGACCCTCTAGGCTTGCTTAGGGGGTCCTATATGGATGTTTAGGCTCTATTTTTTATTTTATTTTTTTTTAAGAAAAATTGTGGCGTACGCGTATGTAAATACCTACAATTACGAGCAGGAGGTGCATGCTGATTGGCTGTCAATACTCCAAACCAGGAAGTATTGGCAGCCATGTTGTTTGTCGGAAGAGCAGAGTCACAAGAAAACAGTAAAACAAAGTTGAGAAATAAGGAAAGGGGGCAGGGTAGAAACATTCTGAGCCTATAGTCTTGGTCAGGGGGTGGTACATGGATCTTTAGGCTCAATTTTTATTTAAAAAAAAAAAATGGCGGGGTACTCGTGCAGTACTTGTACGCGGTGGAAAAGGTGAAAAAAAAAGTAGAAGTCAGTTTTATTCATTAGGTCCGGGGGGGTAAATTACGGGGGCAATTTTTATTCATTAGGTCCCGGGGGGTAAATTACGGGGGCAATTTTTCTGCATAATGGGGGCTGGTAAGGTGCCCCGAGCACTGGAGAACGGCACTCCTCTGGTTTTATTTTGAAGTATGCGGTGGGGAGGGGGTTACGGTCCTACTCCCCGCAGTCTCGGGGAGCGGCACCCCTCGGGTCTTTTTAAAAAAAATATATGTTTTGAGCTCTCCCTCTCTCTCCCCGTACACGTCGCAGGGAACGCCACTTTTCTGGGGGAGTGATATTTAAAATGACTTTCCAGCTCCGGGTATCTGCATTGTCTGGAGTTTTTTATTAATGTTGGGAGGGTGGGCTTGATAATACGTCCTTGTTAATTCCCATAGAAGCCTATGTTCTGGTGCTAACATGGGGTTCTATGGGAAATAACAAGGCCGTATTATGAAGATCATTATCGCCGTTTTATCAGCAGTTTCTTGCCAATAAAACGGCGATAATTTTAACACCGGTCCTTGATTATATGCATCTAAGTTTACCGGTCAAAAAAATGAGAAATGGTCTATATTGTCAACAAAAGGCGATACATTATCGTCTCATTTATTGGCAGGAAACTGCCGATAAAGCAGAGACAATGGGCTTGATAATATGTACTTGTGAATAACCATAGCAGCCTAGGTTAGGATCAGAACCTGGGCTGCTATGGGAAGTTACAAGGGCCTATTATCAAGCACATTATCGCTGCTTTATCGGCAGTTTCCTGTCGATAAAAGCGGCGATAATGTATCGCCTTTTGTATGTAAAGCTTTCTTCTTTTTTGGTGTAGCAGTTGTACTCTTTTCGCATGCTCAGCATCATTTCGAAGTTCACGTTTTTTTCTTCAAGTTCAAAAAGCAAACCTTTCTTTATATCAGTTAGTAAATCTGTCGCTTTCTTTTCCCGGTTCGTGTGATTCATCTGGTGCTGTACTTTTGTACAGTATTAATAGTCATATTTTGTATATATTTATTTGAAAGGTAGTGCCGAGGCGCCAAACGTTGATTACGTACTCCGTCCACCACCATTTTAGTAGTTTCGCACCGTTGTATTTATTATATCAGTTAGTTAGAACTCAGTAGTTTTCAATCCTTGTCTTGAATATCTTACTATAGTATTTCAATATTATTTTTATTGTGGACCGTCATACCCCACCCCCACAAAATAAAAGAAGTATGTCGTTTTTTTTAATTAACTTTTATTAAACAATAAATATAAACGAAACTCAATTAACTTTTATTAAACAATAAATATAAACGAAACTCAATTATAACTATATTAGAACTGGCAAAATAAGTTAAACAATGTTATAAAGAAATTGTGAAATGGATTCCAAAAGGTGTCCGATTGGTAATCTGCAAAATAAAATTAGAGTTTAGAATTATGTAGATGTGAGTAAATGAGCTGAAGCATTTCAAGTTGTGGTAACTCTACAGTTTTACGTGTGCAGTGTGACTCATATATTCCTGTTCTGTTATAGTGCCGCGTTCAAGTGGTGTCTATATGGAAGTGCCTATTGCGTTACTGACGCCCGTTATGGCGACTTATTTCTAATGCATTCCTATGAAGGATTTGCAGATCTAGGCCTCTGTGCTTACCGTTGTATAAAGCTTGCGGCCAAACACTGCAGCCACTGGGATGGACAACTTCAGGTGGGCTGATCTTCTTCACGTCCAAGTAGACAGCAGTGTCTAAGTTTAAGAAAGATAGAGAAATGATGTCACAGAGAGTGAGAGAGAGAGAAAACATTAAAACTGTGTCGCAGAGTCTGGAGTTGAGATTTTTTGTTGAACCAGAGGAAGATTTACTAGCTCCTTGCATCACTTTACCCATGTTAAGGGTGACTCAAAAGTGGCGTAATAAGGTTGATGATCTGTTTGTCACACTATTGTAACCTATCTGTTGTCACTGCTCGGAGGTAATTATACATTTCACAGAGAAGCTGCTGTACACTACGCACTCTGGGCCATAATATCAAGCCTTTGGCGACAAAAATTATTACCACTTTATCGGCAGGAAAGTGACGCTAAAGTGGCGATAATGGGTTTGATAATATGCTCTCTGGAATTCCAATCGAAGCTCATGTCAGATGTCCTTCACATCTAACATCAGCTTCGATTGGAATTCCATAGAGCATATTATCAAACCTATTATGGCCACTTTAGCGGCAGTTTGCTGCCGATAAAGTGGCGATAATTTTGTCGCCAAGGGTTGATAATATGGCCCTCTGTCATTTCACAAATAAAGCTAACACTACAGTTTTACGAGTGCAGTGTCCCTGGTACATTTTACTTGTTATAGTGCCGCGTTCAAGTGGTGTCTATAAGGAAGTGCCTACTGCGTTACTGACGCCCGTTATGCCGAATTATTTCCAATGCATTACTATGAAGGATTTTTAGATCTAGGCCTCTGTGCTTACCGTTGTGTAAACTTTGAGCCCAACACATTAGAAAGTGGAGTTCACAACTTCACTTTAACAATTCTTCTACACGTCCAAGCAGACAGCAGTGTCTAAGTTTAAGAGAGAAAGAGAAATGATGTCACAGAGAGTGAGAGAGAGAGAAAAGAACATTAAAACTGTGTCGCAGAGTCTGGAGTTGAGATTTTTTGTTGAACCAGACGTAGATTTACTAGCTCCTTGCATCACTTTACCCATGTTAAAAGTGACTCAAAAGTGGCGTAAAAAGGTTTATGATCTGTTTGTCAGACTGTTGTAACCTATCTGTTCTCACTGCTGGTGGAGAAGCGTGGCTCAGTGGTTAGAGGTGGCAGACCCGGAAGCTGAGATCGACCGTGGACCAGGGTTCGATTCCCCGCCTCGGCGGGTCTCGGGATTAAAAATTCCACGGACTCGACAATTCTCGCTCTGGTGCCTACTCAACTCACGGGGTCACACTCTGCGACTCTGGGCAATAGCTTGCTTAATCTCCACTACGGCCCCTCGCGGCGGGATGCCTGGCTTTCACCTTGTGGACACCCTGCCGGGGTTTCTCACAGGGGAATACCAGGACGGGTTCCCTAAGCAAGCGCCGGGACGCTTACGGGCAGCCGTGCGCTTTACAAATCCAGCACATTTACATTACATTTACATTTACTGCTCGGAGGTAATTATACATTTTACAGAGAAGCTGCTGTACACTACACACTCTGGGCCATAATATCAAGCTTGGACTACAAAAAATATTGCCACTTTATCTGCAGGAAAGTGTCGCTAAAGTGGCAATAATGGGTTTGATAATATGCTCTATGGAATTCCAATCAAAGCTCATGTCAGATGTCCTTCACATCTAACATGAGCTTCGATTGGAATTTCATAGAGTATATTATCAAACCCATTATCGCCACTTTCCTGCCAATAAAGTGGGGATAATTCTGTTGCCAAGGTTTGATAATATGGCCATCTCTCCTTTCATAAATGAAAGTTACACTACAGTTTTACGAGTGCAGTGTACCTGGTACATTTTACTTGTTATAGTGCCGCGTTCAAGTGGTGTCTATATGGAAGTACCTACTGCGTTACTGACGCCCGTTATGGTGACTTATTTCGAATGCATTGCTATGAAGGCTTTGTAGATCTAGGCTGCTGTGCTTACCTTGTATAAAGAGTGCGGCCACCGGAGTTCACCATTCGACTTGAACTCTGCCTCTATACGTCAAAGTATGTTCAATAAGTTGCAGAGAATTCCATTGCTGTTGCTCGATAGGCCGTGGTTGCTTCTGAAGGCTGTTTGCTGAAGGAAACAAAAGGACGTTTTGATTAGTCATCGTAAACTGAGTTGCGTAACTACTATCAAAAGTGAATTTTAATGTGGGTTCTTAATATTCCGTAGTTAAGACTGTTGCAACTCCAGCAAACAAAGGAAGATCAATAAGTTAATAAAGGCCTGGGACGGCCTCGTGATGCAGAAAAAAAATACTATCATGGACGCATAATTAATAATAATAGAGGCCTAAGCACGTGGCGTAGTACAGAAATATGACACCGAAATGTATGCACGCACAATTTTTAAGATTAGAAGTGTATAGGACCTCGTGACTTATAAAGAAATATTTCAATTATGTGCATATAATTTAAAACCATTGAGGGGTAGGAAAGCCATATGAAGGATAAAAACATAGTATTGTGCATATACAATTTACAGTGGAGGCTGATGTTGTGACGTCTTCTCTTACCTTTGTTTCTGTCGTCTTTTGTCGTGTCTTGAAAGGCTGTGGTTTTGCTGATTCTGGGGTGTTTTCGACAGTCTGTCTGTCATCGCAGCAGAGGCAGGCAAAAGAGAGCGTGCTCACGTCAGTGCCCGCATTATATGGGAACCGCGGGGGCTGACCAAACCAAGCCCAGGGCCGTCATTGGTCGAGTTTTCGCGGTCTATAAGAATGATGGCCCTGGAGACATCACATTGGCTAATGTATTGGTTTCCAGGCTAAATGATAGCAAGCATGCTTGGTGGTGGCATGTGGGTAGTGTGGGCGGGCGTGCACCGCGCATGTGCAAGTATGAGTGTGTGCACCAACAATTACCAACAGAGAGAGATGGGGGCGGTGTTATAATGTACGGAGAGGCAGGCCCAGAATCGGATCTGCAATGAGTCAGCACTTCTAATCATTCTTCTTAGCGCGCCCTGAGCTCTGATTTGTCACTGAGAGGGTGATCGCACAATAGTTTGTACTGCTTATCATACTCAGCGTGTACCCGCGCATACGCTACGAATATGCTTTGACGTTACGCATCGCATTAAAGCTTCGGTGTGACGTCATGTACGGCATTCTGTACGCGAAAGGGGGCAATGTTTCTACTTGGTTTGAAACATGTATGTATTTAATGTAGATGCTAAGGGCAGACATTTGGGATAAGTATGATTTTTTTTAAATACTTTTAATAATCCTATATTAGTTTTAAAAAGAATTACACAAATCGCGGTAGAAGATCATGCGTACTCGTATTGAAAGAGCTGCGCAAGCGCATCATAAGCGTACACAAAGCCATGTGACTTTAAAAGTAGAGATTTGATTGGTTTGTAACTTTTCCTATTGCGAGTGTTGAAAGTTCCGTCCCATTATAATTATTCGAGTTTGACTTTCTAAGAAGAAGCATTTGTTGTGAGAATCTTCTCAAATAGAAGGAAGATCCCCATAATAAGAGCAATGGAGTCATCTTCCAGCAGTTCTTCAGAGGGAGATTTCATTCCTGAAGAAGTTCCAAAAAAGAGGAAAGAAGCTCTAATTTGGATGTTTTTCACTTTTCCAGAAGGTCAAAAAAAGGTTAATGCTGCAAAAGTAACCTGTAAAATTTGCCAATCAATCTTTCAAGGGGCGATCCATGTAAAAAATACTCCTTTGGCACAGCAAATAGGGTGCGACACGTGAAGAACTTGCACCCCGAGAACTTTGCTCGAGCTGAAAGACGGAGGTTGCACGAGAACCCACCTGCTGCTACACCAAGCACATCATCTGCGGCAGTATTTTCAGCAAGCAGTCCATACCCATATATTGATTCTGACTTTGCTAAAGTTAAATTTCTTTGCATTTATTGCGATAAACTTTTGTGTTATGGGGAACAGTCTATCGACCTGATAAAACGCAGGATACAGGATCATTGCTGTCCTCGACATTAGTTGTTCTTTTTTTCATTCTTTTGTTCCGCTTGGAATTTGTTGAGAAAACACAAAAAAAATACAAAACAAAAAAAACTGTTCTTTTAAGAACTACCTTCACTGGTCAAAGAAAGAACTATATTTCTATGTTAGTGTGTAAAAGTTTGTCAGAATGAATGTGTAGTTCATAAATGAATGAATGAATATATTACTAGTGTATGGAGAATGTGAAAGTGCAGAGCTATAAGGAAGTGCTACAGCATAAATCTATAAGGTGTTTACCTATAGTATACTGTAGTATGTGCGAAGCACTTGAATGTAACATATGTACATAAATATGTTAGAAGTCCATGCTTCAATTTGCGCTGCTGGTGAAACTGCCTGGGTGAATTTGTATGTGTTAGGGGTGGATTTACAAACCCCTTGTGCCTCTTTTACACAGCCGTTGCGTCACTTTTGTGACACAGCGGTGGTGCAAAAGATGTGCCATGGTGTGTGCTATTAACAATGTGACGCATCTGGAGGGTGCATTACATTGTAAAGCCCTGCGCCAGAAGAGGCTTTCATGTGCAGAAGGGGGTGCAGCAACGCCTCCTAAAGGTGACTGAGTGAAATGTATAATATTTCATTCAGTCACTTTTGAGCTTATGCTGCGTCAAAACTTTGCACATGCTTGAAGCAGGTGTAAGGATTGATACAGCTTGTGAGCATAGGGCCCCAGAGCATTGCTGGAGTTGTGTTATACTTGCAACCAAAGTCAAGTAATAATTAATCCCAAAATTACTTTGCAATTTAGTTTTGGTATTATTTCATAATAAGAATATGAAATATAATCTAAAAAATTAAATACATATAAATATTTATATTAAACATATAAGAAATCAGTGTAAAAAGAAAGACATAATAATTAATACATTTATAACTTATCATTTACAAAACCTTTGAAATTCACTGAAAAAACCATAGGTTTCACACACGTTATAGTTAGGAATTAGCATTTAAAAAACCATGCAAATTCATTGAAAAAACCCTAGTTTTCACACGTTATAGTTAGCTGAATATTTCTCTCATACAAAACCTTTGAAATTCCTCCATTATAGTTAGCTCAGCTAACTATAACTTGCGCGCCCGCAATGCACTGCTGATGACGTCACATATAACATCACTCATGACATGGTCAGTGACATCACTCATGACATCACTGATGACATCTCAAATGACATCACTGAGAGGCATGTTAGTGAAAAGTCATCTTGACACCATACAGCAACGACCCAACACACTGAGAGAGATGAATGGCTTCTATCCTTGCAGCAGATGCAAGGCTTGTGCACAGAGCAAAAGGGTCCTAAATTATATCTTACCAGACACAGGCAGGACCAAGGTTATTTCTAAGTTTTTAACATGCAGTACCACGCATGCAGTATACTGCTTAGTCTGTCCATGCGGCCTAAAGTATATTGGCAGCACGATTCATCAATTGAAGATAAGAATCTTAGAACATCAAAGAGCGATAGAAAAAGCAGATCCTGCATATCCAGTAGCACACCACTCAGCGGAGTCTCATTGCAGGGATAGAACCAAACTACAATATTTTGGTTTGGATTCTGTTCCAGCAAACCCGCGTGGAGGCGACAGATTTCGAACCCTTAGGCGCCTGGAGTCTAGGTATATCATTGATCTCTCAACCAAACACCCCAGAGGAATGAACTGTGGGGAGGAATTAGGGGTGCATTTGGGAAAATGATTAAAAAGGAGACTATATGATCATAAAGTTTTGTATTAGAAAAATAGAACCGAATGAATTAAGAAGTGGTGAGTAGTTGATTACTGTTGCGGTAATTGATCTTTCCCGATGTTGAAAACTGATTTATTATATTATATATATTTTGTATCCTTTCTTTATAATTTTGTTAATTTATGATTTTAGTTTTTTTCTGTTATTTGCTATAAATTGACATGACCTTTAATCCATGAAGTTTCACTGACATTGAAAATAGCATGAAATTTTAACCCATTGGGGCATGATGCCATGATAATTCTGGAAGTGACACCAGCTGATACACGGCTAGATGCTGTTTTGCATGTGATTTAAAATCGTAGCCAAACAATATATGTGAAGGAAAATTTCATATTGTATGTTTTTTACGCATATAAGCGTTTTGAAAAAGGTCTACGTTATAATCACAGCCTTGTTGTCTACAACATGTATAGTGAAGTTTCCATTGGAAAACGAGTAGACTGTTGACCTCTCTAAAATGGCGCCTGGATTTGTAAGAGGTATTTTGTCCCTTCTTCATTTCATTGCCCGTTTTGAATAATGCTTTATAAACACTGTCTCATGAATGAATGAATGACACAGAAGAAGGCTACACGCCGAAACGTTTGTTTCTTGGTTTGCCGAATTTGGAGAAAACAAGCTTGAATTAAATATCGGTCTGTCACGACCGTAACCAGCACCCGCCCAATGAGTGCACTGTTAGTGTAAGTGTGACAAATGGAGCTTTGATACACTGACGAAGGCAAGTGCCGAAACGCGTCTGTTGATTTGAATTTGTGCGCAATAAACCGAAGAAAAGGTTTAACCTGCTGTGAGTGCTGATTCTTTGGTTTTCGAACTACGGAGCTTCAATATATATATATATATATATATATATATATATATATATATATATATATATATATATATATATATATTTATATATATATATCCGTTCACCACACCTACTGCTCTGGAAGCCGGTCCAACAACGCAGGTACAGACCACAGCAACGCTTCAAAATCCTTTCACAGGTAGTTTTATTGCTCCCTTGTCTCCAGCAATATATATCTATACTACTATTATAAAGGCAGAACTTTGAGGCTTTGAGGCGGGTAAACTCGGGAACCACAGCGCCAATCCACGCACCCGATACATCGTTGGAATCCTCAGGGTGTGCAGATGGACATAGGCTATATATATTTAAAAAATTTACATTTAAAAAATAAGTAGTCCCCTCGAAGTAGCGCCGGCCGCGACCTGCGTGCTGACGTCGTCCAGGAGCGCGAGGAGGAGCGGCGTCCAGGAACGCGAGGAGGAGCGGCGGACATGGCGCGGGGGAGGAGCACTGACGAGCGGCACACAGGCGGTGAGCAGCAGCGGACCGGCGGACCGGCGAGGAGCACTGAACTGAGGAGCAGCGGCTGAGGTAAGGCTCCGGGGGACAATGTCTTGGCAGGCGGGGGTCGGGCACGCGGGGGACGGGGAGTTACAACAAAAAGGCTCCGGGGAACAATGTCGGGGCAGGCGGGGGTCAGGGCAGGCGGGGGTCGGGACAGGCGGGGGACCCTCTGGCATAATTGTGCTCAAGCTCCCGACTCCCGCCGGCCGCTCCATACTCTGTGAACTCCTACTCTAATCCCTGCAACCTCTGCTCATCCTCACCTCCCTGCAAACAGACCGTCAGAGCCCCACTTACCCAGAAAGCTCCCCAGTGCCTCAGGCGCTGCTGCTGGCCACCACTGCAACACTGGGCCTCTGGCATAATTGTGTGAGGTAAGCCTCCGGAGGACAATGTCAGGACTAAGCATGGGTGGATCTAGCGGATCTCGCGTACGCGAATTTGCGTATTTACGGATTCGCAATCCGCGACAATACGCGAACTCTCGCGGATTTGCGGATTTTCCCGTTTTTTGTGTTGGCGAGCGTTCGCGTGGATTTTGGGACAATTTCGCAATTGCGAACTTACTTTTCGGCTCGCAACAGCCGCGACTATGTTGTTTCTACGTCTGGTTTATCATCACAGGTTCACAGCACCCTCTGTTTCACCACAGCCACCCTCTGGGACACCCATGCCACCCTCTGGTACATCCTCACTGCCACCCATTAGGTTTGTTTATCACTGTAGTTTATGGGGGTTGAAAAAAGCAAGCACACCTCCCCTACTTCAACTGCCATGAATTAATTTGGGGTTGATTAATGTGTCAGTTATTTTGAAAGTTCCAGTCTGGCTGGCACCTGCTTCCTTCCTTATCTGTAATTTGCTTTCTGTTGCAGTTCAATTTTTTTTCACAGGACCTTTATGGTCTACTTGTAGCTATTCTATGAGCCTGCTGTTTGGGTCATAGCAGGGTCATAGAATAGTTGCAAACTCTGGAGGGGCCCCTCAGGAAGCACTAGAGTGAATGTTACTAATGTTAAGTTTGAACTTTTGCACCTGCTCATTGCTTTCAGTTTAGCAAAAATCGTTTTTTCTGCAATTTCGCGCGTTTTTTGGGGCGCAAATCCGTGCGAGATCGATTTCGGAAGCCGCGAATGCTTGCGAATACACTACATTTTTCTTTGCGACGTGTATGTTCGCGTGATTTTGTGCGTGTTCGCGAGGCGCTTGTAGCTATACGTTTGCCAAGTTACCCTAGCGGTCGTACACGGGCGCGGCCATCTTGTTTGCGTGACGTAATTCCGTTTCCGGCCGCTATGTGTAATCTCGCAAACTGTGCTGCTCGCTAGTACAATTTCGCGCGTGCTCGCGAGGAAAATCTCGCTCGAACTTACCCACGCGGTCGTGAACGGGCGCGGCCATCTTGTTTCTCATTCATTGCTATGGTTCTGGGCATGCTTTCTGTATCCTCTCTGAATCTCTGCCATCCTTTGCTTGTTTGAAGTTTATTTGATCTATTTTACTTATTATCTATCCCTCTATTTTTCTAGCTCTATATTTTTGTTTTCTGCTGCTTTTAGTTACTTTTAAACTACTTTTTTAAACTCTTTTCTTTTCTTCTTCACTATTCTATTTCTTCTTTATCATTTAACTTTATTTCTGCCCAGACCATGGTAAAGGGAGCCGGGAAGCACCCTGAGAAGGGGAAGGGTCCCGCACCCCGTGCCCGGCTCCCGTGCGGGCGTTTGAGGGGGGAGCAAGTGGTGCCACGAGAGATCTTTAGCGCGGAGGAGGTGGCCGCACTCATCTTCCACGTCCAGCGCCGCCTCCCCAAGACGATCCTGGGAGGCGGCAAGATCGCAACCGGCTATGGCATCCGGGAGCGCCGGAAGCGGTGGGAGAAGGTGTGCCGGGCCATGTTTAAGCTCTCTGGGGTCCGGCGCACATATAACCAGGCCACCCACCGCTGGACAGATGTCATGGACCGGGAACGGGACTTGCTGGACGCGCTCGGCGTAGAGGTCCCCGGGCTTGGTGAGTAGTAGTAGCTATTCATCACTACTCTGTTTTATCCGGCTCTGTCATTTGCAAATCTTTGTTCTTTACCAAGAGCAATAATGCTGCCGATTACATTGTAGGTAAATTATATTTCAAAATCTTCTATGCATTTCAGGTGCACTGCTCTCCTTCTCAGTAGCCTTGCTTGCTACTATGCTTATTTGTTTTGTATTTTGTGTTAATTTCATTGGCCTGAGAAATTATGTATGAGTGTAGTGTAAAGATAAGAACTGCGTAATGCTAGACACTAAGGGTCATATTTTCAATTACCGGCGCATCCCTGCAAAGTAGCAGGGGTGCGGCAGTAATTGTGTGCCATGCCACCACCACCCATTGGCCCAAAACGTCACAGAAGCCTTACGCATCTGTGCCGTAAAGGCGGCGCATTGCTGGAGTTGCGTGCCAACGATGGCGCAGCTCCAGCAATGCTCTGGGGTACCCTATCTCCCCAATGCTGCATCAAGCCGTCCGTCAGCTTCAAGCGCGCAGGGTTTGAGTCATGCATCATTGTCCTAAAAGTGACTGATTGACATCTTGTAGATTTCCCTCAGCCACTTTTAGGATTCGTTCCTGCGCAGGTACGCCTCCCTTGCGCCGGAACGCCCCCTGATGGCGCAGGGCTTTACAACGTGATGCATATATACGCCGCACCAACACCATGGCGAGTCTTTTGTTCTGCCGCTGCGTCACAAAAGTCACGCAACAATGGAGGAAAATGAGCCGCAAGGGACTTCTAAATCAGCCCCAACAGACTGAAGTCCAGTCCTTCCTTTAGACACATGGCTATAAGAAGAAATAGTGGCGGTGGTCGGTGGATTGATAGTTTGAGTATTCACTGATCTGCAAGCAGGATGGACTTTGTCTGTCACTTCGCGTGCTGCGGACTGCTGCCTGCCAGGCCTAGGCAAACCTCTTTAGTAGTCTGTTTATTGAGTTACATAGGAACTTTCTAAGTCAACGGTCGGCAAATCAGGCAATACGAATAACGTAGTATACCACATGAGATAGATCCCGTGGAATAGTTGTCTATCTATTTGCTATTTCTCCAAAATATTTTGTTATTGTTCTTTTGAAATGTTTGATTTGGTTGACAAATCTCATCCATGTTTTCTGGTCTTTCTTTCATGTTGTACATCAGCTCCCCCCAAGGGCAAGAGGACACAGGAGGAGGGTGCTGTTCAGGAGGATGCAGGCCAGAATCGGGCAGGCGAGGGCTCCTTTGCTGGCCCCAGTAAGTTTAAATTTTAATAAAGAGTACCTATTTTTTCCTAGCGTTCCTCATTCGATTTTTTCTAAATCGTCTTTGATCTTCTTGTAGACTGGATATAAATTCTTATCCTGCCTCGAATATGACTCCATGTGGTATTACTAGATTATTCTTATTAGTCTGTCTGTGTAGCTAACTAAGATTGGACATTTGGCAATTCCATTGGACTCCCATTCTATTCAGCAATAGCTCTATGCACTGTCTCCTTACTGACTAGATAGTGTGGCAGAGTCATTTAGCTCCCGAAGTCACCGATGATTGATCCCCAATGATCTTTAGATTATCCTACGCAGGACAAGAGTACGGAGTCACAGTCAAGAAGTGTCAGAGGCACTCATGCTTGCAAAAATTCCAAAACCTTTAGCTCATCCACTCTAGTCTGGAGGACCAAAATCCACAGAGTCTAATTAAGTTTAAAAGCTTTATTAAAAGTAAACACATTTATTAAAATCAACTTTGTCATAAAACTATTTAACTGAAAACGGAAAAATGCTTAGTGCTGACGATTAATTGGACACATTTCTTGTGGTCGAGCCGAGCTCTCACCTGGTTTGAACTTGATCCTGGACTCATGTTCTTAGAAGTCAAGCTTCTGTCTGTTAGGAGAAAAAGTGGTGCGTGTTAAAAATAAAAAGCAAGCATTCATCAGTTGTGCATAAAAGTGCAGCAAGACAACAGCCTTCCCTGGAAAAAGGGACATTTTTACTTTAGAGTAGACAGTCACAAATTATTACATTGTATTCTGTTTTTTTAACATTTCTTTATTACTCCTAGACCAAATATTATATAGTAGTGAGTGGTGTATTCTAACATTCTTAAATGTACTTTGTAGGTGGAACATCTGGTGGCGGGGCCAGCGCGGAGGTGGCGGTGTTGGGCGAGGACTCGGAGGACTCTGGGGAGGAAGCGGTGCAAGAGCCGGCGGACGGTCCTGTGGGGGTTCGCACGGTGGTGGCGGGAACAGGTAAGCTATATATTCCTTACTTATTGAGATTGAAGACTGCATAGTGTGCTTTCTGCACGGGTGTATTACAAATCAACCAGGTAGTAGCCTCCTCGAAATGTACTCCGACTTAGCTGTGAAGTTTTTGGTGAGAAGAATCCCAATAAGATCTTAGATGAACGTGATGGATGGGATGAACGAAAAGCGAAAGAAGGGTGTACGTGTAAGTAAGTGGGACGCGAAATTTTATGATGGCTGGCAAAGAAGAACGATATGTGTTTGCTTGGCCCCCGAGGTGGCTGGGAAGGAAAGAATATGGTATGGTGCATGGCTGGGTCAATGATGAAGCAAGGATGGGTGGAAGGACAGCAGCCTGGGTGGGTGAAACAGAAACTGTATGTGTGCGTATACTTTGAATGAATGGATGACTGGAGCATGGTATTCTCTGACTCTTAGATAGCACATGTGTATCTAGAGAGAGTAGATGGTCGCTGGATGAACTAAGTGTTACCTTGAAGAGCATGTACCACCGCACCCGCACGTCCGTTCCAGTGTAGGGAAGGCAAGGAAAATAAATTGTAAATGTGTCCAATACTACCATGAATAGTAGCAGTACTTTGTATTGCAACTGCAAGCACAGCATATATCCGGTTATTACGGTGGACACTCCGTACCTCTCTTAATAACTTTAGTTTAGTTGTAGTACGTCATTCATGTGTGGGTGTATCACTGTTCACTCAATATTAAGCAAAGCACCTAAAGTCATCCCATATGTCATCAAATACGTCCCATGTGAAGTGATAGATAATCAAATTATTTAGCTTCTTCATTTTCCTTTTCTAGTACTCATTTGCACTGTAGGGTGAAAGGTAAATTAATTAAGCAGTAGCCCTTGTAACAGAGTATTCTCAGTGCCACCCGTAATAGAAAAGTAATAGCTTCACCACCTGCATGTACTGGACCGGTACAGTAACGCCAGTCTGTCTCACTCATCATGGTGTGCAACTGTTTTTCTCGGGTGCAAGTTCACTGTGCTGCCATTCTGCCGGCTTGCATAAGATAACGTACCAATTTTCCTAAACAAGAGAGAAGAAGAAGAATAAGACTGGTGTACTGTCATAGTCGACTGTAATGGAAGTCCATGGTGGTCGTAGAATTTGTTCATTAAACTACCACTAATGTTAGAGCAAGGATGCAGAAGTGGGAGGTTACATAGATACTGTCCTCAATAGTTATGTACTGTGCTTTCAATTTGCTACTTGTACTGTGACCCAACTTTCGGCTCAATCACTTTGTGTTATTAATGCTAAGGAGCATTGGTTACAGACTATGTCTTTCTTTCTTCATATAGTTGCTCCTTCCAAATCGACATCACGGAGGGAGCAGGCTCGAATGGCCCGGCAACGGAGGCTGGATGCCACTGTCGCCGAATATCGGCGGCTGGTGGCCCTGGAGGAGGAGGAGGACACGCAGTCGACCGGTGCAACCACAACATCCTCGACTGGGACAGCTGCATCCTCCTCCGTGACCCCACGGGCCGCCAGCATGCGCAGTGCTCCAGCGGTACGGAGCCGGGCTAAGAAAGCCAACCGCCACCGCCAAGCAGCAGAAAGACCAGCTGCCCCCCACAGGAGCTGCAAGGCACGCCAGCGCCGCCTAGGAGTCCGAATGTCCTACCTGGAGCAGGAGGTCCTTGGGTACAAGAACTTGGTGGAGGGCCTCCGCTTCGACCTTGCCACCCTCCGCAAGGAGTATGATGCCCTGGCCGCAAAATTCACCAGCACCCTCCAGTAGTGGAGTGTCCCTTGCCCTTTTTTTAGAGACTTTTGGGGGGTGGGATTTGGGAGTTGGGTTCTTTTTGGGACTTTTCAAAGACAATCGTTGGGGTTAGGGGGGGTCTTGAGGGAGATTATTTTGTTAGGGCTACATAAATATACTTTTTTGCACTTTATCTGACCATACCTGTTTTTTACTGCTTTTCAGTCTGGTGGGTGGGGGACGGGGGTGTAACAGTAAGTTTGTTTTCCTGAACAGTCGTAGGACTTTAGTAGTACTACCGTCAATCTCTCGTCTAGTCCTAATACTCCATTATACTACCTCCCACCAAACGCTTATCTTACCTGTAATTTGTGTTAGAAATTAGGGCTAGGCCCAGGGCTGGCTCCACGTGAAATGGGGATTAACGTTGGCAATCCTGGGCGGGTGAAATTTCCTCATTGTGGTGGTACTAGTGTTGAGACACAGTGGCAGTTGCATGCCTATGGAAAAAAAGAAAACGTTTCCTGGTTTGTCCTTACTGTAGCATTACAACAGTTACGGTACGATCGAGAATATAGCAGGTGACAGTACACTAGAACAGTGCCATAATGTAGCCTAACAAATGGTAAAGTATTTGCTTGCAAGTATAACTAGTACTTGCGTTGAATTTATTTGACATTGGCTCCTACTACTAGAAGAAATAGTACTGAAGCTGAGTAAGTCTAGAAGATATCCTCATATTCCTTCACCAGCCTGTTGCTATGACCTTATCCTCCCCAGCAAGTGTGTGGAATTATTGATGTCATTTTAGTCAGACATCAAGCAAAACAACACAGCCCGGGGGAAGAGGGTTAGGGTTTGGAAAATGGATGGGAATGGGGGTTTCTTTTTGGGTAGGTTTTGTTGAGAGAAGAAAAAAAATGCACAGCCTGGACAAACAATAATTGAAGATAAAGAAATCTTTGGGTACAAACTAAAGCTAAGCACATGCAGTCACACTCATAGAAGAAAACAATGGATACTGTATCTGTATTCTGTATGTTGTTGGAGTTGTCCTGTTGAATTTGGTAAGTAAGTTGCATGCAGCAAACAATTCCTCTTATTAGCGGCACTCCTCCATTCCAGCTGACGCTTCGTCCATCAATGTTGGTGACCACTGACAGAAGACACCCTGTGTCCACTGCCTGCCTGGTGGATGTTGACTGAAACCCGGCCTGTAATTATTGAACGGAAAACAGGAAGTGCTATTACAATACCACTGATAAATAAATAAAACGTATGTACGCTGTGTGTATGTATGCTGTATGTCCAAAACACTTCTATCCGGTATTAGACCTTCCCAGGAATGCCCCAGCCAAGACCCGCCAACCCACCCGCAAAAAAGCACGCGACAACACCCCCAAACAGCAAAAAAGCTAAATCTCATACTTACTATATCTCTCGGCCTTCGGTCCAAACGCGCTGTGCAGCTAGGTCATCATCATAACTCCTGTTTTCCACCACGGATTTCCTGAAAAGCAAATGCAATCAAGATTAGACTGTCGCAGCAGTGCTTCGACAGAGACCCCGGCCGCAACCCACCCACGAACAGCAGGAAGCCCCCCAAAACGCTACATTGAGCAAGATGTCAGAAGAAATAGCAAAAAAAAGGCATTTCCTTAAGGATTTTGTCCAAAACACTTCTATCCGGTATTAGACCTTCCCAGGAATGCCCCAGCCAAGACCCGCCAACCCACCCGCAAAAAAGCACGCGACAACACCCCCAAACAGCGAAAAAGCTAAATCTCATACTTACTATATCTCTCGGCCTTTGGTCCAAACGCCCTGTGGAGCTAGGTCATCATCATAACTCCTGTTTTCCACCACGGATTTCCTGAAAAGCAAATGCAATCAAGATTAGACTGTCGCAGCAGTGCTTCGACAGAGACCCCGGCCGCAACCCACCCACGAACAGCAGGAAGCCCCCCAAAACGCTACATTGAGCAAGATGTCAGAAGAAATAGCAAAAAAAAGGCTTTTCCTTAAGGATTTTGTCCAAAACACTTCTATCCGGTATTAGACCTTCCCAGGAATGCCCCAGCCAAGACCCGCCAACCCACCCGCAAAAAAGCACGCGACAACACCCCCAAACAGCGAAAAAGCTAAATCTCATACTTACTATATCTCTCGGCCTTCGGTCCAAACGCGCTGTGCAGCTAGGTCATCATCATTCATAACTCCTGTTTTCCACCACGGATTTCCTGAAAAGCAAATGCAATCAAGATTAGACTGTCGCAGCAGTGCTTCGACAGAGACCCCGGCCGCAACCCACCCACGAACAGCAGGAAGCCCCCCAAAACGCTACATTGAGCAAGATGTCAGAAGAAATAGCAAAAAAAAGGCTTTTCCTTAAGGATTTTGTCCAAAACACTTCTATCCGGTATTAGACCTTCCCAGGAATGCCCCAGCCAAGACCCGCCAACCCACCCGCAAAAAAGCACGCGACAACACCCCCAAACAGCGAAAAAGCTAAATCTCATACTTACAATATCTCTCGGCCTTCGGTCCAAACGCGCTGTGCAGCTAGGTCACCACTCACCAATCATCATAACTCCTGTTTTCCACCACGGATTTCCTGAAAAGCAAATGCAATCAAGATGAGACTGTCGCAGCAGTGCTCCCAGACCCCAAAACTCACCCACAAACACCCGGAACCCCGGCAAAGAGCACCTCAAAGGCAAGCAAGTCAGCAAAAACGGCAAGAAATGTCCACCTCATATTTGGTCCAAAACACTTTTATCCATTATTAGAGCTTGACAGCAATGGGCCCAAAGCCGTCAACTCACCCGCAAAGAAGTAGAACACCCCCACAAGTGCTGAGTCTTTCTTCATTGGGCGTAATCCAGCACTCTGCTTTGAGGGAAATCGCAGTCTGGAGGAGGAGGAAAGAGGAGCATGTTCTTCAGAACTTGTGAACCTGAGGAATGTAGACTGCGGCACCTTCAAATCAATAAGCAAACAAGTGAAGACAGTTCTGCTGATGGTCTTGTTTTTGGGATTAGGTGATTAAAGTTTGAATTAAATTAACTGTGCAAAACAAAGAAAGAGAGACACACAGGAATAAAAGTGAATAAGGACGTAAAAGAAAGTTATTGATTCATTGTCTCATTTTCAGGGCTCGGTGTCAGGGAATAAGAAGAAGATTTTGTCATCATACTCTGCGAATTCAGGCAGGATGAGGTCAGTGCCACCGAACAGAGAACAAATCCCCTCATCTACGTTGCCGTCCTCCTCGTCTTCATGCGGCGTGCTTTCTCGTACTTTGTAATCTGGTGGTATGAGGTGCTGATTCATCTTGATCATTGTCAGCCGCTCCACATTTTTGGGCGAGAGGCGGCTCCGTTTGGGAGTTACAATGCCACCAGCAGCACTGAAAACACGTTCAGAAGACACACTTGCGAGTGGGCAAGACAAATAGTTTATAGCCAGGTTGGAGAGCTGTGGCCACAATTGTTTTTTGCCATGCCAATACTGCAATGGCTCATCATTAAGAAAGACCTCTGTTGAGTCATTCAGATAGTCCTGCACCATCGACTCAAGGTCATCAACGGTTCCTCCACTTTGCTTACTTTTTGCTGTGCCTGTGACATTTTTTCGAGAACCATACCCCATCAAACTTAGCCAATCCTCCTCCGCAGCCACTGTTAGTGTTGTGTGTGGTGCAGATGATCCACTTGCCGGTGTCTTTAACGGCTGAGAGGTCACTTGTGCCCCAGCCACAGGTGCAGAAGTGGATTCTTGTGACTGGGGATGGCCTGCTGATGCTGATGCTGATGTACTGCCTTCTCCTTCAATAACCTGCCGTTCTTTTTCAAACCTCTTGGCTGACCAGGCTAGCCAATGTTTGTAATTTTTAACATCTTCATCAGCAAAAGGAAAGAATGCTTCGCCTGCCAGCGCCTTTTTGTAGCGTGGATCCAGAATAGTAGCACAAATGTAATGCTGTTCTGACTTGATCTTTTGAAGACGTTCATCACCACGTAGGCGCTCTAATAATTTCTCAGACAAAATAAAATGGGCTTTTTTTTTTACATCTTTTTCAAACTCAGAAGACACCGCCATCAGTTGGTGCTCCAGCATGCACAACAATGGGATAGCTTTGCCCAAATTACAGTCCTCCTGGCTGACTGCACGCGTGAAGAACTCAAAAGGACGAAGCATGTCTGTCAGGCTTTTAACTATGTCCCATTGCGCCGCACCCATCCGCAGGTCCTCCTTCTGAGATGTACCCTCTGTTAAGAAATAGTGATCGAGTACCGTATACTGCTCATACAGACGCTCAAGCATGTAGAAGGTTGAGTTCCAACGTGTTGCCACCTCCTGGATGAGTGCTTTCACTGGTATTCGACTTTGAAGTAGCAGCCTCCTCAGATGCTTCCGGGCCTTAAAAGAATGGCTGAAATGGTTGCACATTTTGCGGCAGGTGGACATTACCGCGAACGCTGCACTGTCTCTATCACTCAAGAATTTTTGAACTACCAGGTTGATACAGTGCGCCAAACACGGCACTCTGAAATAGCCACCCAGAGACATGGCCTTAACTACATTGGCGCCATTATCCGTGGAAACATAACCAATCTGGCGTTTTTTTGGGGATAGCATTTTCGAGACCTTTTTGTTAAACTCGTCCAAAATGTTTTCGGATGTGTGACTTTTCTCCAAGCCAAACATGGCTAGTGTTGCATGTTTCCGAGCAGCTTTGAAAACTTGGTCCGGGTCAACACCTGCGTTTAGCTTTGCTTTAACACTTGAAAAAGAGACCCAGTGTGCAGTGATGCACATGTAATCAGCGCCTGCGCCACTGGTCCACATGTCTGTTGTCAGATGTATTGTGTGAACAGCACTCTTCTGCAAAGCTGCCCCAATCGCATCCAGCACATCTTCATGTAGTGCTGGAACCGCAACTCTGGCAAAATAGAACCGGCTAGGAACCTTCCATTTAGGGCAGAGCGTTGCCACTAATTCTAGAAAACCTGCCGCTTCTACAAAAGAAAAAGGGAGAAGGTCCACAGCTAGCATTTTAGCCAGCTTAGTGTTATACAGACGCGTCAGTGGGTGGTTGCGTTCATATGGCACGTCTGAAGAAAACATGGTTCTAATGTTGCCCTGGACCAAGCATTTACGGGCTGATAATGACTTCGTTGACCCAATTTTGCTCGCTGGTGAACTTTTGTGCGTTGGTGTCTCACTCGCTCCAACACTCTTAGTGTGCCTCACATTGGGTGTGCTGCTGACAGGGGTACTGGGTGTAAGGGAAGTGTTTGACACGTCTTCTTCCTCCTCGTCATCATCAGATGCAACATCAACGTTTTCTTGAATTCGGGCTTCCTTGATCGCATCTAGGTGCGCAAACCATTGGACAGTGTGCTGTCTCCTAAGATGACCTCTCTGGCCTCCGGTACCATAGTTGGTACCTGACTTACCACGACTAACTGCTTGCTTACAAATGGTACAAATGGCAAACTTTGGATTTTTTTGACAAACAGTAAAGAAGTCCCAAACTGGGGACTTGAAGTGTCTGTGGGACCTGGAGGAGGCGGCGATACTGGTGGTGGTGGTCATGAAGCTAATGCCAGATGAAGTGGAGGATCTGGATTGCCCAACTTTTGTACGTTGTGCACTTTCACCGCCACTAATTAAGGCCGAGGTGGATGGAGGTCTCTTCTTGCCAGAAAGAAATATGGAAGCGGGACGAGTTGGTGTACTACTTAACTCCAATGATTGTGGTGTTTCCACTGCCTCCTCATCGACAACATCATCATCATCACGCTCAGCAGCTCTTCGGGCTAGGGTCAAAATGTCTGTTTGCTGCATGCCCGCTGGGGCTGCAGTGACCTTTATGATGACTGGGTCGTCGTTGGCAGAGTCTTCATCAGCAGCAGTATCCGCCACTTCTTGTTGAGCCTCATCACACTCCATAACTCTGAGACTTTGGACGAGCTTCCTTTTACGCTTAACTACCTTTGTCGGATCATGGTGTGCCTCACTCTCAGACGGCAGTGGTGCTGGTTCCCAAGTTTGATCCGTATCATCAGAAGGAGGTGTGCTTGAAGAAGATGTAGACACCACCCTTGATCTCTTCCTTGCTAGGGGTGTGGAAGACAATGAAGGATCATCAGGAGGAGTGGCTTCCTCAAATGATACCTCGCCTTGATTGTCGATTTCCTGATGTGCCCCTACTTCGGGAGGAACAACTATTGTGGGCACTTGTGACCCTCCATGCACCTCTGCTTGCGCATCTCCTTGCGCTGCCTCTCCTTCCACATGTACTTGGGCTTGTACTTGCACATGTGATTGTTGTTGCGGCTGTGGTTGTTCAACACTCGTCAGATGAGCTACAACAACCTGTGTTGATTGAGGGACATTGCTGCTGCTTTCTTGCGATGAGCCAACATCACTGGTCGATGGTGATTGAAGAACTCTACTGGCTGCCTCTGCAGCACTCAAGGGCTTGGACTTAAGTTGGCGTGGTGGTGGTGGCACTGAGCCCAATGGAGCGGGGGGTGCTGCTGCCAGCTTGGTCCCCAGCAGATCCCGCTGCTGCTGCAGGCATACTTTTTTTTTTACTCCCAAAAAAAGGGGCGGGCGGCACACCAGTCTCCTTGGTAACTTGCTTCTTCTGCTCCTTACTGGCACCTTTCTTGCTGGAGGAGCTACGGATAACTTTTTTTGGGGCCATCTTCTTCAGAGCAGGTCAGAACAGCAGGCAGCAGTTGCACGAGTTGCAGAGTTGTCTGTGTCCAGACGTGACGTCGCGTGACGTTATGCTGCACACACACACCGCTGCAGGACTTCTTCCTGGCACTGGTGGTTCTCTTGAGTCTTGTGCACCTAAAAGCAATGGAAGACAGAGGAACATCAGTTCAGTTATACACCCCAAAAAATCGACAAAACACAGAAAAATCAGCACAATCCCATGCCATCCATGATGTTTACATTGAAGACACCCCACAGAAAGACTAGGGCCATGCAAGTATGCAACACTCACTACCCCTGGGCATAATGGATGAAAAGTAGGCAAAATAAGTGCAGGCCTCAGACACTGCCTCTCTTCAAAATGGCCCCTTACACCCCAAGCCAGTCCACATCAACAGTACACCCCAAAAAAACAGAAAAACAGCCAAAAATCACCACAATCCAATGCCATCCAGGATGTTTACATTAAAGAGAGTGAGACCACACTACATGCACACTCAGTCCATGCACCACTACCCCTGGGCAAAAGGCCACACCAGCAGCCCCAAACAAACGCCAAAAAACAATAAAATCAGCACAATCCCAGCCCATCCATGGCCTCAATGGTGTTTAAATTCAAGAAGACACCCATCAGAAAGACTAGGCCCATGCAACACTCACTACCCCTGGGCATAATGGATGAAAAGTAGGCAAAATAAGTGCAGGCCTCAGACACTGCCTCTCTTCAAAATGGCCCCTTACACCCCAAGCCAGTCCACATCAACAGTACACCCCAAAAAAACAGAAAAACAGCCAAAAATCACCACAATCCAATGCCATCCAGGATGTTTACATTAAAGAGAGTGAGACCACACTACATGCACACTCAGTCCATGCACCACTACCCCTGGGCAAAAGGCCACACCAGCAGCCCCAAAAAAACGACAAAAAACAATAAAATCAGCACAATCCCAGCCCATCCATGGCCTCAATGGTGTTTAAATTCAAGAGGACACCCCACAGAAAGACTAGGCCCATGCAAGTCACCACCCCTGGGCAAAGGGCCCCACCAGCAGCCCCAAAAAAACGACAAAAAACAATAAAATCAGCAAAATCCCAGCCCATCCATGGCCTCAACGGTGTTGAAATTCAAGAAGACACCCCTCAGAAACACTAGGCCCATGCAACACTCACTACCCCTGCGCATAATGGATGAAAGGTAGGCAAAATAAGTGCAGGCCTCAGACACTGCCTCTCTTCAAAATGGCCCCTTGCACCCCAAGCACATGTTGCCTGTACCAGCCAGCACTCAAGATGGCCACCACCACCACCCACATGGCCAGTCCACATCAACAGTACACCCCAAAAAAAACCGAAAAACAGCCAAAAATCACCACAAACCAATGCCATCCAGGATGTTTACATTAAAGAGAGTGAGACCACACTACAGGCACACTCAGTCCATGCACCACTACCCCTTGGCAAAAGGCCCCACCAGCAGCCCCCAAAAAACGACAAAAAACACAAAATTCAGCACAATCCCAGCCCATCCATGGACTCAATGGTGTTTAAATTCAAGAAGACACCCCTCAGAAAGACTAGGCCCATGCAACACTCACTACCCCTGGGCATAATGGATGAAAAGTAGGCAAAATAAGTGCAGGCCTCAGACACTGCCTCTCTTCAAAATGGCCACTTACACCCCAAGCCAGTCCACATCAACAGTACACCCCAAAAAAACAAAAAAACAGCCAAAAATCAGCACATTCCAATGCCATCCAGGATGTTTACATTAAAGAGAGTGAGACCACACTACAGGCACACTCAGTCCATGCACCACTACCCCTGGGCAAAAGGCCACACCAGCAGCCCCAAAAAAACGACAAAAACAACAAAAAACAGCACAATCCCAGCCCATCCATGGCCTCAATGGTGTTTAAATTCAAGAGGACACCCCACAGAAAGACTAGGCCCATGCAAGTCACCACCCCTGGGCAAAGGGCCCCACCAGCAGCCCCAAAAAACGACAAAAAACAATAAAATCAGCACAATCCCAGCCCATCCATGGCCTCAATGGTGTTGAAATTCAAGAAGACACCCCTCAGAAACACTAGGCCCATGCAACACTCACTACCCCTGGGCATAATGGATGAAAAGTAGGCAAAATAAGTGCAGGCCTCAGACACTGCCTCTCTTCAAAATGGCCCCTTACACCCCAAGCACATGTTGCCTGTACCAGCCAGCACTCAAGATGGCCACCACCACCACCCACATGGCCAGTCCACATCAACAGTACACCCCCAAAAAACAGTAAACCAGCCAGAAATCACCACAATCCAATGCCATCCATGATGTTTACATTAAAGAGAGTGAGACCACACCACAGGCACACTCAGTCCATGCACCACTACCCCTGGGCAAAAGGCCACACCAGCATCCCCAAAAAAACGACAAAAACAACAAAAAACAGCACAATCCCAGCCCATCCATGGCCTCAATGGTGTTTAAATTCAAGAGGACACCCCACAGAAAGACTAGGCCCATGCAAGTCACCACCCCTGGGCAAAGGGCCCCACCAGCAGCCCCAAAAAACGACAAAAAACAAAAAAATCAGCACAATCCCAGCCCATCCATGGCCTCAATGGTGTTGAAATTCAAGAAGACACCCCTCAGAAACACTAGGCCCATGCAACACTCACTACCCCTGGGCATAATGGATGAAAAGTAGGCAAAATAAGTGCAGGCCTCAGACACTGCCTCTCTTCAAAATGGCCCCTTACACCCCAAGCACATGTTGCCTGTACCAGCCAGCACTCAAGATGGCCACCACCACCACCCACATGGCCAGTCCACATCAACAGTACACCCCCAAAAAACAGTAAACCAGCCAGAAATCACCACAATCCAATGCCATCCATGATGTTTACATTAAAGAGAGTGAGACCACACCACAGGCACACTCAGTCCATGCACCACCACCCCTGGGCAAAAGGCCACACCAGCAGCCCCAAAGAAACGACAAAAAACAATAAAATCAGCACAATCCCAGCCCATCCATGGCCTCAATGATGTTTAAATTCAAGAAGACACCCCACAGAAAGACTAGGCCCATGCAACACTCACCACCCCTGGGCAAAGGGCCACACCAGCAGGCCCAAAAAAACGACAAAAATCAGCACAATCCCAGCCCATCCATGGCCTCAATGGTGTTTAAATTCAACAAAACAGTTGTATCATGCACCCCTAAACAACCCTGGTCCTACTGGATACTGTGGCTACCCACAATATAATTTATTTAATGCTCTGAAAAAGTTCCAAAATTGTACTTGCAGCAACTGTAATGCCCCAAACAAACTTACTTGTGAAAGTTGATTTCTAATCCAAAAGTGATCCAAAGACAGTCAAAAAGGCCTCAAATCCAAATATCCAGCAGCACCCACAAAAAGTAATCCTTCCAGCTCCAGATCCAAATGAAAGTGACCAGGAGATGGACAAAGCACTGGGAGGAGCCTGCTGGACAGGAACAGGAAGTTGGAGACTGTGGGGCACTTCCTTCCTCCCCCCCAAAAATGGACTCCTTGCAAAAAAAAAGGCCATGCAAATGTCAACCTGAGGAGTGATTCTGATAAAAATCATAATTTTCTGAAGGTTTATCCTGTTTGCTGGTGATTTTCTTGTGCAGAATTGCAAAATCTCTATTTCGCGAGTGCGAGATTGTTCCTTTCCGCCGCAACTACGTGTTCGCAATTGCGAACTCTCGCGAGGTGTGCTGTGCAAGGTGGCAAGCCGCGATTACGTATTCGCGGGCGCCAAACTCCCGCGGGATCACGCAGCAAGATCTAAAATGGCGCGGCACTCGCAAAATATGATCGAGAAAAACAACTCGGCAAACGCTTAATGGCGGAAAGTGAACACCGTGCACCACGCCGCGCGCCGCAACCAAGCAAAAAATCCACCGTGAGCGGATTCACGGATTTTCGACAAATTCGCGCGAGTTCGCGGATTGCGAATTTGTCGAAAATCCGAAAAATCTGCGAGCGGAGCGGATTTTACGCCCATGCTTAGTCAGGACAGGCGGGGGTCGGGGCAGCCGGGGGACGGGGCGGACGGGGGCCCGGGCTGCTGGCCAATGTCGGGGCAGGCGGGGGTCGGGGAAGCCTGATTGCTCCCGGACAAAGTCGGGACGGGCTGCTGGTATATATATATATATATATATATATATATATATATATATATATATATATATATTTTAAGCACAACAAAGTAACATGTAAAATTCACTCAGGACACGGTGCAATTTGCTGCAAATATTGTGTTTAATTCATCTTTTAATTCCGCGTTTCAACTGCTCAGCAGTCTTGATCACATGAAAAAAACTCACCCATGCAGTGCATCTGAACAACTGTGTACTAGATATCAACAAAGACCATCGGGATAACTGACCAAATGAAGTGAAGTTATGTGTTGGCCTATTGTAGTGTGTCCCAAAGAGGAAACGTTAATACATAGGTTATACATTTTTCTATTGTTTAGATTAGACTTCATAATCACTTGATAAAAGCAATAATAATCATAGTTTGAGGTAGTCAGAGGAGAACAAATATGTCACCATCGCAATGCATCCTTGTGTCATTCTAAAAATTCTCAATATACTAGCGCAGGTATTGCAAACCACTTGGGGTTCAAAAAAGCATCCTTGACCATTTGTGCCCCAAGGTATCATATCCTAGCTGACACATGGGTGGGAAGAAGGTTAAAGGTCTCAACATAGTATCCCATGTCCCACCTAGTAGATCTGGAGAGTGACAGTCTGCTCACTAGTGTACCTAGCTGTTGAATACAAGCAAGTGCCTAAATATGGAGCAACCCACGGGGTGGGGAGATAGACAGAGATCCAGTAAAGGAACTAGTTCCCAGGTGTAGAGGTCCATCAGGGGAGCTACCCAAAGGACCAAAGGACCAAAGGACCTGAAAGAAGAGAGAACGGGTGTTATTAGGGTTCCCTCCGAGATAACGACATGGTTTCCCTGGTGGCCAAGATGGATCAGGCCTGATCTCTCTGAGCCTGGTATGTCCAAAGTGTCTGCCTTAGTGGTGCTCCAGTCTAGAGATACCCTGGTTCACCCCAGGGTGGGAGACAAAATTCTCAATGTGAAAATGTATTGGGCCTAACAATGGGTCTGCTGCATGAAACTAGAGTCAACCTCAGTTCTGTCAAAAGAAAGTGCGATAGTACTACAAAGTCCCATAAATGCCTGACACAGTCTGGTACTTAATGAAGGAAAAGTGCAAACAGTCTTATCTGAAGGTGCTCCACCAGGTCATGCCTCCGAAGAAAAGGTTAGGGAACCTGTGTAGATGTCACCACCGAAGCATAGTGGGTACTTTCTTTTCCTCCTGTAACCAGAAAAAATAAGAAAAAGTTAACATCACAGCTGTGACACTCTGAGTTACATCAATCATATAAAACAACAGTACCTCCAGAGGAGGCACACTGAAATGAGGATCTCAACAAAGGAACAGGCTAACTGAAAATCACATAGGCTTTCAAGGAGTGGGGGATGTGCTATTCAATCATCCCATAAGTGTACTCCAAGTTCATCATCAAGATTGAGCCCCCGAGGCATAATAATATACCTAGATTCCCACTTTCTCAGTTTGAGTACTCTATCTCCAACTCGAATCATGTTCGGTATCTGCTCAATGCCATAATATGACAGAAGGGAACTGTCTGAGAAATGTTTTTTTTAAAGTGCCTCGCTACAGGGTAGTGTGGGTCCTTGTTGGTAATTGCCCTCATGTGTTCTAACACCCTCTTTTCTGGCCATCTGTGTGGTACTTCCAACATTTCTGAGTTTGCAGGAACTTTCCAGGATATATACGACAAAGGAAGAGCTGCAAGGAAGGAATTGGGTAATTGTCCTGGTGGTGTTGTGACTGTCTGTCATGAACTTCTTATGCATTTACTGGCAGATGCATCAACGTAGCCTTTTGCTATTCCTAAATAGCGATTTTTAAGGAATCGCTATTTAGGAATAGCAAAAGCCTATGCATGTAGGAATCGCTATTAAAATAGCGATTCCTAAACATTCCTTAATTGCTACTCGCTAATTGCTAGTCGCAATTAAGGAATGCTGTACCATTCATTCCTATGGGCCTATAGGCCCATAGGAATGAATTGGAGATTGCATGAGCAATTTGCGAGTACCAGTAGGTACTCGCAAATTGCTCAGGCAATTTCAAGGGTGCAGGGGTGTCAAAATGACACCCTGTTGCACCCCTGAAATTGATATCTGCACACATGTTGCACACACACATGTGTGTGCGCAACATGCAACTTTGAAAAATGCACAAAAGTGCTTTTTTCAAAGTTTTAGCAAATTACCATTAAGTACAACTTCATGGTAATTTGCTTCCCCTATTAGCGAATTGGCTATTTTTTTGACTTTAATGCATTGCATTTAAGGAATCTCAATTTGGGATTCCTTAAATGCAATCGCAATTTAAGGAATCTCAATTTAGAGATTCCTTAAATTGCGATTTTTGCATTGGGGTGATGCATCCCAAATGCAAAAATACCGGGAGCAAAGGGGCAGATTCTGAGAATCTGCCACTTTGCTCCCGGTATTTACTTTGATGCATATGCCTGTTAGTTGTTCCTACAGTCCTTACAGTGACCGCACAGGAAGAAACTTTGGAGATCAGCGGGCACATGCATCAACGGTAATTGCATTCGCAAACGGTGCGATTCGCAATTTTCGGCCGTTTGCGTCCCTTCCTGTAGGTGAGTGATTGTAGGCCTTTTCTGTATTGTGTAACCTATAGTGGGATAACTCGTGAGTATGTCCCAGCTCTTGACCAGAATTCTTTAGATGTCTTTGGAATTGTTGTTATATGTCAGGATAATCCTTGTCCCCTCTTCACTGTCATCACTATTACTGATGATGGGGTCAAGTAGTGTCTGGCCAGTGGCCTCTAGTGACTTTTCTGACGTTGTTACATTGTGGGTAACCTCTCTCTCTGAATGTCTTATTTTGTTGCAATATAGGAACATATTATACTTGTTACCAGTTATGTATTTTAATATAACGTTTATTTTTTGGTAGTTCGCTTAAAAAACTGTTTTCTTAAAAAGGGCAGATACGAGTGCACTGACTGGAATTAGAATGTTTGTTTTTTTGTTTACCTTTCACGGATAAATTGTTGATAAATGGACCATGGTGACAGCCATGGTATTATGGAACTCTGTGACTAGAGTGTGTATTGCATGATTATGGGTTTACGGCATTTGCCACATAATTTGCATAATCTGCAGATTTAAAAAAACTAAATTCTAGCGCTTCCTAAAATGTACTGCATAATATGGGTTTTTATACCACTGCATTGTGTGCCACCATATATATCGGGACCATGGAACTCTTTCTGCACTGGAGAGCGACACTTAAGAGCTAACACCAGCTCAAAGCCGGTGTGCCCCACCTTGACACCATAACCTCCTACCACTGTCTCAATTGAATTTAAAAAAATTCTACAGCCAGACCCCAGGCTGGAAGCAGACCTAAATGGGCCCAGTCATAGTTCCCTCTCACCTGCGCACATGAGCAGGTGCACACATTCTGGTTTCTGTCAATGCATTCAGCCACTAGCAGCACACCAGCATTCAGCCAGCATCAATGAAATGCTTAATTGAAACCTTTGAATGGCCGCATTGTGGTGAAGGAGCGCTGCTAAACGGACTTTTTAGGTCTCGCAAAGACTGCACATGTGCTGTATCTTCCAGACATTTTGTATACTGTTATTGGGCTTGAAACCCTTCCATTACTTGCCACTGGTGGGCTTCAAAGCCACTCTTATTTGTGTGCTTCCTGCTAATCAGTTCTGCAGCCGGTATTTCCCTCTTCTTGCATGTGACCCTCCCCTAGAGAATGGGCCAAGTACTTGACCTATTTTTTTCTTTTTGTTGAGCCAATATACAGACAGCATCGATGCTAGCTGGCTCTGTTATCTGCTCCTTCCGGATGTCTGTTTCTGTTGGCTTTTTCCCCCTCCCTTCCATTGCTGTGCTCCCACCCTATACTTATGTAGCTTTCACCACTGTTTGCAACTGCATCTTGGCCACATCCTTACTGTGGTTTTTTTTGGTCAAATATCTTTTTATCAAACATGACAATCAGATGGCATTACAACATATAGGTAGAACGAACCTCGTACAATCAATACTGTCTAGTGAAGATGCAGCTTCTCACTTCAGGAAGTCCTAAATCCCCCCTCCCCACATCTGATATATGCCGGCTTTAATAACCCAGTGTTTTAGTCTTTTTAAAACGTGTAACCTTTGCAAACTTACCCCAACTGTCCCATCTCTCCCATCACTTCACTGGTGGTGGTGGTGGTTTCATAGTCCTTAGGCTGGTCAATCAGAAACTTGCAAGCTGGTAGGAAGATGCTCCTAAGCAGCCCGGTCTGTTCTCTATTTCTCACAAATATATCTCTTGCATGTAGTGGCATGATCGGACCTGGACTCTAACTATGCTAAAGCTGAAACAAGTGCATGGCTCTTAATGAGAGTAGGCACACAGCTAGAGGGAGACCCTGAGTGAGGAATGAGACCAGAGGGCCCCACTTATATTCAAAGTTTTTATATTCATCTCTGAATATGTTCGCTAGTCTTAAAATAGTGGGTATTCTCCACAGACGTGAGTGCCCAGCGACAAGGCTGGCATGTTTTTCTTTTTCCATGCTGTCACTATTGTCGATTTAGCCACTCGTAGGCAAGCTCACATTATTGCCTTATCTGCTTTCGTTTAATGTTCTAAGTCTGGGTCTCAGATGCCCAAAAGTACCCCCTCTATGCATGTCCGAATAGGATATCCCAGTATGTCTTTAATGTGTATTAAGATTTCCTCCCAGAAGGTTCTAATCATAGGGCAATCCCACCAGTTGTAGTTGAAGTCCCCGAGGAGGCCGCATTCCCACTAGCAGAGATTAGAGGACTCCGCAAATATCCTTTTGAATTTAGTGGGATATAAGTACCAATCAAAGAGGGTTTAAAATGTCCTCTTAAGTCCAGGGAGTGATTGCTCTTAGCGATATCAGACCATAAATGTTTCCATTCCTCTTCTGAGATGTCCCTCCTGATCACTTGTTCCTAAAAACCCATATAGGGTGCCTGTGGTGATTGTTATGTCCAAAGTAAAAGACCGTAGAGAAAGGAGATCGCCACTTTCATGGTGCCTGCCCTTTGTACAAACTTCTCTATCAGGGTTCGTTCTCTAGTGGCTGCTTCTGTGATCTGTGGCTGGGATAATCAGAGTTTGAGCTGAAGGTAATGGAAGTGTTCACTGGGTGGAACCTGGAAATCCATTTGGCAATTCTCAAAAGTAAGTAAGTCAAATTTATTAAAGAACCCTGAGAGCATCAAGCATCCCCCTGCCCTACACGTGTTGAACGGGCCCTCTAGCAGTGCTGGGGGGAAGTCTGGATTAAAGTGGATTGGAGTGCAGGGTGAAAGGAAGGATGTCCATCTCCCCTCCCTCGTAACATTGTCCCATACCTTGACGGTGGTTGGAGTCTGGATACTGATGTATGCGTTAGCTGATCTATCTTTCTTATGTTTCCAAATCACATCCCATATTGATCTTCCCACTATCGCCCTGTCCATGTTAAGCCAATGTATGTCAGATTCCCTCATGGACCATTCCACAACTATCCTCAATTGGGCTGGCTTATAGTATAGGCCAAAGTCTGGTAATGCAACCCTCCCTTCTTTCTCTGTGCATTGTAGAGTATGGAACAAGAGGTGTGCTCTCCCATTCTGCCATATAAACTTAGTGATGAGAGAGCAGATTTTGGGTAGGAGATCTCGGTCCAGGTCGATAGGAAGTGCTTGGAACAAATGGAGAAGTTTTGGCAACACTGTCATTTTTTTTGGCATTTATTCGTCCGAGCCAAGAAATGTACCGAGGTTTCCAACGCCTGAGGTCTTGTTGGAGTTGGGTCATTAAGGGGTGATAGTTGGCCTTATAGAGGTCCTCATTCCGTGGGTGAGCTGAATTCCCAAATATTGAAGGGAGTGTTTGACCCCTTAAAATGGGGTCTGCCCCCGGAGCAGCTGTGCCTCTCCATCTGGGACCGTGAGATGTAAAATGGAGGATTTTGACAGATTGACTTCGAAGCCGGCTAACAGTTCATACTTTCGTAGTTCCACTTGCAGTGCCTGTAATGAGGGGCCCTATTCTGAGAGTGCCAGAATGATACAGTTTGTGAATAATGATAACTTATGTTCCACTCCACCAAATTGTATCCCCCTGATCTCTGTGGTGGCCCTAATACGTATCGCCAGTGGTTCGATACTCAAAGCAAACAGTAAAGGCGAAAGTGGGCAGCCCTGTGTGGTTCCCCTGCTCAATGCAAATGGTGGTGACATTAATCCATTGCCCTGTACTCTTGAGTGTGGATGCCTGTAGTTAACTCTGACCATATTGATAAACCTCTTCCTGAAGCCAAATCGTTCTAGGGTGAGATAAAGGAATGACCAGTCCACCCTGTCAAAGGCCTTCTCAGCGTCTAGTCCCACGAGTATCGCCAGAATTTTTAATTTGGATGCCTTTTCAATCAGCTGTATGGTCCTCCAAATATTGTCATGGTTCTACCTCTCTTTTATAAAGCCTGATTGATCAGGGTGGATTAGTGCTGGCATCAGGTTCTCTAATCTTGTGGCCAGTATGGCTGAGAATAGTTTGGCATCTAAGTTTAGCAGGACGATTGGCTTGTAGGAGATGCAGCTCTGTGGGTTTTTCCCTGCCTTGGGGATTACAGTGATCACTGCCTCTGCCATAGAATCCAACACCATGTTTCAGTCAGCTATTGCATTAAATAAAGAGGTGAGGTGTGGCATTAGCTCTGACACATACATTTTATAAAAGTGTGCCATTAGTCCATTTGGCCCTGGAGATTTTTGTGGTTTGAGTTTTGTAATTGCCTTTCCTACATCCACAGTGGTGATCGGGGCATTTAATTGGTAATTTTCCAACATCGGGACTTGTGGCAGGTCCAGCGAGTGTAATATTAGTGTTGCTTTTCCTTGTCCAGTGGTGAGCCAGTATAACGCTCTCCATAGAACCTTCCAAATATGTGTGCCATTTCATCATCTACGTGTGTTAAGTTACCTGCCCCATCGCAGATGCCCCCTATGTATTCTCTTTCCCTCTTTGTGCGTAGTTGTCTAGCTAAATGCGTTCCCACCTTGCCTCCCTGAGCGTAAGAGATCTGATGGAGCTGGAGTAACGTGTATTCTGCCCTATTAGTATAAAGCGCTTTGATTTTCCCTTTCAGCACGCTGAGCTTGCGCTGTAGAGTCCGTGTGGGCGTCTTCTTATGTTCTCTCTCTACCCCCTCTAGTTCGGCCTCCAGCTTAACTCGCTCCCTGGCCCTCGGCTTATTCAGTATAGAGTTTAGTTCAATACATTTACCCCAAGAACCACTTTGAAAGCATCCCTTTTGTTTTGGGTGAAGTGGCCTGGGGTTGGTTCAGCTCGAAATATTCGTTTATGCCTGATCTCAGGTCATCCCTGGTAACCGAGATCGGGAAGTACCATCAATGTGTGCACGACATAGTGCATCCCCAAGACAGGCTGATTAGAACTAAGCTATGGTCTGAGATAGTGATTCAGAGTATCTTTGCTGCTTCGAGTGAACCCAGTAGAGATTGACTTATAAATATGTGGTCCAACTGAGAGTATGACAGATGTACGTGAGAGAAAAAAGTGTAGTCTTTGGTGGTTGGATGTACCTTTCGCCAAGCGTCTTTAAGAAGTAATGCCTGTATTTTCTGTTTAATCTCTTTGGCGAAGCTATCTGTATCCGACCTGTGGGGGTGGGTGCTATCTATTTCAGCATGCGAGGTTAAGTTAAATTCTCCCATAAGGACCGTTGGGCCCTCTGCGAACCCGCCTATCAACTCTAATAAGGAGGTCATGAACGCCGGTTGGCCCGTGTTGGGTGCATATGCCAAGAAGAATGTACATTGTCTACCCCTCAATTTATACTTCACCATGATCCCTCTACCCTCTCTATCTGCTTTTATGGCTTCTGGCTGGAAATGTGTTGAGCTGCGAAATAGCAGCGCGACTCCTTTCTGCTTAGAGTTTGCCGATGACCTATAGACTAGCTTTTATGGCGGAGTCGCAATTCGTCTGTTTTATTTCAGGTGCGTTTCCTGAAGCACTACCACCTGAAACTGGTGGTTTGGTAAGTATTTCAATATTTTCTGTCGTTTGAGGAGTGAGTTCAGACCCTTGACATTCCAGGAGGCTATGTTATCATCCCATGATCATACCCACCCTCCACCTCTTAGGCACATCGTTCAAAGCTAGTAATCTTTCCCCTCCTCTCTCCCGTTTCAACAGAGGTCCGTCAAAGCCTGCAACTGGCTGTCTTCCTGTAGCACCATCATGTACTGCTTATCTGCTTTTCCCACTTGTCCACCACCCTCCCCATGCAACCCCCTCCTTAAATATAGGTAAAAAGTAACCAAAACAAACTTGTGGTGGGCACCTCCTCGTGCCCCAGCGGATCCAATTTTGGCGGCTAAGATCGTTGTGACGGGCGTCTTGGTCATTGTCCACAGCCCTGGCTGTCATCGTATTGTGTATAGATAGCCATTAAAGGGTCAATTTTAGTCTATGGTCCAGTGTGAGATGCAGTCTACGGGCAGCGTTGTCAGGGCTCTGCCGTCTTTCCACCCCTAATTCTACCGGCTCAATATAATTACGCTCCTTACGGAGGGGCTTCACAACCCACATCGTCGCTTTTTGTTCATTTTTGGGTGGATTTGCCTCTGGAGATCATATGCCATAGGGAAGTCGTGCCCCTTGTCACTTCCATCCTTCTCGATGTCCCCTGGCTGCCCTAGACATCGGGGGCTCGGATGACCCAGAATTCGCAGGCCCTCCTTCCAGATCAGAAATGTGGTATGTTTTAATATCAAATTCGAAGGTCAGCCCAAAGGCAAATGTCCATCTGTATCTCGTATTGTCCACTCGAACCTTGGACGTTATTGGCCTGTGTTGTTGTCAGCGGACTAATGTGGAGAGGGCCAGGTCCTGGAACTACAGACACTTGAAACCTTGGAAAGAAGTCACTTCCTTCTTTCTTGCTGCTTGTAAGATTGATTGGCGCTGTTCGCTCGACTGTTGGTTCCCCACGCAGTGCGACCTGTTGATTTTGATCTTCTGGCACGGCCCCAGAATCTCCGCAAAGAGCCCCTCGATAAAGGCTTCCAGGTCTGACCCCTCCGCTCATTCTTCTAGGTCCCGTATTCTGATGTTCTATCTCCGGGACCTATTTTCCTAATCTTCTGCCTTTAGGACCACCTGTTGTAATAGTGTATGCAGATACTGTTCTCTTTTGTGGGAGGCCAATGTGCGTTTGTCCAACTCTTGTGTCTGGCCTTTGAAATCAAGAACCGTAGTGCCTATGGAAGCCACATCTTGCTGGAGCGCTATCATAAGTTCTGTGAGGTCTGCTTTCAGCTGACCCATAAAGGCCCTAATGTCCTGTTTGATTTCTGTGCGGAGTTCAGATTTAAATTCCCTGAATGAGGCCAAAAAATCCTCCCTGTTGAGTGACATTGTGGATGCGTGTCCCTCTTTGTTGTGAGCTTGCCTCCTCTCCGTGGGCATAAAAACATTTGAGACTTCATTTGCCGCCTTTTTCAGTGGCATAGGTGCAGAGTTGTAAACCTTCTCTTCGAGTGGGAGCAGCCCCCCACCCCGAGTCTCAGTCCCCCTGTAGTCGCCAGCTGGTCTGAGTCTTCCTGTCAGCGTGCTTCGCCTCCAGCAAAGACTATCCCAGGTTAACAATCGGCAGCCATCTTAGAGTCAGGCACTGAGTGTGTATCTGGGTGCAATGGTGCCCTACTCAGCTTCCCATACTTGTACAGATTTTCCTACTGGTTCTAGTTCACATCTTTCCCCATCTAGGGCTGATGCAGTAGCAATCCAGGAAAATGTTTTGATCCCCCAGCGCACCTCCGACACGGGCGCCATTTTAAAGTATGGCGTGTCACTCTGGATTCCCTGCTCTGCCGTCTCTGCTGTGCCAAAGTTCTGCGTGGTTGTCTTCAGGGGCTCCACACCGCCTGGACCTAGCAGCGAGCCCCCCCGCCAGCCATTGGGCTGCCCCACTCACCTTCCCAGCTGGCCAGGTGAGTCACCGTCGCATCCGGCAAGAACCCTCTGGTGCCTGTGTCTGTCCGGCTTCGTGCTGGGGCCTCTCTCCCCCGGTAGAGCAATCGCGTGGCCCCCTCAACTGCCAATACTCTCCTGAGGGCCCACTCTTCTGTGCGGGAGCGCTGCAGCCAAGATTCACCCACATCGCTCCCCCAAGGCGGGCAGGTCAGTCAGCACCATCTTGAGTGCTCGCTTCATTCTACACCTCCGCTGGATCACTCAAAATTCTGCATCATGTGTGTGTTGGAGTTGGTTTCTCGGGCTCCCGGTGGGATCACGCTACCTTGCTGACCATTCCGGTCGGTGGCTGGCCATCTTGCTGTTCTGCAGCTAATCGCAACAGCTACGGGGCTCCCGAGCCGGTGTGGTTCATGTCCAGCCGCCATCTTGCCTGGCCACGCCCCACCCTCTGTTTTTTTAGACTATTTTAATTTCCCTGACAATATGTGTTTAAGGTGTGACTGTGAGAGGACCTTACACATGGGTGCTTGTTTATTCTTATCACCACCCTCTTTTGTACCACTTTGTTCGCCATAAGTTGGCAGGGTATGCTCAGACGTGAGTCCCTTGCTCACTTTGCCACTGGATTCAAGCAAGCCGGGCTGAAGATGGCTGAAATGCCAGAAACCGGTCCTAGGAAGCTTGTTTCCTGTCCAGGGAAGTCATGGCTTGGCAGTTCAGGCTGGACTGTTCCCATGAGGCACAGGGTCAGACTGATTTGCATATGGCCATGTCTGAACTGGGGTGACAGAGTGGGCTAAAGAACGGTGATGGATTAAACCCAGATCTGTTGACTGGGTGTGAGTGTTTGATTGGTTCAGATGCTCCGTCCATCACCACCCCCTTTTGTACCACTTTATTCTTATGTCAAGCCCACGTTATCACACTAAGCGGACTGCTTGCCTGTTATACACACACTCTGTCACATTTAATTTCCTTTAAGGTAAGAAAATGTGCTTCGAATGCTCTCTTCACTTGCAATGTTACATGTAAATTTCTCATTCGTCTTTTTTACAGGAGTTTTACAGGTTCTCCAACTTCAAAGGTCACTGATCTGCAGATAATGAGACCCCGTAATGCTGAGTGTTTTGTTATGTGCAGAGCTGTGGCCTTTGAAGCTGGGGAACCCCTTTTAAATCCCACCAGTGCCAGTGATTGTGGTGCAAATGAGCTTAGGTGGACATGATAAAAATAGAATAATTCAGTTGCACCCTCCCCCCTTAATATTTCAAGTGAAAGAAGTATGGGAAGCACATTTTCTTATCTCAACCGAAAGGGACCTTGCATGTGAGGGCTTGTTTATTTGCCTTTATTTCCTCTCAGACAATGCTGTTATGTTAGACAGCAAGTGCACTTTAACCACAAACTAAGTTGTATTTCCCTTGAACAATGCTACCTTTCAATTATTTTGTTAGAAAGCTTTAAACAACAGTTGTGACTGCAAAAACAAAGGATGTGTGCGAGGAACACAGGAAAATGTTACCCTTCATTTATTTTAGCTTATGGGTGTCCAAAAAGCAACCAAGAGGGCAACTCTCAAATTCAGCTTTACATTTACCTTTATTCCGACTAGGACAATGCTGCCTTTCATTTGTAAACTTAGATAGCTTTAGACATTATTTGAGACTGCACCTCACCCACAACCTGAGGTTTATTATAAACTTTACAGTGCCAAAAAAACTAGCTTCAAGGACACACTTATGCATGCTTTTAAAAACAAATACCATTCATTATTAACCCAAGCACACATCTTATCACATTTGGGGAACTGCTTGCTTACCTGTTATGCACACCCTCTGTTGCATTCCATTTCCTTTGAGATAAGAAACTGTGCTTCCCACCTCTCCTCACTTGCAATGATATAGTGGAAATTCCATTAATCTTTTTACATGTGTATAATAACTTATTTGCACTACTTTCATCAATTTGAAATAAATCATTTCATATATTAAAATTAAACATTCCTTTCCACTGAACACGATGCATATTTAACAATGCACTATGCACCTTACTTATTACCTACCACTCCCCATCCCATTCTCTAGATTAAGCACCGCTGACCCTCATAAAAGAGTGCAGCGTTCCTATGTAATAATACTTTTTTATGACAGACGTTGTTTGTGTTGCTATTTCTCTTCCGTTTCACATTTTAATTCAAAGCCATACCATCCCTCACCATCAGTAAATAACGAAAGAATAATGGCTGTTTCATAGGAATTTAGAATAAAACTTTGCACATACTATACAACCACAGTGCTGTACAACATGGCTAAAGTAAACTAAAACAATAGTTATCGCAGAGGTGAGACTTATTAGCTTTGCCAGTGTTTGTTTCCACTTTGTCTTTAGTGAAGTGACTGGAGTAATGGTAAACACATGCATTGTAGGGGACATCCCTGAAGATGTAGTGGAGCAGATTCAACGCTTTCCCTGCATGCCACACCCCTCAGCGCACTCGACGAGAGTTGGAAGGTGACATTTGGGGGTTCTCGGACATAAGTCCTGCTTTTGAAGTTGGGGTGCGCACTCACCATTCAGGTGTCACCCATTTGTAACACTCCAGATGTCAGTGTGACTTACTGACAGCAGTCATTTGTGGACAGCCCTGGTTTGAAAACCCACCAGCTGGCATGCCTGTGCATTTTCACCAAGTAAAAATATATAACTATGTTCACCAAAACATATATTTTATCTGAATAACTGATGCATTTTTTGTCTTAAACATAGGCTTGGATATCACTGGTGCAGCAAGTGCAGTGGCACCAGGGTACAGGACTTTGAGTGACCCTCTGTACCCTACTACAGGCCTGATTGCGAGCTAAGGCTTTCTTTATCACCCCGATAAATAACGATATCACGGGGTACGTTATTTATCAGGTGCGATAAATAAAAACTGTTATGAGTCATGGGGAATAACATGCGGATTGTGGTGTTTAATGCACCAAAATCAGTTTGTTACTGTAAATAACACATGTTTTTCCCATGTTAAATTTTGACAGGTTTGACCTGCTGAAATGTAATGAAGGTTGGGGTATTTCATGAATGTGATCATTGTCAGATGCGTTAACTCATAATTCCGACCCGCAATCGACGAATACATTAAAAATATGCTGATTTATTTTACAATATCTCATTTTTCACCAAAATATTAATTTAATTGTGACATAAGTATATTGCTTTGCTTCGTAAAATAAGTAAACCTGTAGGCTCAAATATCTAACCGTGGTTCAAAACTCCTCCAGTTTGCAGTTTGGACAAATTGAATTGTTTTGGCTACAAAATATCGGAACAATTAATCCTCACAGACCTACTGCTCATGTCTTTCTTCTCAATTCACAGTCTAGCATCAAAAAGCAGACGATACTTTACTCAGAGGAGTCTCGCATTTCCGGGGCAGGTACATTCTGCAAATGCACAGAAAAACCACAGGTCCCAGAATCCTTTATAGCTGCCCTTGTTATATGCATCAAGTAGACGACTGCGGAAGTGGAACAACAGGTTCTTTGAATCCGATCGTGATTTTGCTGGCTGTGATTACAGCGCGTGCTTGCATAGAACAGAAACTGCGCTTGGTGACAGGAAAGGAAGGGGGCGAGAGGAAACTGCGGTAAAGCACTGTGAACCAGGGCTGTGAAACACCAGCTCTCGCTACAAGATGTGAGAAAGACGTCCTGAAGGAGGAGTTATCCTCTTATTTAATGATTTCTGGTCCAGGGCGCCTGTACTCCCTCTTGCTGCTTTGTGAGTGGATGGGCGTTTGTCTTCGCCCACCGACACCCTGGCCAAATTAAAGGGACGTTCACAACAGGAACAAGTGCTTAATAGAACACACGTTCAATTCATGGCCGTAACGTAGCGAGGGCGCCATGAGTCCTTGTGTAAGAATGGTGAATAGCACGTTTCAATGTTGCAGGGGCGGTAAAATATAACAATTGTCTGGATTCAAGGCGTCAATCACGGCACTGGGCCCCGGTGCCACTGCACCTGCCGCACCAATGGTAGCTGCGTCCTCGATTCCTGGGTATGAGGGCCTCAAGAGACATTTTTAAAATGCGTTTGTAGCACAACGCCAACTTACACAAGAGAGTCGTGCTCTTGAAGCACATCTCTCAGACATAAAATTCAGAACCAAGGTGCAGGCTAATGAAAAATATTCTCTCTTTCTGTACACTTACCTTTTCCAATTTGCTTAAAATATGCACAACGCCCCTTTAAGCATTCCCAGACCAACACAAGGGACACCCGCACAGCAGAGACGAGGTGCAGCGCACAACCAGTCAATAATGCCATGGATGCCAGGTTTTCAGATGGCGTATGAGTGACATTTCCGCGGTTTCATCGTGACTGTGAGTGACATTCTGTTGCCAAATGTGCGACTCGTTGAGTGACACATTATTGTGAGGAAATGAAGTCCATAGAAAGGGAAAAATAGAATGTTACCCCCTTTTGGGCCTTGAGAAGGTTTAGATAAGACCTTGAAACAGATGCAAGTGCCCTGAAATAGAAGGTGACTATCCAGACTTCCACTTTTGTAATATGACTGCATGATGTCCATGAATGTTTCAGTCGTACCCAATTATAATAGCCAATAAAATGCTTTCCCTGTCTGGGATTTTATATATATATATATATATATCACAAGGACCACTTCATTTCAAGTAATCAGGGGACACAGCGGGGGCTTCAGGAAGTTCGCTTTCATGACAGCTCTGGCATAATGCATTTCGGCGAAGTGTGACTTCTTCAGATGCTCTGACATCGTGAATACAGCCCCACCCTCCTTTGTATAACCTGCGACACTCCCATTGGTGGGAGTTCAGCTGGCCCCACCCCATGTCAGACAGACTATATATATATATAGCACTAACCCCCAGATGCATCAAGCATCCATTTTGCGATTCCTTATTAGCGAAAAATAAGGATTCGCTAATAAGGAATAGCAAAATGCTATGCATGAAGAAATCACTAAAAAAATTGCGATTTCTTAATATTCCTTAATTGCGACTCTCAAATTGCGAGTCGCAATTAAGGAATACCTCCCCATTCATTCCTATGGGCCTAAAGGCCCATAGGAATGAATGGGAAGACATTCTCAATTTGCGATTAGTAATTAGCTAATCGCAAATTGAGAATGCAATTTCAAGGGTGCAGGGGTGTCCAAAGGGCACCCTGTTGCACCCCTGAAATTAATCTGTGCACATATGTTGCGCACACACATGCCCTAAGGCCATGTGTGTGCGCAACATGAAACTTTGAAAAATGCACAAAAGTGCATTTTTCTACGTTTTTGCAAATTACCATGAAGTTCAACTTCATGGTAATTTGCTCCCCCTATTAGCGAAATCGCTAATTTTTTAACTTTGTTGCATTGCATTTAAGGAATCTCAATTTGGGATTCCTTAAATGCAATAGCAATTTAAGGAATCTCAATTTAGAAATTCCTTAAATTGCGATTTTTGCATTTGGGATGATGCATCCCTAATGCAAAAATACCGGTCGCAAAGGGGCAGATTCTGAGAATCTGCCCCTTTGCGACCAGATTTTCCTTTCATGCATCTGGGTCTAAGTTACCTGTTTTTAATCGCATACTACAACATCTTCGTTCGATTATCAACTCAGATCCCAACTATCTAGTTGCTCTGCATTTTAAAGCTGTTCACTCCAACAAAGTCAGCGATCTTGAGTACTATGTAATAGGAGCCGTTCCTCCATGCACTCGTGGGGGCAATCGGGAGAGGAAATTACGCCAACTAGAGTCTTTCTTTATTCTATCATTAGACACTAGAATACCTAATGGTATAAATACCAGTGAAGACCTCCATAATTTTCTGTAAATCTGTACTCTACTCCTAGGTAATACTGTATTACGTGTTTATTGTTGTAAAAATCGCAATGGTCTTTATATGCATTCAACGTGCAGACATTTGTTATAAAAGACCCAGAAACAGTACATTACATGTTTGTTTCCAATTCATGTTATTACTGACATTGCAACTTTGCACATATGTCTGACTTCTTATGTGGTAGGGCACATGCCAGTATTAGCACTTTATCACAAATTGTTTACATCAGATTGCCGTCATTTGCACTAGCCCCTCGGTCTGTAGGTGTTTTTAACGTTTTTTTATTGTGGTGGTTTTATATATGCTTTTTGCACAGTTTGACACTTGTCTTTTAGGAGCAGTTTTTGCAATTATTTATCTATTTATTGGCTAGCCTTTTAACAACTTACACTTTCTGTCACAGGTCTGTCACTGGCTATTGCTTGGAGAAGTAGTTTATCACATCATAGTTAAAGAATTTATCAAGTAAGATATTATGGTGTTATTCAGGCACTTGCCTTTAATTTTAGCCACAGATGTGTTACTAACACTTATAAGCTGCCGTCAAAAACTGTTATGGACCTGTTGACGCTGTATACTATTTGGTATTTATTTAGGCTTGCTTTCAAATTTATCAAATTCCATTCAATGCTCCTTTTTTGCACATGTATGTCTTTTATATTCATTACAAATCTCTTCAAGCCTTTGTACTATTGGTTACACATTGTTTGAAAATGGTGGTCCGGTCTCAGCGCGTCAGGTGATCAAGATTGCGGAGGCGATCGAAACGCGTCTGAGGCGGACACTTGTCTGTTATATTTGGTGAAGAATACATTTCACGATGAAACTTTAAAAATCAGCCTTTGTAACTTCTTGGAGTTCATCCTGTTGTGGTCTGTGCCTGCGACCTCCCTCCGTGGACTTGGAGGCTCAGGATTTTTGTTTCATATATATATATGTATGTATGTATATATATATATATATATATATATATATATATATTCACAGAAAAAACCATAGGTTATAGACCATATATAGTTAGGAATTAGCATTTACAAAACCTTGAAAATTCACTGAAAAAACCATAGGTTATAGACCATATATAGTTAGGAATTAGCATTTAGAAAACCTTATTTTACTCACACAAAACCATTGAAATTCCATATATAGTTAGTTGCACTAACTATATATCGCGCACCCGCAATCCACTGCTGATGATGTCACATATTACATCATTCATGACATGGTCAGTGACATCACTGATGACATCACTGATGACATCTCAAATGACATCACTGATGACATCACTGATGACATCTCATTTGACATCATTCTTGTGCTAATACGATAAACCTCTTCAGACTCTAATATAACCTTAGATACACTCAGTGTATACAGACACTCACACACTGTCACTCATCCATGGAGTTACTCACACACCTAGTCAGTCATGCAAAGAAACAATCTCACCTCCATTTCCTCAACTATACAGTTATACACACCTTACTTATTCAAACATATACTAACACATATTTACTCTCTTATACAATCCCTGATACAAGTTCACAATGATCCATACAGCCACTCACACATTCAGTGGCTCTCATGCACAGTTATTTATATATGCCAACTCTCACATGTACTGTGTTTTACATATGTACTTACTATGACATGTAGCATTGAGATATCCATTCACTCATCAATACACTCATGCACACAGTCAACCGCCCATGTAGCTTTTTCCACATGCACTCTTGAACTCATACACCTAGTGAATCAACTGCTCACACATCTATGCACAGAGTCACACACCTCCCAGCCACCCCCACACAAACTCAATCTCCCATAGAAATACTTGGGCAACCAATTAATAACACATATAGCCTCTCGTATAGCTAATGATCAACACATGCAGCAGTTTACATCACAACAGACATAATGATGCACAAATTAAGACAGTTTAGTCACTAACCCATGCATTCAGTGAGACACATTTAATCACTCACTCATACAGTCAGTCACGCACCTACTAAATCCTTCATCCAGACACTTATACATCCACTCATTCTTCAATATCTAAGACATATTTTAACTTTACAGAAACATACAGTCACTGGATGTTGTCATCAGTGATGTCATTTGAGATGTCATCAGTGATGTCATCAGTGATGTCACTGACCATGTCATGAATGATGTAATATGTGACATCATCAGCAGTGGATTGCGGGTGCGCGATATATAGTTAGTGCAACTAACTATATATGGAATTTCAATGGTTTTGTGTGAGTAAAATAAGGTTTTCTAAATGCTAATTCCTAACTATATATGGTCTATAACCTATGGTTTTTTCAGTGAATTTTCAAGGTTTTGTAAATGCTAATTCCTAACTATATATGGTCTATAACCTATGGTTTTTTCTGTGAATTTCATTGGTTTTTTAACAGCTAATATCTGTAGCTGTAAAATGTATTCTTCTTTAAATCCAAAAATATATTTTATATGTTTATGAATAATTTTTTTTTTAAATATTTTTTTTTCTTCGTTCCCGCTTCGCGAATCGGGAAGCTTCCCGTTAGCTGACCTTGATGCCGCGAAATAGACCGCGAGCCGGTAAACGTTTCTTTACCGCAAGTGCCGCGTTAGAAAACAACATCGTGACGCCTCCCGTCCGCATGACGTTTCACGTTGTCGCGTGATACGTCATATGACGTGCTACGTTAGCGAACTGGTACGCGAAGCGAGTGCCAAAGCGCAGGTTTCTGGAAGCAAACCGGGAGGCCCTGCAAAGCGCTTAACGTAAACACAGCAAGTCATGTGACTTGGTAATAACACTTTTCATTGGTTCATTTCACTTTTGGTTTCCTAATGATGTAAGACTAGGTCATATAATCTAAAATGAACACTTTTGATTGGTTGAGAACTCTTGTTTTTCCCAAATGATGAAAATCCCTCCTTCTTTCCTCACTCTGACTTTCATCATTGTGAGAGAAAGACCCTTTGTGATCACTGAGCAATGGCTTCTTTAGTAGCTTCAGCTGGTGCTTCCCCACCACCTCCACCACATCCAAGGAAGAGTGGACCACCTGCTCAAGTTGTAATTCAACAAGAAGAAGAAGAAGAGGAACAGGAGGACGAGCACGAAGAGAGGCAGTTTTTGCCTGAGCAGCCCAAGACGTCTCACCGGAAAGAAAACTTCATTTGGCAATTTTTTAAAATTCCCAAAGGTCAGAAAAAAGTAAATGCAAGATACGTAACTTGCCTTATATGTCAAGATAGACTGTCCAGAGGGACCGACAAAAAATACAGTTTCGGAAACTACACAATGCATCGCCATATGACTAGGTGGCATCCTAACAACTACAGTGCTGCACAGTTTCGGAACGACCTAGATAATCTCCCTATTATGGCCAGAAGATCTGTTGTACCGGAAGTAACGGGACCAGAGGGCAGGGAGATGGTGCCAAATATACAAATGAGATTTGGTGAAGTAAAACACACCTGCGTATTTTGCGATGGATTCATTTCCTACGGAGAAAGAAGCATCACTCTGATCAACAGAGCTATTGACTATCATATGCAAGTTTGTCCGAAACGCCCAAAATAATAAATACTTCTTTTTTTTGTTTTGTTGCTCCTGTTGAGCCCTTTACAATGAATCGTTTTCATTGCCCCCTCCAAGAAAAACCCAAAAAAATATAAAACTGTTCCGAAAAATTCAAAAACAGTAAAAAAATGTTCAGAAAAATAAAAAAAAAAGTTCTTTTCAGAACTACCTCCCCGTTATTAAAAAATTGGTACAATATTTGGAACTGTGCCAACCTCTATTTCTCTTAGTTCGCTTCCTAGTTCGCTCGCTGGTACGCGAACTGGAAGCGAACCAAAAACAGTAAGTATAAGGGAAGGAAACACACACTTATGTTAAAAGAAAGACAGCTATAGGGGAGTAAACTAGAGATACTATTACCCATAATCCACTGCTGATGATGTCACATATTACATCATTCATGACATGCTCAGTGACATCATCAGCAGAGGATTGCGGGTTTTTTGGCAACATGCCTTATCCACGGTTTAATAACGCTGCCTTTTGCTTTATATAAGTTTTCAAATTGTATGAAATATATACCAATAGGTCTTTATGAACCTTTAGGTAGTGCTTTTGTTCATGAGGTCTGGTCGCTTCCATACACATACAGATGTTTCAAAGATGATCAAGAAGTTTATCTGAATGGAGAGGAATGCACTGAGACGCCAGATCATTCACTAATGTGTAGGCACATACAGTTACACGATTCATGCAACAAACACCGACCAAATATGGCTTGCGTGTTGCAAGGCACGCCAGTTCCTGCTATCATCCCCACGTTCAAGTTGTTGGAAAATGGTAGTTATTTGATGCTCAATAATGAAGATTGTTCTGAGTTAATTAAAAGTATTCCTTTTATCGTAACAGTAAGTGAACGGGTTATTTGCTGCAGAAATGTTCTATTTCCTCCCACACATGAACATAGGGAGTTTTCAATCTGGCCACAAATACCAACCTTGGGACACGTTTCAACGGCATGGCAAGAATAAGAGCTCTTTTGTCTCAGAGAGAGGTGGCCTTGAGTTCGGCCCGTGAAACTTTCGTACTTCACATAGCGAACACCCGTACACAGGTTTGCCTTTCAATTTCAGCAACATGTTTCCGACTATCTTTAACGCATCCTCCACAAAATCCCTGGCACACTTTTTTAAAGTTGTTACCAGTGGTCTCGTGACTTCATTTGAGAAAATCTTTGGAGTCATCCCTGCTCCCTTTCATTGTATTTTCTGCACTCTGGTTCGTGGATTGGCATTTTTACTTGCATTACCAGCGGACGCTCTTGTGCTTTTTTACATTTTTAAATATGGATGTCCCTCCTATGCAACCTCCGACCCTGCAGCTGCTGACACTGTTCCGCAATCGCATGCTAGAATATTATGGCACAATGCCGTTGGCGATATTAAGCACGGCATATGGATTATCTTTTCGGTTCTCCTACTTCACCTGTGTCCAGCCTGTATTTCACTGCCTGACCTGTGATTTCGATTGGGCCATTGATTTGTGTCTCTGCGGACCGGTTTCTCCTGACGTCGACTTTAATCAGCTGATGACTCCTATCATTACTCACGAGTTGATTTGTCCTGGCGAAAGGATTATGGCTGTGGCATTGATGCATGGACTACTTGGTCCCTGGAATTTACTGGCGGCAGCACAGTCTTTCTTGGAACACAGCTTTCTTGAAAACCCACCGAGCTGTCCTCTGATGGTGATAGAGGATCCGGTGCTGGGAGAGCACGTATGTTCTTTTCCGCTTTTAAATTGGATGGCTGAACTGTTTTCGGATGAAGACGGTGACTTCCTATTGGAGGCTGTTGCAGCTTATTTTGCATACACAGTTATGTCATAGACCTTTTTCATGTTTGATATGCTGAGTACTAGCATTTCATTGACAATTCATTGACTTATTTGTCAAGTTTTTATTATTTACCTTGCCTATTGGCTTAAGACTCGATAAAGTACTTGGCTGTTTTATTTTTCTTTAGCATTGAATTTTCCTAGTTTTTAATGCTTTACCTTGCGGACCGTCCACATATAAACTTGCAATCTGCTCTCATGAGATGGCACTTCTATTATCTTATTCAGTTCGTTTCCGGATCATGAGGAGGTGTCATCTAGGTCCTGGATATCTTTACACCGTGTTAAGTTAGCATGGGCTCATTACCGGTTTAAACGCCATTTTTCCTTTTTTGCAACTTCTGCACACGACACTTAGTTGTTGCTTTAGCTTTCCACCTAGTAGTTCATCGTGGTTTACATGAGAATAATATGTTATTGGTCTACTATCTGCTTTACTTGTTAAACTATATCTGTACAGCGAGTGCTAAAGTTTCAAGAACAACACGATACAGAATTGTTATGAGGTCTGATCTCCACGACTTCATACTCATAACATAAGTGCAACTTCTGCCAATTCTGGGCATGAGGCGGGTTTTATATTGCTTTGCCGAACACACATACACAACAGTTGATGCGGTTCACATGAAGAGAGAGCTGGTGTATGCTGATGTGATTCCTTCAAATCTAAGACACTAAAGTATGGGCACGCCCTAAACCAACACAAAGAGACCTTCTTAGCAAATAATATAATATGTGTATTAGGGAGGGTGAGATATAAGCAGCCGCGGGCCGTGGAGGGAGTTACGATGGGGCAGGGAGGCGGGGAGGGGGAGAAGCAGGGTGGAGCCCTCTCTACCTTGCCCCTCCCCCTCCCCGCCTCCCTGCCCCACCGTAACTCCCTCCACGGCCCGCGGCTGCTTATAAGTGTTGCTAACTCTTATTCATTTACAGCATGTTAACATACTGTCACCATTCGCTTTTTATGTACTAGTAACTATGCTGGTAATTTTGCTACTGATAATATGTGTACTTGTATTCTCCACCCTGCTTCTCCCCCTCCCCGCCTCCCTGCCTCACCGTAACTCCCTCCACGGCCCGCGGCTGCTTATAAGTGTTGCTAACTCTTATTCATTTACAGCATGTTAACATACTATCACCATTCACTTTTTATGTACTAGTAACTATGCTGGTAATTTTGCTACTGATAATATGTGTACTTTTATTATCTAAGGTACTACGCCTGAGAAGACGGCATTAGTAAATAAACATTTCAAATACACATCTGTTCTTCTTAACTCCATGTTCTGGTTTCTAAGAAATCTATAACGACCGACTGTTCATGAGTTCCACGTATCCTGAGGTACTATAAGTTCATATTCTGGATTGTCTAAACATTGAGAGTTTGTTATATCCAATGTGACACTGTACCTAGCTTGCTAAATAGTTTTTGATTACTAACGTGAGTTTTGGGACACCCTAATTCGCCGAGGTTCCAATCCTCTGTCCACAGTTCTGTGTGAGAACAGAAACCCTGCGACAGGGGCACCCCCGACCCTTGCTGGAGCTTCATCACACTTGCGATACAACTCCAGCAATGCGCCACCTTTACGGCACAGATACATCACGCATCTGTGCTGTTTTTGCCCCATGATGCGCCGCATTGTAAATGCAGCACACCATAGGTGACGGAACAGCGGCACAGAATGACTAACACATCCCTGGTGATGCGCCAGTCATCATAAATCTATCCCTATGCTTCTTATCTTGTTAGAGATGAACCGCCATATGTATCATCAAAGTTATTTGCATTTCCTAAATAGCGAACTTTAAGGAATAAATAGCGATTCTTTACCATTCCTAGTTTGCGATGAGCTATTTGCTAATTAGCCGAATGTAGCCCAATGAAGCCCAATGTAGCCCAATGTAGCCCAAAGATGGCCGCCAGACACACAAAAAAACAAATGTAGCCCAAATATCAGCCAGATGTAGCCCAACTATAGCCCAGTGACAGAATGACCAATCAGCTTCGCAAACCTCCGTTACGCGAAGCGGAGCGCTGTTACAGATATATATCTTTTTTTGAACGTTAATTTCTCAAAATCCACTGGAGCACATATATTGAGACCTAGCAAAGGCACATCGGGCTACCAGTCCTTAATATTTTGCCAAGTTTCGTGCAAATCCATTCAGCCGTTCAATTATTATTTTTATTATTTTTTTTTGCCCCGCGGAACTCATGAACAGTCGGTCGTTATATATTTCTTAGAAACCAGAACATGGAGTTAAGAAGAACACATGTGTATTTGAAATGTTTATTTACTAATGCCGTCTTCTCAGGCGTAGTATCTTAGATAATACAAGTACACATATTATCAGTAGCAAAATTACCAGCATAGTTACTAGTACATAAAAAGCGAATGGTGACAGTATGTTAACATGCTGTAAATGAATAAGAGTTAGCAACACTTATAAGCAGCCACGGGCCGTGGAGGGAGTTAGGGTGGGGCAGGGAGGCGGGGAGGGGGAGGGGCAGGGTAGAGAGGGCTCCACCCTGCCCCTCCCCCTCCCCGCCTCCCTGCCCCACCGTAACTCCCTCCACGGCCCGCGGCTGCTTATATCTCACCCTCCCTAATACACATATCATATTATTTGCTAAGAAGGTCTGTTTGTGTTGGTTTAGGGCGTGCCCATACTTTAGTGTCTTAGATTTGAAGGAATCACATCAGCATACACCAGCTCTCTCTTCATGTGAACCGCATCAACTGTTGTGTATGTGTGTTCGGCAAAGCAATATAAAACCCGCCTCATGCCCAGAATTGGCAGAAGCTGCACTTATGTTATGAGTATGAAGTCGTGGAGATCAGACCTCATAACAATTCTGTATCGTGTTGTTCTTGAAACTTCAGCACTCGCTGTACAGATATAGTTTAACAAGCAAAGCAGATAGTAGAGCAATAACATATTATTCTCATGTAAACCACGATGAACTACTAGGTTGAAAGCTAAAGCAACAACTAAGTGTCGTGTGCAGAAGTTGCAAAAAAGGAAAAATGGCGTTTAAACCGGTAATGAGCCCATGCTAACTTAACACGGTGTAAAGATATCCAGGACCTAGATGACACCTCCCCATGATCCGGAAACGAACTGAATAAGATAATAGAAGTGCCATCTCATGAGAGCAGATTGCAACTTTATATGTGGACGGTCCGCAAGGTAAAACATTAAAAACTAGGAAAATGTAATGCTAAAGAAAAATAAAACAGCCAAGTACTTTATCGAGTCTTAAGCCAATAGGCAAGCTAAATATTAAAAACTTGACAAATAAGTCAATGAATTGTCAATGAAATGCTAGTACTCAGCATATCAAACATGAAAAAGGTCTATGACATAACTGTGTATGCAAAATAAGCTGCAACAGCCTCCAATAGGAAGTCACCGTCTTCATCCGAAAAGAGTTCAGCCATCCAATTTAAAAGCGGAAAAGAACATACGTGCTCTCCCAGCACCGGATCCTCTATCACCATCAGAGGACAGCTCGGTGGGTTTTCAAGAAAGCTCTGTTCCAAGAAAGACTGTGTTGCCGCCAGTAAATTCCAGGGACCAATTAGTCCATGCATCAATGCCACAGCCATAATCCTTTCGCCAGGACAAACCAACTCGTGAGTAATGATAGGAGTCATCAGCTGATTAAAGTCGACGTCAGGAGAAACCGGTCCACAGAGACACAAATCAATGGCCCAATCGAAATCACAGGTCAGGCAGTGAAATACAGGCTGGACACAGGTGAAGTAGGAGAATCGAAAAGATAATCCATATGCCGTGCTTAATATCGCCAACGGCATTGTGCCATAATATTCTAGCATGCGATTGCGGAACAGTGTCAGCAGCTGCAGGGCAGGAGCTTGCACAGGAGGGACATCCATATTTAAAAATGTAAAAAAGCACAAGAGCGTCCGCTGGTAATGCAAGTAAAAATGGGAATCCACGAAGCACAGTGGAAAAAAATAGAATGAAAGAAAGCAGGGATGACTCCAAAGATTTTCTCAAATGAAGTCACGAGACCACTGGTAACAACTTTAAAAAAGTGCGCCAGGCCCTTTGTGGAGGACGCGTTAAAGATAGTCCGAACCATCTTGCTGAAATGGAAAGGCGAATTTGTATTGAAAAGGGTCTGCACCTCTGTACGGGTGTTCGCTATGTGAAGCACGAAAGTTTCACGGGCCGAACTCAAGGCCACCTCTCTCTGAGACAAAAGAGCTCTTATTCTTGCCATGCCGTTGAAATCTGCTCCCAAGGTTGGTATTTGTGGCCAGATTGAAAACTCCCTATGTTCATGTGTGGGAGGAAATAGAACATTTCTGCAGCAAATAACCCGTTCACTTACTGTTACGATAAAAGGAATACTTTTAATTAACCCAGAACAATCTTCATTATTGAGCATCAAATAACTACCATTTTCCAACAACTTGAACGTGGGGATGATAGCAGGAACTGGCGTGCCTTGCAACACGCAAGCCATATTTGGTCGGTGTTTGTTGCATGAACCGTGTAACTGTATGTGCCTACACATTAGTGAATGATCTGGCGTCTCAGTGCATTCCTCTCCATTCAGATAAACTTCTTGATCATCTTTGAAACATCTGTATGTGTATGGAAGCGACCAGACCTCATGAAGAAAAGCACTACCTAAAGGTTCATTACGACCTATTGGTATATATTTCATACAATTTGAAAACTTATATAAAGCAAAAGGCAGCGTTATTAAACCGTGGATAAGGCACGTTGCCAAAAAACCCGCAATCCTCTGCTGATGATGTCACTGAGCATGTCATGAATGATGTAATATGTGACATCATCAGCAGTGGATTACGGGTAATAGTATCTCTAGTTTACTCCCCTATAGCTGTATTTCTTTTAACATAAGTGTCTGTTTCCTTCCCTTATACTTACTGTTCTTTTTTTTAAAAAAATGTTTTGGTTCACTTCCGGTTCGCGTACCGGCGAGCGAACTGGGAAGCGAACTACGAGAAATAGAGGTTGGCACAGTTCCAAATATTGTACCAATTTTTTAATAACGGGGAGGTAGTTCTGAAAAGAACTTTTTTTTTTATTGTTTTTGTTGTTTTATATTTTTTTTATTATTTTTCTGAACATTTTTTTACTTTTTTTGAATTTTTCTGAACAGTTTTATATTTTTTGGGGTTTTTCTTGCAGGGGGCAATGAAAACGATTCATTGTGAAGGGCTCAACAGGAGCAACAAAACAAAAAAAAAGTATTTATTATTTGGGGCGTTTCGTACAAACTTGCATATGATAGTCAATAGCTCTGTTGATCAGAGTGATGCTTCTTTCTCCGTAGCAAATGAATCCATTGCAATGTACGCAGACGTGTTTTACTTCATGAAATCTCGTTTGAATATTTGGCACCATCTCCCTGCCCTCTGGTCCCGTTACTTCCGGTACAACAGATCTTCTGGCCATAATAGGGAGATTATCTAGGTCGTTACGAAACTGTGCAGCACTGTAGTTGTTAGGATGCCACCTAGTCATATGGTGATGCATTGTGTAGTTTCCGAAACTGTATTTTTTGTCGGTCCCTCTGGACAGTCTATCTTGACATATAAGGCAAGTTACGTATCTTGCATTTACTTTTTTCTGACCTTTGGGAATTTTAAAAAATTGCCAAATGAAGTTTTCTTTCCGGTGAGACGTCCTGGGCTCCTCAGGCAAAAAGTGCCTCTCTTCGTGCTCGTCGTCCTGTTCCTCTTCTTCCTCTTCTTGCTGAATTATAACTTGAGCAGGTGGTCCACTCTTCCTTGGATGTGGTGGAGGTGGTGGGGAAGCACCAGCTGAAGCTACTAAAGAAGCCATTGCTCACTGGTAACAAAGGGTCTTTCTCTCACAATGATGAAAGTCAGAGTGAGGAAAGAAGGAGGGATTTTCATCATTTGGGAAAAACAATAGTTCTCAACCAATGAAAAGTGTTCATTTTAGATTATATGACCTAGTCTTACATCATTAGGAAATCAAAAGTGAAATGAACCAATGAAAAGTGTTATTACCAAGTCACATGACCTGCTGTGTTTACGTTAAGCGCTTTGCAGGGCCTCCCGGTTTGCTTCCAGAAACCTGTGCTTTGCGACTCGGTAAGCGTACCAGTTCGCTAACGTAGCACGTCATATGACGTATCACGCGACAACGCGAAACGTCATGCGGACGGGAGGCGTCACGATGTTGTTTTCTAACGCGGCAGTTGCGGTAAAGAAACGTTTACCGGCTCGCGGTCTATTTCGCGGCATCAAGGTCAGCTAACGGGAAGCTTCCCGATTCGCGAAGCGGGAACGAAGAAAAAAAAATATTAAAAAAAAAAATTATTAATAAACATATAAAATATATTTTTGGATTTAAAGAAGAATACATTTTACAGCTACAGATATTAGCTGTTAAAAAACCAATGAAATTCACTGAAAAAACCATAGGTTATAGACCATATATAGTTAGGAATTAGCATTTACAAAACCTTGAAAATTCACTGAAAAAACCATAGGTTATAGACCATATATAGTTAGGAATTAGCATTTAGAAAACCTTATTTTACTCACACAAAACCATTGAAATTCCATATATAGTTAGTTGCACTAACTATATATCGCGCACCCGCAATCCACTGCTGATGATGTCACATATTACATCATTCATGACATGGTCAGTGACATCACTGATGACATCACTGATGACATCTCAAATGACATCTCTGATGACATCACTGATGACATCTCAAATGACATCACTGATGACATCATGACACACCAATACCAGTTACTACATACGCACTCACTGATTCCTACGTCTACACACACATTCACTCATTCACCCATACAATCACTCATACATACAGTCACTCATTATTACAACACTATCATATGCACTCATACACCTATGCAGACAGTCACACACTGCCACTCATCCATGGAGTTACTCACACACCAAGTCAGTCCTGTAAAGAATCAATCACACTTCCATTTCTTCATCTATACAGTTAAACACAGAACACCATACTTCAGTGACATCACTGATGACATCACTAATGACATCTGAAATGACATCACTGATGACATCTCAAATGACATCACTGATGACATCATGACACACCAATACCAGTTACTACATACGCACTCACTGATTCGTACGTCTACACACACATTCACTCATTCACCCATACAATTACTCATACATACAGTCAGTTATTATTAGAACACTATCATATGCACTCATACACCTAGTCAGTCCTGTGAAGAATCAATCACACTTCGATTTCCTCATCTATAGTTAAACACAGAACACCATACTTTTCACACATATACTAACACATACTTACTCTCTTATACAATCACTGATACAAGTACACATTGATATGCACAGCGTCACACACCTCCCAGCCAGCCACACACACACTCAGTCTTCCATCCATCCAGTCATTCTTCAATATGTAAAACGTATTTAAACTTTACAAAAACACACAGACACTAGATGATGTCATCAGTGATGTCATCAGTGATGTCACTGACCATGTCATGAATGATGTAATATGTGACATCATCAGCAGTGGATTGCGGGTGCGCGATATATAGTTAGTGCAACTAACTATATATGGAATTTCAATGGTTTTGTGTGAGTAAAATAAGGTTTTCTAAATGCTAATTCCTAACTATATATGGTCTATGACCTATGGTTTTTTCAGTGAATTTTCAAGGTTTTGTAAATGCTAATTCCTAACTATATATGGTCTATAACCTATGTTTTTTTCAGTGAATATATATATATATATATATATATATGTATATATATATATATATATATATATGGTCTGTCTGAAAATACTGCATGGTGACTAATGCTCTCTATACTAGAATGCACGTTTGGGGGTTGTACAGCCATGGGTGGTAGGAGCTGTCTCTGAGTGTGGCAGGCCAGCTACATATGTGCCTCTCTCCTGGTGGTTGATCCTGCAGTGCCACATGCCACAGGTGGCTGTTCACTCGTATTCAGAAAGCCCCAACCAGCTCATGCACCAGCTCTACTCTCTGCAGTAGCAACATCTCCCGCTGCCACTCACAGGGAAAACAAGAAAGGCTTGGGTCCTATCACTATCCGGCCTGGACCACACCAATATTATACAACACAATAATGATCGAACAGGTTATTTCAAATTACTTGTAAATGCGCTTAGAAAACCATTCTATGTTCATGTGATTTTATTTCACATCATTTGCAACTTATTTTAACACAGATGGATACAAAACATTCATTAATGTCATGAAATAGAAGACACCTTATTCAGTATGCCATATTTATAGACATAACACCTTTGACATTACAACAAATACACGTAAATGTGACATATACGAAAAACATGACCACCAATACAGTTACTAATGTCCTATAAATGTGCTGTGAATAACCAGTCCATATTTGATGTATAAATATAACAGGCGGATCCTTAACAATTCCAGTGTTGCTGCCTGTGTAATGGGAAAAGAGCTATAGAGTTTTTTTGAATAGGGTCATATGTCGACTGGGAACAACATTTATTTTAACAGATTCCCATCCAGTACCCCCAAAGAAGTTGATTCGTCTTTGCCCAGTTGTCAGAAGACCACCTCGACATCTCCGGTTCCATAGGTCGCAAAAAGCATGTGTGGCGCCCTGCTGAGCCCGCCACCTCTCTGGGACACCAAGGAGTAGCATCTGTGTGTAGTGCCAGCCAGTGTTGTCTTAATGCACATGCATGCTAGGCAGTTGCCCTAAGGGCCCCACTGACATAGGGGCCTCATGCAGACCAGAATTTAACACAAATTTTCCGTTAAACATGTTTATTCCTGTAAGTGGCTGTGTAGGCATGTCCCAGTGCACTGCTTTTCCTAGGGGTGTATAATGCTGTTAAGATGGTCCTGGTGCAATCCTGTCTGGATAGGGCGAGGCACAGCGTGATAGGGTGATAGCAGCTCTATATAAGAACACAATACATACATACATACAGCGCAGCTTAAAAAAAAATTGTACACAGCTAATCGGAACTGCACCAGGCCCAGAAAGAGGCTAGAGAGCAGGTGATAGCTCGTATTATTTAAGTTGCCTGGAGCAGCAATGCACTGTTCTCTATTTTGTTTTTGTGCCATATTTCACAGAGCTGCCTACATAGGGTGACCAGATTTTAAATACCAAAAACCTGGGCACGCCAGAAATAAAAGTAGGACTAAAGCTTTTAGTCTTACTTCTATACCTGCCCAGTCCCAGTTTTTGCTTAGCCTTGTATATGCAAATATTATATTTACATACAGTAGGCAGGGCCGGCGCTAGGCATGGGCAGTATGGGCAGCCGCCCAGGGCCTCGCGCTCAGGTGAGAGGCAGGGGGGCCCCGCAGGGGGCCTCCCCCTTCACTGTGAAATGAATTACTTTCACAGATTGCCCCCCTGCTCCACCAGGGCCCCCTCCCCACACAATTAGAATATACATCAGAGATGTCTGGTGTCAGGCATTCCTGGGGGTGCAGGGGTGGGGGGGAGGGACAAACAGAGTGGGGAAGTCAAAGCGGCAGGGCCAGCAATTAAGGCTCAGAGTGTCAGGGGCGAGGGCAACACCTCTTTTAAGTACCGGCCATTCCCTGTCTGCATTTTGTTGCTAGGTGACAGAAGGCCCCTTTGTTTCCAGGACCAGCAGGACACAGGTAAGGAGCAGTGGGTGAGGGGAGGAGGGAGCAGCCAGATCAACTGGTGCAGGGGCAGTGTTCTAAGAAAGGCCTTGTTACTGCTTCGAAGGCCATGGGGAGGGGGCCCCCTTTCCCTGGGCCTCGAAGCACTAGAGCAAGCTGCAAGGTCCAGGTGTGGGGCCCCCTTTCCCTGGGCCTCTAAGCACTGTAGAAATCTGCAAGGTCAGGGTGTGGGGGGCCCCCTTCTCAGTAGCCACTACTCCCTCTTTCTTTTCCTTTCCTTTATTTGTTCCCCTGTGAAATGAATGCAAAATGAATACATGAAATGAAATGAAATGAATGAATGAATGAATGTGAAATGAATACAAAAAAGAAAAACTTTTTTGCTGGAAAGGTCATCTTTTTTGTGACATTTTTCACTTCCAAAGTGCAGCCTTGGGAAAGACAGAAATAAAAAATTCAAAATGTAAAAAATAACTAAAGCAAGACAGAGTGGGTCGAAAAGGGGCCAGATTGATTTTATTCACAGCCAAAACACATTAGTGCCACTACACAGAGTTTACCAGTGAAGCGCCACTTTTGTTTTCTTGTCTTTCTCTAAACAGCTTTGTTTTCCCCGGGTGGGGAAGTGCACCATTTCTGGATGTACTGCAATACCTGCTTGATGGGCGGACTGGAAAATAAAGTGCATACCGCTGCTCTGTATTCACAAATGTGGTCTTTTTAAACCATATTGCTTTCGTTTTGTAAGGATCTATTCAATGGGCATTGAAGCTGGTCCGTTCCGGCCCTGTAGTCATGGCCTTAACTTTTCATGCAAAAGCACTCATTCATTTCTGAATAAGTGCAAAAGCGTTAAGGTAACCATGTTGTTCCTGCTTATATTTCACATGCTTTAATTAATCTTACATTCCTTATGAGTGTTTGCTTTTTCCAGCATGTTGTCACTTTTTTTTAGGCAGCATATTGCACTTGTCTAGTGCATAATTTAAAATGAGTCGCCTCTAGGTGTTTGTAGCGGGGCACAATTGGGTTGTAGTTGACAGCAGTGCGAGTTTCTCTCAGTGGGGTAGTATGGTGTTCAGTGGGGAGAGGATGTGGCACTATGGTCAGAGCTGCCGAATTTGGAACTGGGGAGCCAGGTTCAGCCTTCATGACCAGTCCACCAGACCAATCTCCTGAGGAAGCATATTTCCATGCTAGACCTTGGAAGGACCCGCAAGACCTTAGAAGCCCTGGTGTCTTAGCGTCAGCAGGTGAACCCTAGCAGTGGCAATTGTGGGTTAACCTTGAAGGCCTGTCTACCACAATCCCTATTGAAGCCCACCGCAAGTCTTTTGGGCAGGCCTACGAAGCAGCACACCCTAGCACAACAGTGACTCTGTCATTGAGGTCACAGGACCCTTGAGCAGGGAGGCTCTAGGGCGGTGCAAACGGTGAGATCGCATTGAGCGCTGACTTTGGGTCATGTTTGCGAGTATATTATGTTTCTAAAAGCACTTGCTGCCTCCTTCCTTGCCTCCAGGAATTTTCGGCAACAATAAAAATGTCATGAAACTCCGGTGATCAATGTTCTTCCTAGAGAGAGATGGAGGTTTGTCAAGTGGAAGTTTTGACTCATGGAAAGGTAGCGCAGAGGGTTAATGTGCTCGCTGCAAAGAACATGTCCCATGCAGATCACCAAGTCCACATAATGTAAATAGGCCAGTGGATTACTGCTTTTGTCAGAGAGATCCTATTGGTACTTGCAGTTTATAAGTCAAAATCCGAACATAGAACAATGAGCTATTAACTGTCTTCTAAGAGCTGCATGCCAACTGCAAGGTATAATTTACATCGTTGTAGTTTTTTCCCCAGTCTTTGATTAACATAATGTTGCGAAAAGGGTTCACTTGAACAGAAATCAATTCTGGTTATTAAAGAGAACTTCCAACCATGGTATTACGTTCTAAATTCAGAGTTTGTGTTTCTCCAGTTCAATCACTATTAAGCTATACTGCCTACTAGTACGATTGTCATGTGACTCCAATCCTTTGTCTTATGTAAAATTACCTATTGTGATTTCCACCCGTATTATTGATTATCTCTGTGTAATGTGTGATATAAAGTTCTCTGACACGCTAAACTGGTATCAGTGGTGCTGTTTATCAAATTAAATGCATCTGAGAGAGAGTGTAGTTATGGAGACTTGAGGGGCACTGTTAAAGGGTGGTAGTGAGGGAATCCGTGGCAGAGCAAGTCATTGGGGGCACCAACATTGTCGCACAGGGCTCCACCAGTGCTAAATCTGGCCACATCTACTTCCTACAGTTCTAACACCAAATCAAAAGCGTTGATTTGACAACCCCTTGAATCTGTAGCATACCTTCAAGTCAATGTATGATTTAGCAGTAGTCTTGGTTGTTCTAAGACTGTTTTTGCTTATGTAAAATCTTTATTTGTTTGCAATGGTGTCTTGTAATTGTGTACTATATGTGTTGTGTTTTTGCACTTAACATAATTCTGGTGAGTAAAGAGCACACACACAAAAAAGATTGTCCTACGTCTCTTAGCATGGGAGTGTGGGATTCTGCTGAGAGGACTTACGTTAAAACAAATTACGTAATGTCATCCTAAGGTAGCACAATAATGGCACAGAAAGATAAGGGAGCGTTTTGAAATGTGCAATTATATCCATGGTGTTAGAGGTTTTCTCTTGTGTAATTTTATATTTTGAATGATCCCGCCCCTCATTACCTCAACAGGATCTTCCCCCTTTATGAGGCAGAACTGGAAATTGTATCATGCACTCATCTGGAAGCAATCTGTTAATGAGGAGCAAATAATATACATCTTTGTGAGACCTGCACCTAGCTTTTCCATCTAATGAGACAAATGTAATCCATTTAACAGTTTTAAAATATATGGACTTATTTCATTTGTATATTTATCTTTTTGTCCATGTTACTGATATCCACGTTAGGTCTCTTCAGGGATGCCAAATAAGATCAATAGTCCTGCGATGTCACTTTCTATGATGTCACTTCTTGTGATATTACCAAGGGCGGTTCCTTCACTAGGGCGGAGGAGCGACGACCCATTACTTTCTCGCAAAAGAAGAAACACAAAATCCTAAAACGACCATTTTATGTTTCTGTTTCTAGCACTGCGAGAAAGCAGAAGTGTTTAGTTGGGGGCGGGCAGGTCTGTTTTAGGGGAGGGGAGGATTGCCTTGCCAACTGCTAAGGGCGCTGCATGTTCGGCCACACCAGTCTTGCGCACTCTGGCCATTCTCTATGTGGGCTGCAATGCAACCTACATGGGGAAAATGGCCTCCCCATAGGCACCTGGCTGGTCGGCTTCCTGTTCTCCCCCCCATTCCGAACTCCCGCGAGATCCTCCACCCGCGAGTCATGCCGGCTGCGACTGGAAGATACATGCAAATTAGAGGGGCCTCACATCTTCTCTTTCGCCCGGGGCCCCAGGAGTTCTAGGACCGGCCCTGACAGTAGGTTTTTAAATATATGTGCATACACACACATACGCACATACATTTACAAGGCTACATTTTACTTAACATTATCGATGGCTGGACCTCCACCCTATGCCCCCTGACCTTCTCCCCACCCTGTCTCCTCTCTGCTGACGCTGAGAGAAGGCAGCAGAACTGCTCCTGCGCTGCCTGACAGAAACAGAATAAATTTTTACTTGTTTCATTCTTCTGAAGTGTGTAAGGAGAGCATGCTTTCAATTCTCCTTACAATTGCAATTGCCTGACCTTTTTCACAAAAACCGGGACAGCAATTAAAAATAAAGAAATGTGTTGGGGCGCGGGGACAGTCCACCGAAAACTGGGACATCTGGTCACCCTATACCTACTATGCCTCACAGTACAAATTATGAGGTGATGCAGACACCAGCATTAAAATGTGTTAGTCTAAACCCTGATGCGTTGTACTTGGCAGATCGGAAATTCCAATCTCTAAAAAAGTGGAAAACCCCAGTGTTTTAATGGGGGTCTCTAGTTGGCAATGGTTTGCACCTTTGTCCAAGTAGGGACCCTTGCTTTTAGTCAGAGTAAGGGAGTTACCCCCTTAGACAACCCCTGCGCTTTGTTGTTGCCCATTGCGAATTGCGTGACCCGTGACCCTCGACGTGCCGTGCGTGTTGCAACGAGAGGGAGAAGCCGGCTGCAGGAGCAGAGCGGAGCGGAGGGGCCGCGAGTGCCGAGCCCCATGTCATTGCTAAATAAACCCGAGAGCTGTAAAAAGTGAGGAGCGAGACGACCGGGGGCCTGTGGGACCCGCGAGTCCAGGTGGGGACCTCGCCCCTGTGGTGCACGGAGCCCCGTGAGTTGGGCTAAGTGGAGCCGCGACGCGAGGAGGGAGAAGAGAGGAGCCCGGACCAGCGAGACCAGTAACTGGTGTGCATACTGCCCCGAAATCCCACCCCCTGAGCTCTGCCTGTGACGTGGAGGTGGAGCGGGGACAAGGAGACAGGGGGAGGCTGGTGGAGGTATAAGTGAGGATAAAGTGCAGACCTCTGGGTCATTCAGTAAAAGGAGTGAGCCCCTCGGGTTATACCCTTACTTACCTCCATTATACCCTTACTTACCTCCTTTAACCCTCATGAGAGTTAAAACAGAGGGCGTGGAGGAAGGAAATTGGGCCCAATTGGCAAAATAAATCTGGACAATTACATTTATAAGGAGAAGTGAAGAAGTGCACGGGGCAAGAGCGCAGCATAAGGCACGACAGAGGTAAGTGGAAATAATTTTTACATTTATATTTAATTTAAATTAATTGTTTTTAACTAGAAGCACTTGAGGGGAGTGCTTAAGGACGATAATGGCCCCACGGAAAAACAAAAGCATTATAGGAACAAGTAGGAAAGCAAAGTCAAACAGCGAAAGCCGACAAGAAGACCAAGAGAGCATGACATCACCAGGGGTCAAGGAAAAAACGAAACGCTCTCAAAAGAATAAAGAGAAAACTTCCAAAGAACTGCAATATGGTGGAAGCAAGGGGAGTGTAGCGTCCCATACAATTAAGGAATTCGTGGGAAAGCACTTTAAAAGGGTTTTCTCACCGGCTAAATCCATGGCCACTGAAGAATAGGAGGTTTCATGGAAAGGGGGCGCGTCTTTAATCTTTGTTGATCGTTTGGAAGACTCCATAGACTTGGTCGATCGATCTGTGCAGTCTCTGATAGGCCAAAAGAAAACCGCATTCAAGGAACGACTGGACAACAACGCACACAACAGCAAGGAACTCTTCAACATCGTTAAAGAGCTCTCCAACCCCAACACCGGAAACAACGACATCACCCCTTCACAAGACCTCTGCAACTCCCTCGCCTCCTACTTCCACAACAAGATCGCGGACATACACAACAGCTTCAGCACTCAACCGACGCACGCCACGACTGAACCACCGCCCCCCCCACCACCACCCTCCGCGCCTGGACCCCAATCAGCACCGAAGACACCGTCCGCACGATGAACTCCATCCACTCCGGATCTCCGACCGACCCCTGCCCTCACCACGTCTTCAACAAGGCCGACGCTGTCATCGTACCCCACCTGCGGGACATCATCAACACCTCCTTCGACACCGCTACCTTCCCGGAGAGCTGGAAGCACGCCAAACTCAGCGCTCTACTAAAGAAGCCATCAGCCGACCCCACCGACCTCAAGAACTACCGCCCCATCTCGCTGCTCCCGTTTCCCGCAAAAGTCATCGAGAAGACCGTCAACAAGCAGCTGGCCACCTTCCTCAAGACAAACGGATCCCTCGACCTCTCGCAGTCTGGCTTCCGGGCCAACCACAGCACCGAGACCGCCCTGATCGCAGCCACCGATGACATCCGAGCCCTGCTCGACAACGGAGAAACAGCGGCCCTCATCCTCCTAGACCTCTCCGCGGCCTTCGACACTGTTTGCCACCGTACCCTAGTGCAGCGCCTCAGCAACGTCGGAATCCAGGAGAAGGCTCTGGAATGGATCATCTCGTTCCTCGCCGGAAGGACACAAAGAGTCCGCCTCCCCCGTTCAGATCAGAAGCCACCAAAGTCATCTGCGGCGTCCCTCAAGGCTCCTCGCTCAGCCCAACCCTCTTCAACGTCTACATGAGCCCCCTCGCAGCCATCGCACGCCAACACAACCTCAACATCATCTCCTATGCCGACGACACCCAGCTGATCCTCTCCCTCACCAACGACCCCGCCACCGCCAGACCCAACCTACACGAAGGGATGACAGACGTAGCCAAGTGGATGATGAACAGCCGCCTGAAACTGAACTCGGACAAGACGGAAGTCCTCATCCTGGGATCTTCACCCTCCGCCTGGGACGACTCCTGGTGGCCCCCCGTCCAAGGCAGCGCACCCAAACCAACGGACCACGCACGCAACCTGGGCTTCATCCTGGACTCCTCCCTCTCCATGACCAGACAAGTCAACGCCGTCTCCTCGTCGTGCTTCAACATCCTACGCATGCTACGTAAGATCTTCCGGTGGATCCCCACCGAGACCAGGAAGACGGTCACCCAGGCCCTCGTCACCAGCCGTCTGGACTACGGCAACTCCCTCTACGCCGGAACCACCGCCAAACTCCAGAAGAGACTCCAGCGGATTCAGAACGCCTCAGCACGACTCATCCTAGACATCCCCCGTCGCAGCCACATCTCCGGACACCAGAGAGATCTGCACTGGCTCCCAGTCAACAAGAGAATCACCTTCCGTCTCCTCACCCACACACACAAAGCCCTACACAACCAAGGCCCAGGATACCTCAACAGCCGCCTCAACTTCTACGCTCCCACTCTCCAGCTTCGATCGACCAGCCACGCCCTCGCCGCCGTCCCCCGCATCCGAAGAGCCACCACAGGAGGAAGGTCCTTCTCCTACCTGGCCGCCAAGACTTGGAACTCCCTCCCAACCCACCTCCGCCTGACCCAGGACCACCTTGCCTTCAGGAAGCAGCTCAAGACCTGGCTGTTCGAGCAGTAGTGGACCCCCCTCCCCTAGCGCCTTGAGACCCTCCGGGTGAGTAGTGCGCTATATAAATGCTTGATTGATTGATTGATTGAAAAGGGGACAATAATGTCACAGCGACTTTCTTCTTCTCCGCGACTGTTTCGACAAACGCCGGAGGAGGTAGTTAGCCCGGGTTCGAGGCAATTTGATGAAAGAATCCTAAACCCAGGTATAAGTCTTGCTGGAACTGATAAGCTGGGTTTAATAGGAAGCATCGACCTTGTAGGTTTGGACACAAATGGCGACAACCAGTCACTTGGGGTAAACTTGGAGTCATCAGAAACCCCAGCTTCTTCAATTTTGGAACTGATGCTAATGGTGCAAAAGTCGTTACAAGGGTTGTTAGAAGTAACAATGCTAAATCATGATGTTTTGAAAAGTCAAAAATTGCACCTGTCTAAAATTGAGGGAGAATTACAGGGTATTAGGGGTCAAATGCCCTCAATGTTAAGACCTGTCTTAGAGTCGGTGGTTACGAGTCTAGGAAGGGAAGGGGAGGAGGAAGGTAGAACTGTTAATCCGGGTACCAAAACAAGAGGGGGCTGGGTTGTTCCTAGGTTCAAGGTGCAGGTCGGGGGGAGTGGAACTGTGTGGGAGGTCAAATGATAACCTGCCTGTGGGTATCCATTATGTTGGATATAATGGCCTCACACACCCTTGCAGGTGTCATGCTTCATCATTGGCAATGCTCCTCGTTGGGTGGGCGGTGCAATACCCAACGGGCAACACCTCAAAGAGGGGCTCTTTGGCGGAGATCTTTTATCCAACTGCCCTTAGGTGAAGTGTGGGTGAGGGGCCAGAATTGTGGTAGACGGTGTGTGAAAATAAAATAACGCCGGGGTACCAGAAGGAATTTTATTCGGGTGGTCCCAAGCGCTAACTAAAAACAACAGTAAGTCCAAGAGGACTGGAAAGTAATGTTTTCCGCGCTCAAGACTATACTAGTGGGTGAAAGGTGTGGTCGACATGTTTCTCGCTTGGGGCTAAGTTACCCGCGATTCATCAGGACCTATAGAATATAGTTTAATTGTCTACACTCTTACTGATCTAACTAAGTATCAGTGCTTGCATTAATAGTTAATAAAATGTGTACCTGCATATACATTGTTCCATGCCTAGGTATTAGGAAACAAAAGAGATAAGATAGATGGTTACATCTCTCAATCAGGTACAGTACAATTATTCCACTTCTTATTTGACCTGGTGCATTCAGTGGCATGCTAGTGTAGTGACTACTAGCACGTAGTGAAAGTGAAACATCTCCAAAAGGAGCACAAAAGCGTAGCATGCTCACATGTGTCGGTGAGGAAACGTTTCGTGTGGCATTAAAAAACTAGAAGAGCAGCAGTATTAAAAACATAGCAGCATTAGAATTAAAGTTTCAGATAAACAGCTCCGGTTTACATGGGTCTTGGTTAACCCCACTCACCTAGAGGTCAAAAATTAAATGTAGCAGCAGTGTCTGGCGGGATGAACATCGGTGAGTCAAGCCTCGGTAGCTAAGGCTAGAATGAGAAAGCATCTGAATTCTAACAAATTACAATAGTTATTATCAAGTGACATGACTGTCTGCCCTCAGCCTTAGTGGTACACGTATCTCTGATAGTCATGTGAGTGTCTGTGATAGCCATAGGGAGGTATTGCCTCCGTTTGTGTTGGGATGCGGTAGATGTACAGATCCCTGTCGGTCTGTCGGTGTATCAGGGCGTCAAGTAAACTTAAGCATGTATAGCAGCCAGGCAAGGGGTTAACTGCCCCTCTAGCAATGTCCTTGGTTGTCATTTATTATTATTATTGTCTGCTCCAGCGCGCCTCCGTGCTCGGAGTAAGGAAGAGGCGTCCCTTTCTTTGGACTAGGGTCACCCGAGGTCCGCTATATCGAGCGTGAAAACAAACCACCCCAGGGCGCTCCACACCAATACTTTCCCGACTTACTTGATGCTCCCGTGCTCCTCTCATGTGTCCTACCCCTACCCTACAAAATGGCCGCTCTCCTTACTGCACTTATCACATGACATGCATCCAATCGAGCAGTCCCTGTGAACCGGTCTCGCCTTTTCCTGAAACAAATAGGACTTCCACAGGACCGCCGGCACTATCCGGTCCTGGCGGAGAGGGGTAGGACACATGAGAGGAGCACGGGAGCATTTATGGCTAAGACTGGCTGCTATACATGCTTAAGTTTACTTGACGCCCTGATACACCGACAGACCGACAGGGACCTGTACATCTACAGCATCCCAACACAAACGGAGGCAATACCTCCCTATGGCTATCACAGACACGCGCATGACTATCAGAGATACGTGTACCACTAAGGCTGAGGGCAGACAGTCATGTCACTTGATAATAACTATTGTCATTTGTTAGAATTCAGATGCTTTCTCCACCTATGATTATCTCATTCTAGCCTTAGCTACAGAGGCTTGACTCACCGATGTTCATCCCGCCAGACACTGCTGCTACATTTAATTTTTGACCTCTAGGTGAGTGGGGTTAACCAAGACCCATGTAAACCGGAGCTGTTTATCTGAAACTTTAATTCTAATGCTGCTATGTTTTTAATACTGCTGCTCTTCTAGTTTTTTAATGCCACACGAAACGTTTCCTCACCGACACATGTGAGCATGCTACGCTTTTGTGCTCCTTTTGGAGATGTTTCACTTTCACTACGTGCTAGTAGTCACTACACTAGCATGCCACTGAATTCACCAGGTCAAATAAGAAGTGGAATAATTGTACTGTACCTGATTGAGAGATGTAACCATCTATCTTATCCCTTTTGTTTCCTAATCCCTAGGCATGGAACAATGTATATGCAGGTACACATTTTATTAACTATTAATGCAAGCCCTGATACTTAGTTAGATCAGTAAGAGTGTAGACAATTAAACTATATTCTATAGGTCCTGATGAATCGCGGGTAACTTAGCCCCAAGCGAGAAACATGTCGACCACACCTTTCACCCACTAGTATAGTCTTGAGCGCGGAAAACATTACTTTCCAGTCCTCTTGGACTTACTGTTGTTTTTAGTTAGCGCTTGACACCACCCAAATAAAATTCCTTCTGGTACCCCGGCGTGATTTTATTTTCACACACCGTCTACCACAATTCTGGCCCCTCACCCACACTTCACCTAAGGGCAGTTGGATAAAAGATCTCCGCCAAAGAGCCCCTCTTTGAGGTGTTGCCCGTTGGGTATTGCACCGCCCACCCAACGAGGAGCATTGCCAATGATGAAGCATGACACCTGCAAGGGTGTGTGAGGCCATTATATCCAACATAATGGATACCCACAGGCAGGTTATCATTTAACCTCCCACACAGTTCCACTCCCCCCTGATCTGCACCTTAAACCTAGGAACAACCCAGCCCCCTCTTGTTTTGGTACCAGGTATCTGAGGGCCTATGCCGCGGTTTGGACCTTCCACTTCCTACAAGTGGTAAATTGGCCCTCTGGATCTACATAGATCCCATATCCTCCTCCCTCCTTTTGAATACAGAACTGTTAATCCCCCATCAGTAAGCCATGTTGACGTAGATCTCTCGGGTGATCAAGATGTTTATGTATCAAGATGGCCAATGCTGGTAAAAAGAAGAGGCGAACTTAGAAACTATGGTTTTTCAAAAAGAGTAAGAGTGTCAAAAAGGGGGGTGAAAAGAAAGGTGTGTAAAAGAGCGATAGAAAAATGTGAAGAAAGGTATGAGCTAACAGAGGCAATAGTACATGATTCTAAGATCCAGCCCCATAATACCGGGAGGGAACCTATATTAACTAGAATAGGATCAGAGAATTGGGGTAGGAGGCTAGCCAAAAAGGAGTGTGGTTGTAAGAAGCAAACCCCTCAGGAAAAGGCGATAACAAATTTAAGACATGTGGCCTCTGAGCAAGAAAGTGCACCCTCCCGTAAGGCTCAATCTAAAAAGAAGGTACTTCGGGAAAGCAGCCCGGAGGAGGGACATAGATTTAATATACATCAAGGGGGAATAAAGTTGGGAGAAGAGATGGATAAAGAGAATAAGTCGCTTTATTTTGAACAAGTGAAATTGGGAAGGGGTTTGGAAAAAATTAAAAAAGAGCGCTTATTTAAATAGATCCCATCTTCTTAATATATTTGCGCACAGTTCAAATCTAAAAAGAATAGGCACAGAAGACCTGAGACAGGTGGGATTCCAGGCAAATGGCGATGGTAAGGAGGTTACCAAGGTACAGTTCTACTCGGCCCTTGTCATGACGGCAATAATAAATGCAGAGCAGGAGATCCGAAAAGAGGGGATTACACTAGTGCCAAAAGAAGAGCTAGTACAAGGAATTATAGTGCCTCAGCAGAGATCTTTTTTAAAGTACCATGCAGGGCTAGGCAAGAGGCAAGTGAAGCTACCAAGAAGGGAAATGGGCCAAGGGCAGGAAAACGTCAGTATAATGGTAAATATTTCAGACCTAGTGGAGGCCTGGAAGAATTGGAGTAATATTGAAAGCCCGGCAGGCCCCTCACAAAGCTATAGGGAGGATTCAGTAATCAATGATGCCCTAAGCGATGTACAATAGGTAATGGGGCAGCCACGGAGCACATATATGGTCTCTTGGAATATAAATGGGTTGGGCACGCAAGTAAAACAGGAAGCCTTGAAAGATCTTGCAAAAAAGAGTGAAATCATTTGTATACAAGAGACCTGGCTCTGTGGTGTTCCCCCGGTAGTGGAAGGGTTTCAACAAATTTATCAACCAGCAGAAAAATCGACCTCTGGCCGCCCCGCAGGTGGCTTGTTGACTCTGATTTCAACAAATTTATTGACTAAGGTTTTCCAGATACCTGTGACGTCTAAATGGCTCCTGGCGTGTAGAATACAAACATCATTTGCTGATAAAAAATATGAAAATATGCTGATCCGAAATGTGTATATGCAGTGGACTTCACACAAGGAATATGGGGCAGAATTGTTATATTTTATGAACGATATGGATGCACTTTGTGACAAATATGGGAATTATTTGATGTTGTTATTGGGAGATTTTAATCTTATGAAGTAAAAAAAGCAGAGTTCTTGGAAATTAAAATAACGACTGATGCGGCGAAGTTGGGCAATTTCTTGGCGACAAAAAGTCTGTTCTGTCTAAATGGAAGGGTAGCCCAGGACTGTCCGGCCAAGAAAACTTTTAAATATGGGACTCAAAATTTCCCTATAGATTACATTTTTATGTTAGCATGGACTTTTGAGTTGGTAAAAGATTTTAGGATTGACCCTGCGGAATATAGTGATCATAAAATATTAAAATTAGAGCTTGTAATAGCCCAACATTTAGCATGTGATAGAGTTATTTCCCAAGAGATGGACTATCCAAAGCAGAACACCACCCAGCTAACTGAAAAATATATCGAGAGGCTAACTAATTTGCAACAAAAGGTGCAATTAGGCTGCTTGTGCGATCAAAACTTATCTTGGTATGTTGAGAAAATAACTAAGTAGTGGAAAGCATAAGTGTAGAATTAAGGGGTGATGTAAGAGTCCATGAGAATAATGGAAGGTCACAAGTAAAGCAAGGAACTTGGTTTAACCAGGTCTTCTTATTAAAGAAAAGAGAAGTTAGGCGAGAAGAACGCAGCCTACGGAAAATATTTGTGCAAGCCAGGGCGGATAACCTAGTAAAAATTAAGAGGGAATATATCGCTCTAATCCGCAATGCTAAAAGGACCTATAAAGAAATGTGTTGGGGCAAATTATTGGATGCAATCGAATCCAAGAATACACGTCAGTTCTGGAAGCTAATTCAGTCAGCTTTGGAACATTCGGTTGCTCCTATGATTTGCGTTGTGGAAGAGGGGGCGTGGGTAGAGTATAAACAGCAATTATACGCCCCTGGGAGTGGGATTGGTAATGAGGCATCAAGGGACTGGAGAGGCCTAGAAGAGGATTTAAAACAAGAATGCTCAATAACAAATGTCCTTAGGACAATAAGGACATTGAATCTAACTAGAGCGTAGGCCCAGATAATTTGCCAGCCCTGATACTAAATTCAAATCAGCCCTGGTGGGCGGAATTCTACTAAAAAATGTTTGTATTAATTTTAGACCAGGGGAATATGCCCCCAAACTGGAAGGGTGCCATAATAAGACCGCTACATAAGAAAGGGGATGTATGTGACCCGAAGAATTATAGGCTAATTAACCTATTAGACATAGGAGAAAATAAAAATCCTAAAATAATCCTTAGCAAATTAAAAGCTTGGGTTGAACATAGGTCTATCGTGCCGGTTGAACAGGGTGAGTTTAAAGAAGGCCACTCCACAATAGACCACTGTTTTGCACTGTGGGCAATGGCCAGGAAATCGATGGAACAAAACGGCAAGTTATTTTGCTGTTTCGTCGATTTCCGGGCAGCATTCGACACGGTGGACCGAAATAGCCTTTGGGAAGTATTAGAAAACTATGGAATGCCAAAGGGGATACTGAATATCTTAAAAGAATTACATAGTGGCATTTGGGCCCAGGTCATTAGAGACACAAAGGGCTCATTAACCCAGAAAATTCCAGTAAAAAACGGTTTGAGACAAGAGTGTGTTCTGGCAACCTTGCTTTTTTCAATTTTCTTAGCAGACCTCCCAGCGGTCCTGGAAGTTGAAAAGAGTGCGAGCCCGCGAATGAATAGTAATAAAGTGTCATGTCTCTTATATGCCGATGATCTAGTGATCCTGGACCAAACGGAAATGGGGCTCCAAAGGAAGTTAAATGTGTTCAAAAAGTATTGTGATAAAAAGCTTTTAACTGTGAATATGGAGAAAACAAAGATCCTATGTTTTGGAAAGAGGGTAAACAATTTTAATTGTTTTTTAGGACAGGAAAAGTTGGACGTAGTAGGTGAATATAAATATTTAGGTCTTTGGTTTGACAGCGCATTAAAGTGAAATACCCACATGGAGGCACAAACCGCAAAGGCGTATTCATCGGTTTGTGGTTTGAAAAAATGTAATAAAGATTACGGTGATATGTCACACAGACCAATTCTAAAGGCTTTTGAAGTTATGATCCCCCCACAAGTACTTTATGGAGCAGAAGTGCTTTACCTGAGTGGTAAAAGGAAGTGGGACCGGGAAGAAGGTAAGATTATGAAAATGCTGCTGTCCCTACCAAATAGCTCCATGATCCAAGCCATTAGAATGGAAGTGGGACTGACAGCATGGGAGGTAAAGTCCCAAATGTCCTTAATAAGATTTTGGAACCGACAGGAGCCTGGCGGTGACCAGAAGGTCTCAATTTGGTGTAGAGAGGAAATTCAAGTGAGCAGCTTACGCTGGGCGCGAGATGTGAGGAAAGTCCTCCAATCTGTAGCTGCTCACTTGAAATTGAGCCTCCGTTCACCTTCATTGAATATAGTTTGTACTAAGAAAATCATCAGAGACCAAGGGCTTGAATACTCTAGATCACAGGACATGGACTACCTGAGGCTAAAAAAATCAGTTACCTGGGTAAAGAATGAATGGGTAAAGGAGGCCGGGTTTCCTTACTTGGATTTGTTGCCCAATAGATGGCTAAGACATGACATTTTGAAGGTTCGGGTGGGCCTAAATCCATGGAAGATTGAAAGAAAAATAAGACTGGCCCTGATCCAACCAGATGGTACTTGTAAATGTGGTCTATGAGTAAGAAATGATATTTTACACATACTGCTTGACTGTACATGGATTTTAGCAGTTCGGAAAGTATTCTTACGTCCAATTTTTTTTAAATATGAGGTGAACTCACGTGCTGACGCCATTGACCTCCTTACAGAAATGTCATTTTTGGATATTACAATCGCATTGGGGACATTTCTGAAAGGGACAAGAGATTGTGTAACGGAGATAACAAAGGAGGGTGGGAGAGTCAAAAATTTATAGAGTATCCCAATTTTATGTCCTATGGTTTTATAAGTTTTAAAGAGATGTAAAATGAATTGTGGTTTTAATGATTTTATCACTATGTGGATCCATTGTATTATGTATGGTTTATAGACTATTGTCTAAATAAACTTTGTTATAATCATCAAACCCCTGCTCACCCTCTTGGTAGCTTGGCACAAGTAGACAGGCTTTTCTCAGAGGCAGTATGTAGGCATTTGTGCACTCATACAGTAATCCAGCGAAAACCCTTCAAAATGGACACCATACCAGTTTCGAAAAATAAGTAATCTTTTTCTAAACCAAACAAGACCAAAACAACAAAAATCCACAAGACATATCTTCAGATATCACTAAAAATAGGTTATTCACACAAATAAAGCTTGTAGCATTAAATAACTCCACCTGGAGATATTATGACATTGTGATTGATGAATATCAAAAGTACGACGACCGACTGCAAGGTGCGCGGCATCAGGCATGGAGTCACATACCCCCAAAGAACAGTACCTTGGCAAACGATGAAAGCAAAGACGGTGCACTGGGTGGGGGACGTGATGCTTCGTTGGCGCTGGGCGGCGCCGATTCCGTACGACCCCAGGGAAGGTGATGCGTCTGTTCCTTACGACCCAAGGGGAGGTGAGGCCTCGGTTCATTACTGTTGTTGGGGAGGTGAGGCGTCAATTCCTTACTGTTGCCGGGGAGGTGATGGATGGCAGTGGTGGCGAGGGATTGGTTCCTTACGACGGTGCGGTGTCGATGGATTCAGGAGGTCACCCATGTCCGGTATCGGCTCCGCAATAATGAAGCACCAATGTAATTGAGGTCGGAGGTGCGGTGCGAGTCGAGACGATGTGTCATGAGCGTCATGAGCTGTGCCCTCGGCTCAGGTGCAGGCAGTGGCCTTGGTGACGGCTTCAGAGTCACCGGTGCAGCCTCAACTGGTGTCGGGGCTGCGGTGCACGTCAGGGTGGTGCGTCGTGCACTTCACGAGTGGTGCCCACGGCTTCGTTGCAGATCGCGGTGTCACTGGGCTTCCTCGGGGTTGCAATTTCCCTCTGTGGCAGAAGTACAAGATGCAGGAAGACAGACAATATGTAGTCTTTGTGTCCCTGAGACTTCAGAACAGGAGGCAAGCTCTACTTCAAGCCCTTGGAGATATTCTTCAAACAGGATACACAGCACACAGCAAAGTCTTTGTCCTCTCCTTGGCAGAAACAGCCACTGCAGGCCAACACCTGACAGCACACAGCAAAGGGGCCGTACTTCTCCGTCCCTTTTCCCAAATCTTCTTCTTGGCAGAGCTTCCTCTTGAGTCCAGAAGTATTCTAAAGTTCTGGGGTCTGAGCCCCAGTATTTATTTTCCATTTCTCTTTGTTCTCTGGTGGCAGAGAGGCTCTGTACTCAGTCAAAACCAGTTCTGTCCTCTCTGGTCCAGCTTCTCGGCAAGAGGTGGAGACAGCATTGTGTAAGGCAGACCAGGCCTATTCAGGTACAAGGAAATCTTCTTCCCCTACTCAAAATGCAGCCTAGGTCCATTCAGCCCAGCCCTGACTCATCCAGGAAAGGCAGGACACACCTCAACCCCTCCCCAGTGGCTGTCTGAGAGAATGAACATCCCCAGCCCCTGTCACTCCAAAGCCAGACAGTCAAACCACAAACCAGCAGAGGAACACAGGATGGCTTAGCAAGAAAAGACCCACATTCTAAAAGTGGTATTTTCAAACACACAATATAAAATTCATCTTTACTAAAAGATGCATTGTGTATATTTTGAGTTAAGGCATACTAAACTCCATCTTCCTACCTGGTCCCAATTTGAAGATATTATAAATAAACTTCCATTCTATCCTACGATAGGATAGTCTTTCCATAGTGAATAACAAAATACACTGTATTTCACTATCAGTGAAATACAGTGTATGATGTCACACACACCAGTATGTGTCCTATCTTTCACATACACTGCACCCTGCCCACAGGGGTAACTTGGGCCTACCTTAGGGGTGACTCACATTTAATAAAAGGGAAGTAGGTAGGCCCTGGTAAGTGGGTGCACTTGCCTGGTCAACATGGCAGTAGAAACTGCACACAGACACTGCAGTGGCAGGTCTGAGAACCCTTTGAAAAGATGCTTGTGTGGGTGGCACAAGCAGTGCTACAGGCCCACTAGCAGCATTTGAATTACAGGCCCTAAGCACACACAGTGCACTGTACTAGGGACTTAGTAGTAAGTCAAATAAGCCAATCATGGAAACGCCAACCCATCAACACAATTTACAGGGACAGCATATGCACTTGTGGTAAAGTGGCCAGTGTCATAAAACCAACACAAAAAGGGACAAAAAGTGGAGTCCCAAAAGCAAAAAGTCTTGGGATGAACCCGCTGGAAAAGCCAGGTCTAGCACCCAGCCTGTGTTTAGACAGTTTAAGGCGGATTCTTCTCACAGGAATGGAAATTAGATTATCTCTTGCTCACACATCTGTTTAGCAGTTCAAAAAGAGTACAACGTGAATTGTGCATTCAGCACCGGGTATGGAAAAGAACCGCTGGCTGAGCGCACTTTAGTGCATTGAGTCCAACTGCCCGAAAGCTGCTGCTTTGAGAAAATATGTAGTTTCTATAAATGTGACGCACACATCTGCTCATCAGGGGCGTAACACAAGCCCCCGCAGGCCCCGCATTGCGGGGGGGGGGCCTCGCGCACCGGGGGGGCCCCGGCCGGGCCCCTCCTCACGTAATAAATACACCTGTGATGCACTGTAGGCTGGGCTCTAAAACGGTGCGCATTGCAGGCCCCTGCCGGGGCCCCGCGAGTCTTTGATATGGTGCGGGGGCCCCGGCTGGGGCCCCTGGGAGTCTTCAAAATGGTGCGGGCCCCGGCCAGGGCCCGAGTCTTCGAAACGGTGGGGGGGCGGGGGGCAGCGCGCACACACGCGCACACACTTGTTTACTCCCGAGAGACTGAGAGTCCTGACTTTCACTTTCCACCGCCGCGTATGCACCTGGGGGCAGGGCTGTCTGGTTAGTGGGACCAATGCCAGGCAGCCCCAGGGGTACAACACATGCGCAATCGCCGGCGGCGCTGCGCACAATGAGCTCACACGATTGAGTAAGGTGTGGCGTGTGGCATCACCAGGGGCGCGCATAGCCATAGTTAAGAAGACAGAGAAGAACGAAGACCAAGCCAGGCCCGCCCGCCCACGCTCAGGACTGTCCGAACCCCGAAGTAAGTCCGTCACTGGCGGGGCCTCCAGGGTGCTTGACAGCCTGGAGGAGCGTATCTCCAACTGTTTCTAATGTGCGAATGGATAAGGAAGAACCCTGTGAATACCCCAATTCCAATGTAGAATCAGAAGTTGCTCATGCCGAACCTATACATTCCGTTTTAATTTTGACACTCCAGTGTGTGCATGTGTGAGCAATGTGAGCTACTTTCACTTTAGCTCAGCTGATCTGGGGACGTGACCTTTGGCTTGCTGCAATTCAGATGTAGTTAAATCCTTGCTCGTGTTTATAATCAGCAGATGCCCGCTCAGTGAGGGCTTCTGCTGTTCTTGGCTTCCCGTTCCACGGATGGAAGTGTCAGTTTCAGGATACAGAACACACACTACTTTCTCAGTGTGCTTCAGTGCACAGGCCAGATCATGAGGCAGCCTTACACTTTTTTGTCCCACAGGCTAGCTTCTGATTGCATGCACTGGTCTGCAGCCCTTTGGAATCACTTCTCCTTGTGTTCATCATCTCCTCTTTTGCTAACTCAAGTTTTCATGTTTTAAAAGGCAACATTCTGTTCATGCCCTAATTAACGTTTCTGAATTCATTCAATGCTCAATGAACCGAAGCGGAATATTGGTTTTTGATCCACATAATCTATGTATGGAATTTTAAGTGACATGTTTTTGTTATGGAGAAAAACGTGACCTTTAATTGCAGGTCCCTTTTTATAAAAACTATAGTTAAAAGACCACACCAATTACATTCTTAATTTCTTTGAGACCACCTTTATTGCAAAAGGCGATCTCTAGAGGCAAAATGAATTGTACTGTGGTAATATGATAGATGCAGCTGCAGCGATTTTAGCATAATTATTGATTTGCCGCATTTGCCACATTTGCCACATAATCTATCATCTGCCCACATAATCTGCAGATTTTAACAAAAACTTTTTTTTCTCTAGCTGAAACGGTTAAAAAAGTGTTAAAATGCAGCATCATGCGTTGCTGCGCAGTGGAAGGCCCTTTGCAAAACTGATTATAACTGAATATTGCTATATTTGGGTGTTAAAATGGTACTAATGAGATGCAATTAAAGACCATACAGTGTTACCAAGTTTAAAATGATGAAATAATGAAGTAATACTATTACAAAATGTGCCACATTATGCCACATAATTTGGCCCTCTCCTGTCGCATAATTCCAGTGGCCCTGATTATATCCCTAGTCACTTTTTCATACCTTCTCATAATAAATGGATTAGGCCTATTGCTTACAGTAAAACTGATTTGAATCATTTTAGAGAGCTAGCAGGTAAGCTAAAGTCTTTTGAAAAAAGTACAGCCTATGTGCCTCAGCCTCTCAATTTCCTGAGGCTTGCCTGGTACTGCGACGAGCTGGACAGCGCTCAGAGTCCGCAAGTCAACTGACTGTAGTGACTGAGTAATTATGGTAATTTATTATCAGGCATCTGAGATTATCAGTGCTGGGGCCTCTCACATCCTGTTTGGGACAGTTGGGGCCCACAGTGCCCTTCTATTTGTGGTGCTTTGCAGCAGTTTGAAGATCCTCTTAGAGTTTCTAGTTGCTCAAAAGGATGTTATTTCTGATATTTATATGTTTCCCACGTCTTCATTGCTTGATTTTGCTCTCGAGAAAGTGTCACTCATAGCCTTTGAATGTCACTCATAATTACACTAATATTATGAAAATGTCACACATAAGCAATCTGAAACCTTGGCAGCTATGCACTTACACACAAGGAAACTGTGAATGAATCCCTTTATGAGTGCAAAAATGACTTGAATAGGAAACATATTTTTACACTTGTAAAAAAGCTATTTACATTAAATGTATGCAAAAAGGGTTGGGAAATCAAACCCTGTATCGGTGTATAGAGCATGTTTCCACATATTGCTTCTCGATCACATTACATAGACTTCCCTGTGTTTTGGACTGCGAACGTGATATTTTTGTCATATGTTATAGTAGAATGTAGTTTCACCTTTTTGGACATTTTTTGAAATGGGGATGCAAGTATAGGCTCTTCTGAATCTTGATAACATGTTTTTTATTTGATTCATCTTTAGCCAGATGACCTTCATAAGAACTGGAGTGGTATGAGCAAATTTAGAGCTCCTAGTGGTATTCGGAATTATTTTTTTTTTTTGGCATGCCATGTAAAGAATGTTTTCACGATTTATCATTTGCCAAATGATTCCCCACAGAAGTTTGGCTACCGCTATCTTTATTCTAAAGCTTGCAGTTTCCAGTGGAGATGGTTTGTGGTTGTGTTGGGTATACTGTTGTATTATGCTGCCTCTTGTTTGGCTTCGTTTTGGTAAGGACTTTGAGAGTTCCCATGGCGTTATCGGGACCACAGTTGGTGCTGCTGGGTAAGGTTATGTGGACTACACTTTTGTGAGTTTTGTAAGGGTGGTCTGGTAACAATGTTAGTCACCACTGAGACTATACCAATCGGCACCCATTAAATGTTTGGGGATCAAAAGATCACCATTAAGAGTGTCTGATTCTTTTGTTGGGTCTCTTACTATTTAGAGAGCGACCTGTGCATTGTCAGTACACGTGTGGAACCCAATATTGTGATTTAAAAGTAGATTCAATTGAGGCTCTGGGTATATATTAAATTATATTTTTGGGGGTGATGATCCCTTGGGTGGTTTAGGTTGTTATTGTCTTGGTTGTGCTGAACTCACCCATGAACATGTATTCATTTCAGACATCCAGTGAAGGGGAGAACTAAAGGAAAACGTTTGTATTTTGCCAACAGGCACAAACCAAACTTCTCTTATTCTGACAAAGGTCAAGCCAGACATATTTAGGCAAACTGTTGATTCCGATAAATGGAGTAACCTATTTCCAGACATTCGTACTTGACACAAATAGACTGACCAGGCAGAAAGGAAACACTATCTAAGATGTAAAGGACTACCATGACTTATTGCTGGTCAGATTAACAATATCCAGTGCTCCAAGTCCTGACAAATTCCTTTTACCCTTTTTGGTTGGAGACAATGCAGAAACCTATAAACATATATATGTGGGGGGCCCAAGCTCTAGTTGGCTCTGTGCATGGGCAGCAGGTCTCTGGCTTGAGAGCTCCTGACTGGGTCTGGACCGTGGGGGCCCCCTCTTTATATTCTGCAGGGGGCCCCCTCAAGTTTCGTTACGCCACTGCTGCTCATGTGTTCATTAGTGGACACAGTGCAAAAAAGTTGCATTTTAGCTGTCCAGGTTTGAATGATGCTGTAAGTGTCTACTATGCCAGCACAAGCACGGAAAAAAGGCAATGAAAAATAGTCCTGCCCCCTCAGTTGCTGCTCAACGCTTGACACAGCAGGCATCCGTCACTCTATTCACAGCCAAGATTTTCAATGCACATGTAACACAAAAATGAGGCACTGGGCATCCAAATAATTGCAATTCTATGGACCAGGGCATTCATAGCTTTTCAGAGCTGCATCTGTTTATTTTGCTTGAAACATTTGTAGCTGGTCCAAGACATTAAGAATGACCTAGAGCAGGGAAGCGGGTAAGATTGGGGGGGGGGGGAGGAGAAGGAGAAGGAGAAGGTGAAGGAGAAGGAGAGAGAGAGAGAGAGAGAGAGAGGGGGGGAGAGAGAGAGAGAGAGAGGAGCATAGGTAGTGAGAGTGGTAGCTGGAAGGCAGAAAGAAACAGGGAGGGATAGGAAAGAGACGTGGGATGAGAGAATGAAAGAGAAAGTTAAACACAGAAAGACAGATACAAAGTAAGCCCGTCAGAGAGAGAGGGGCAGAAAGCCACGAGAAAAAGACAGGAAGACACAGAGAAAGGTAGAGAAATAGAGGTAGGGAAAGAGATGCGAGGCGTGTAGTCAAAGACAGTCAGAGTTCGAAAGATTAAGAGACAAGGCTAGATATGGACAAGTAGAGAAACGAGAACAGATGAGGAAAAGAAGGGAAAGATTGAAGTGAAAATGGAGAGTCATGTAAAGACAAGTGAAGATAAATAGAAAGACAAAAAAACTGTGGGGCATATTATCAAGGGGGGCGATAGGCAATTTTCGCTGCTTTAGCGGCTGTTTTCGGCCGCTAAGCGGCGATAATACTATCGCCCTATTAGCAAGCTGTCGCTAGCAGCAGTTAGCTACAGCTTGTAGGCGATAGCGAGCGATTTGGGGCCCGCTTTGCATTTCAGCGATATTTATCGCTAATGACATGCAAAGTGGGCGTACCCAACCTGTTAGCGACTGTAAGCAGTCGCTAACATCGCTATCGCCTATTACCAACACAGGCGTAGCGATGGAAATATTCGCTCTAAGCGCGAATATCTCCAAAAACCTGCTCAGACCAGTTCTTAGCCATTATATCCAATGGGAGGTGGATATAATGGCTAAGATCCTATTAGCGATAATGCGTGAATATCGCTGTATTCTCAGCGATTTTCGCGGATTTTGCCGCTATTGACGGAATTTTTTCGCTTTTGAGATAAACGTTGCTAATAGCACATTATCTCAGCGAATAAAATCCCGTGATGCGCGCGATAAAAAAAATTGCCGCTAACCCTACTTTGCGATAAATATCGCTATTTGTTGATAATATGCCCCTAAGAGACAGAAAGAGGCAGTTAGTGGCAAAGAAAGACTGGGAGAAACAGGGAAAGACTAAGAGATGAAAAGAGAAAGAGAAATAGAGATGGGAGGAGAGTAAACGAGACTGAGAGTGAAAGAAGGAGAGAGACAAAGAGGGAGAGACAGTGAGTGAGGCCGAAACACAGTGACAGAGAAACTAAGAGAGACAGAAAAGAGAATGACATAGATGAGTAGATGATGACAGGGAAACACAATTAGATGAGAGGAGAAACAATGAAAGAAAGCCATGGAGTGATAAAAAGTAACAGTTGGTTACAAACACAAGGAAGAGAAAAAAAGACAGGGCCACGGTACATCAAACTCTGTTGACGCCCAAGCACATTTAATTTATGATGGTCAAGTTGCAGGAAAAGGAGAATTCCTGGTATCATAACGCTTGTCAATAACATTAAGGAAAAGGCTTGAGACACCAATCCCAGTTTTGTTAATTTATTCAAAAATTCAAAATAATTATTACAGAAATGTTATTTAATTAATCAAGGAGATTAGCATTGTCAAATCATAAGCAAAAAATTACAGTTAACTAACTATCCCTGCCAAGCAGACTGACATAAGGTCTGTTAATTTAAAGTCCAAGCAAAGTCTCTAAATAACTACAAGCAGAAAACTAAACGTCTGCCCTCAAATTGAGTCCTATGGAAATCTGGCTGTTTCTCAAATAGCATGTCTTATATAATGTTTTAGACAAATAAAGGACAATTTTTATAGCCTGACATTACGGAAATGTGCAGTACAGAAATCTTACTTGCACAACACCAATCCATTATTATTTTTTAATGACATTACTTGCATTGACGTAACAGTGCTCATATTTCTTTGCAGAAGAAAATATTAATGCAAAACACAAGAGAAAACAATTAACTGATTTTGCTCATGAATAACATTGCTGATTTGCCTTGCAAAGTCAGACAACCATTCCCTGGGAAGCTGCTGAAACATTATTTTGTTACATACAAGTACAGACCATTGTTTGCAACTGAATTAAAATCCTTTTCTGAAACAGAATGAAAACATAAACGCAAATAAGCAAGTTCTCTTTTAAATGCTGCCGCCTGAGGCGTTCTATTCATGCCAAACAAAGTTAACCTAAAGTAGGCACATTATTTTAATATGAAAATATGCTATCTATCTATCTATCGATCTATCTATCTATCTATCTATCTATCTATCTATCTATCTATCTATCTATCTATCTATCTATATGTGCTTTACACTGCGCAACTTATATTATCAAAAAGATACCTTGGTGGATCTTTATTTTTCATCTACCTTCAAGTGGTAGCTAGCTGACTAGACTAATAGCACATCTCATCAATTGATTGTGCACAAAAAGAAGAAAAGTGTGCAAGCAAGCATTCTATTGCCGCACACAAGGAAGAATAATTATAGAAAACATATATGAACTTGACGTAATGACCCCTGGTCATTCATACCGAGAATACAGTCCAGAAGGCAGTCTGGTTTTCACTTCACTCATCCATAATAATTCTATCTTGAGGGAAGGGCGGGACTAAGATGGCGACCGGAGCGAACGTACCTCTCTGAGCTCTCTGCAAGGCCCACTAAAATATCCTGAATACTACTTGAGGCGCCTTCACCCATCTATGCACTTCTTACATCCATAGCTGCAGTGGGAGTGAGTGGCAATGAAACTGCACGAATAAGCCTGGGGTCCATGTGACGATCGCAGAGAGACAGGCACCCCGGGCATCAGTTGGGAAGCCGGAGCGCTGCATGGAGACTGGTGAGCAAGCAGTGCCGACGCGGCTCAAGACAGCGAACCCTGACTGGGAGCAGGGTTGGAACAGGCTGGACTCACTTCTTTCAATCCCCTAGGAGGCATAGACCTGGCTCCAACTAAAAGGGGTACTGCTGCCCAGGAATGGAGATCAAGCAACCCGCAGAGGAGAGCGCAATCGTCAGCAGAAAAAGAAAACTAGACTACCTGGTAGCAGCCGTGGCCGGTAGTAGGTGTACCTGTAGGGCGGTGACATGGGGAGGGGTAGGGTGGTGGGTAGTAATGTATGGATTACGGACTTTAACAGGTAAGTAAACATATAAATAAATAAAACGAATTTTGTTGTGTGCACTGCATCACCAAATGCGATGCAGTGCGCAACGAAATTCGTTTTATTTATTTATATGTTTACTTACCTGTTAAAGTCCGTAATCTATACATTACTACCCCCCTGCCCCTCCCCCTCCCAACGTCACCCCCCTGCAGGTACACCTACTACCGGCCGCGGCTGCCTGGAAGCCACCCCTCCTTGAAGCAAGCAGTAGCCGAATCCCCTGTCACTCACCGGTAATCTTCATTACTCCGAGTCCTAGTCTTCCTGTCCCATTCCTGAGCCATTCCCTCCCTCCCTGGGGTTTCTTTCTGGTGCTTGTTTTTGGTTCTGGGTTTCTTTGGTATTCTCAGGATGTTGTGTGATGCACTTCCCCCTATATTCTCACCTGATTGGTGGCGCCATATTGAGGGAAGTCCTAAAAACTCTGCTAGGTATAAGGTTTCTGAGGAGCAGACAAGCTGCTCACTGATAAAGAATGGGACGGAAAGACGGACGAGGAGGTAATGCACACAAGTGGTGGTGGATGTGATACAACAGTTGCAATCCCTTCGCCATTTTAGACTTGGGTCATGGCTCCGAAACAGACACAGGAATTCAAGCTTCGGACGCCTTGCAACAAAGTGTGCCAGCCCTTAGTCCCAGGCTAGCGTATGTTATAATTTGATTGTTAGATAGTGATGCTCCAACCTCCAATCGCAATGCTCTTTTTTGAGACTATTATTGCCACAACCATAAGTCTCATCAGGTAATTAGGGTTTAGGTGTGGGGCAATCATATCGATCTTCTAAGGGCATGGCCGGAGAACCAAAGGGTGTGCCTCCCATACACTGTATTTGATGGAACTATCTTCCTCAGGGAGGGTAACTTACATTTTTAAATATTTTTATCAGTTACATGGTGTGAGGTATGCAACACAACATGCAGGGCAGGGAGTTAATGGGGAGTTGGTTATCAAAGTTTCTCATGGGTATGTCGCGACTAACAGAGACTCATTTACAGGACGCCAATCCATCTGGTAACAGGAGGTTGGGGTACCCCTTACTGTCCAGCTACAGCATATTGAGATGACAGAGTGGACCACAGCTAGTGGGGGCCTGTGCGCCGACGTCAGAAGGGACGTCATTTGATCCCACAACAGAGACACAATGCCAGACACCACAATAACACTGACACCCACATACAACATCTTGACCTGGAACATATGGGGCATGGTCACAACTTGCAAACACTACACAATCTATGCATACCTCAAATGCCACCACATAGAATTGCATGCTTCCAAGAGGCACACTTGACCAGCAAAGAACTCACAAAACTACATAAGCATTGGGCAGGAAAATAAACGGCACAATCTACTCAGCATATATATGAGGTATGCTTTTATGGACAGGGGTTCAACTACATGTAGTCTCCAGGAAAGGTGGACCCAGAGGGCCAGTATGTTATCCTTGAAGTGCGGCCCAATGGTGACCCTTTAAATATAGTGTCACTGTATGCACCTAACTCGGACCACTAGGTATCCCTGGGCGTAGTACTAGGCTATGCTCGCAAATGGTGCGTAGTTTGCGCTACTACGCACATTGCACGTAGCACAGTACAAAAATGCGCAGCTTAGCGGGCATTTTTTGCTTGCTCGTGGCCCTCAACGTCAAGTTGGTGATCGCGAGCGAGCAAAATCAACATCGTGGTGAGACTTTTTCCTCGTTCGCAATCAGCAACATCAAGTTGCCGATCGCCAGTGTGGAAAATAAACCTCCCAGGAAGATTCTCAACGCAGGGAGGTCATGTTTCTCATTGCGAGTGGTCACGTATTCTCGCGACCGCTCGCGAGGAGAAACTACCAGTGCGCGTTGAGAAAGCTGCCGCTCTCGTACAAATCTACTCAAGCGGCAGAAAACGACCGCTTGCACTGTGCAAGATGCCGTTTGCAATGATTGCACAGGGCGGACAAGCATCCGGCACTGTGCAATCAGTGCGAAAAGTATTTCCCTACCGTACTACGCAGTTCGCGTAGCTACGCATAGCGTGCGTAGTGCGTAGTGCACTTCGCCTAGCTATGCTTAGCGCTACTAAGCAAACTACACCCAGGGTTACCACTAGGTTTTTCTGGGGCTAATGACTCCGGTGCTCTTACATGACCCCCTGATGCCCTGCATATGGGGGGCAACTTTGACTGTGTTCTACACACCAACATGGGCCCATTTACACCACCACTACATGTAACCACCTGCGTCAACAATGGGTACAGAATATGTAGATGAGGGATGTCTGAAGAGTACGAAGTCCAATCCATAAAAAATGCACTGTCGATTTTCAGGTACATCAATTGCAGTAGGCCTATTTCTGAGCACCAGCACACAAGACAATAGTTGACATGGAATAGCCAACACTGGATCGCACCACAATCCTCCTAAAAATGACTGTGTAGTGCAGTAAAGGCAGGGCCCAGACACCCAGCTTGACACTTGCCCCGGAGGCACTCCAGGATACGCCCTCCCATGATAAAATCGGCACTCACATCTCTGACTATTATACAGAAAAGAGGATTCGAGCCAGTCTAGGGCATTGGAATCGGAGGCTATCAAAGTAGTGATAAGGGGATATTGCATCACCCCCCACGGGGGGCAAAACAAACCCTACATACAGACATTTTACTAACTGAAATGTGACAGCTCGAAACAGAAATACTCACAAACCCAGACAGGGTTGCGAGGCTGAGCGCCTTACAACATAAACCCACAGAACTTTTAGCCCGACTGGGAATGTTGGACTACAAGAAGTCCATAACTAGAGAGCATGGTGAGTGGGATAGGGCTGGGAAACTGCTGTCATGGCAGTTGTAGGAGGAAGTGGGCCACAGGCCCATAGCACTGATATCACGACCTGATGGTGTGGATGTCACCTCACAGGCATATATATATATGGGGCCTTCCATGACTATTACACTACGTTTTACACAGGAGGCCACAATGTCTAATGACCAACTACTGGCATTTTTCTAAGACACACCAATACCCAGCATACACCTGCTGCAATGCAGCAAATTGGATAAGCCGATCCAGATAGAAGAAATAAGAACTGCAAGAGCACAGATGTCACATAGCAAAACATCAAAGACCGATGGGATCCTATATTTAATTTAATTTTACTTATAGCACTCACATATCCCCGAAACTGCTTCAGCTGTAACATGCTAACTGCTGGTGAGAGAGGCTGGTTTGCTTCGTGTGTGACTGGATTCATTTTAAAACATTTTAAAACTGCATTTGTACTATCGCGGTTTAGCGCTTTTCAGCGCTACCGCTCTTGTATGTAGTGTGCTATTTTAATGGGCACACCGGCTCCACTCTGCTATTGATCGCCGATCTCGGCGCAACGTTTATTTTGTGATCGCCTCCCTTGGCGCAACGTCTTGTAAAACTTACCTGCATATCTTAATTGAATTTTGCTGTCCCCGGCTCCTGGCACCGATCCGCCACGGCTTGTGCCGTTTGCAGCGGCGGTGGCCATACGAGCGCTCACTTACTTCCGCCCTGCATCCTCACTTCCGCCCTGCTGGCTAATTGGCAGGTGAGCGGTCTAGTGGATTATATTGCTGATCTTACTTAAGCCGAGTTTCCTGTCAGTCCGGGGCTAACTGCTGGTGAGAGAGGCTGGTTTGCTTCGTGTGTGACTGGATTCATTTTAAAACATTTTAAAACTGCATTTGTACTATCGCGGTTTAGCGCTTTTCAGCGCTACCGCTCTTGTATGTAGTGTGCTATTTTAATGGGCACACCGGCTCCACTCTGCTATTGATCGCCGATCTCGGCGCAACGTTTATTTTGTGATCGCCTCCCTTGGCGCAACGTCTTGTAAAACTTACCTGCATATCTTAATTGAATTTTGCTGTCCCCGGCTCCTGGCACCGATCCGCCACGGCTTGTGCCGTTTGCAGCGGCGGTGGCCATATGAGCGCTCACTTACTTCCGCCCTGCATCCCCACTTCCGCCCTGCTGGCTAATTGGCAGGTGAGCGGTCTAGTGGATTATATTGCTGATCTTACTTAAGCCGAGTTTCCTGTCAGTCCGGGGCTAACTGCTGGTGAGAGAGGCTGGTTTGCTTCATGTGTGACTGGATTCATTTTAAAACATTTTAAAACTGCATTTGTACTATCGCGGTTTAGCGCTTTTCAGCGCTACCGCTCTTGTATGTAGTGTGCTATTTTAGTGGGCACACCGGCTCCACTCTGCTATTGATCGCCGATCTCGGCGCAACGTTTATTTTGTGATCGCCTCCCTTGGCGCAACGTCTTGTAAAACTTACCTGCATATCTTAATTGAATTTTGCTGTCCCCGGCTCCTGGCACCGATCCGCCACGGCTTGTGCCGTTTGCAGCGGCGGTGGCCATACGAGCGCTCACTTACTTCCGCCCTGCATCCCCACTTCCGCCCTGCTGGCTAATTGGCAGGTGAGCGGTCTAGTGGTTTTTTTCTTCTTGTGTACTTAATGACACAATGGCGGAAGCGCAGCGGACGAGCGCAGCGGGAGCGTCGACTTCGCGCCGAAGTCGTGCCAAAGTCCTGCCCGTCTGCGCCCGTCCGCGCCAGCACGAGCCCAGGGCCCAGCCCCCCTGCACAAAATCCTCTTTTATACTCTAGATCCGCTCTCCTGCTGTTGCGGGGATCAATTTGCCCTTCGCATACTGTGTTAAACTGTCAACATGCCCCTGTTGTGTGCCCCCACTGCTCCCTGGCCCTAGACTCTCTTGAATCTAGTACTGACAGTATGTCGTCTTCGTTCTGGAACTTACCCTCCCCTGCGTCTAATATACGTCCCACCTTACACAATCACTCTTCAGAACTAACCTTCATTAGTATTAATAGTAGATCGCTCTCCAAACATAAGAGAGATATCTTCGATCTGTTGGAGTCAGATCGCCCTGCTGCTCTGTTTGTGACCGAAACATGGCTTAATGATAGCTCGGGTCCAGATATCACCATGGCCCTCCCCAATGATTATACCTATGTTGGGAGAAACCGAGCGCTTAAAGACGGTGGAGGAATTGCTGTTATTTACAAAAGAGAGTTCTCTTGTAAATGGGAAGATCTCGACTTCCCTGACTGTGAGGCGGGCCTGTTTAAATTAACTCTTTCCCCCCAATTTACTTTAACAGGCATCCTGATTTACCGTCCACCTGGATCAGTGAGCGGTTGGGCTACTGCACTTCCCGAACTCATTGCTCCTTTACTAGCACAATCTACTAATTTTACCATTGTTGGAGATTTAAATATTCATTTTAATTCTGTCTCGTGTGCTATTGCTCAACGTCTCTTACAAGATCTTGAAGCTCTTGACCTGCATCTCTACAATTCCGACCCTACTCATAAGGCCGGTAACCTTTTAGACCCTATTATTTCCAATCTGACAACCATTTCCTATCAATCCTCTACCCCTGTTCTTTGGTCAGATCACTTTTTAGTTAAGTTTTCTGTTAAAATATGTATAGCTGACATCTCCAGGCCAGACCTTACTCACAAAACTAGCAGGAACTGGAAACGTCTAGACCTTGACAGATTTAACTCTTCTCTGGCCAACTCCATCCCGTCAGGTTCTAATATAACGATTAAAGAGCTACCCATAATTACATCATGGTTAACTACAGCCTTGGACTCCTGCTTACCTACCCAAAAAAATAAAACTCAAATTCACCACCCCCCGGCGCCCTGGTTTAATGACTCTTTACGCCTGGTAAAATCCAATTGTAAGAAACTTGAACGTATTTGGCGTGCAAAGTATAACCCCGAGCACAAAGCTAATTACAGATCCGCTCTTAAAACCTACCATGCGGCATGTGACACTGCTAGAGCTAATTTTGCTAATAACACCATACTCACGGCCCAAAACAGGCCCAAGGCCCTGTTTAAAATTGTCAAGGAGCTCTCTGGTGCTTCCTCAGTCCCGAAAGACCCATGCTTAGACACTGCACAGTGCAATGCTCTAGCTAACTTTTTCCGGGAAAAGATAGACAGAATTTATGCCATTTTTAATTCCACTTCTGCTACTCCTACCCATGTCGCGCCTCTGGTTACTCCTCCCTGTTCCTTGCCTACCACTCCCCCATTGCTTTCCTGGGATCCTATTTCCCCGGCGCTTTTTAAAAAATATCTTCAGGACATCAAATCTGGTTCTCCCCTTGACCCCTTTCCCCCTCAAGTTCTGGGTTCCCTTGACCCAGCTCCTCTCCACATTATTTTGGATGTCCTCAACGCCTCATTGGTAGAAGCGACTGTTCCGAATGAATGGAAGCACGCAATGGTGGTACCATTATTAAAGAAGGCCAATGCTGATCCGAACAATCCTTCCAACTTTCGCCCTATTTCTTTGCTTTCCTGTTTCTCCAAGATTTTGGAGAAACATGTCAATTCCTTACTTAGTTCTTTTGTTGAGTCCTCCAATTTTCTCCATGGATCCCAGTCCGGTTTCAGGGCTGGTTTCTCCACGGAAACTACTCTCCTTGGCGTGTCAGAAACCATCAGGCGCCAAGTGGATAAGGGTGAGACGGTGGCACTCATCTTGCTTGATTTGAGTGCCGCTTTTGACACCGTCTCCCATTCCATCTTATTATCCACCTTGGAGGCAGTTGGTGTTGGTGGTACCGCCCTGGCCTGGATTGCTAACTTTTTGTCTGATCGCACGTTTCAGGTTTTTTCTTCTACCTCTGTATCTTCCACCCTTCCTTCTCCTCACGGTGTTCCCCAGGGCTCTATCCTCAGTCCCCTCTTCTTTAATCTGTACGTAAGGCCTCTTGCGTTCTTGGCCGAACAGGCTGGTCTAACAATTTACTCCTACGCTGATGACACACAGGTCATCTACTCACTTTCCACTAACAAAAACCTCCCCTCCTCCTCTCTTCAAACTGGATTAAAGCATATATCGGACTGGATGTTGAAGCACAAACTAAAGCTCAACGGGGACAAAACAGAGCTGCTTCTGTTTGGACCCGACACCTCTCTTTGGGGCCCTCACCATTGGCCTCCGGAGATGGGTCCTCTACCTATTCCATCAGTGTCTGCGCGCAACCTCGGTGTGATCTTCGATAACCAACTCACTTTCAAACATCATGTTGTGAAAGTTGCGGCCACCTGTACTACCATCATCAGGTGGCTGAGGAAGATCACTTGGATGCTGCCTACAGACACTTTGAGGACCGTGGTCCAGGCCCTTGTCATCTCACGCCTGGACTATGGGAACATCCTGCTCTTAGGTGCTGCCAAAGAGGTTACCAGGAAATATCAAGTGGTTCAAAATATGGCAGTCCGTCTGATTTGCCAACTTCCCGCAAGATCATCGGTCACTCATCACAGGCGCAACCTGCATTGGCTGCGCATTGAAAGCAGAGTGCACTTTAAAGCACTCTGCTACATGCATAAAATCATGACTGATAGAGCCCCGTGCTATCTTGCTGCCTTAGTCCAACAATATGTTCCCCCCCGGACACTCAGGTCCTCGTCACAAAACAAATTTAAAATTCCACGCATTAACAGAGCCAAAATGGGTGGCCGCTCGTTTGCCCTGTTGGCCCCATCCTTATGGAATTCTCTCCCTCAACCCTTGCGCACGGAATCGTGCTTTCTGAAATTCCGTAAAGGAATAAAAACATGGCTTTTTAACAATTAATGTCCCTCCCTCTTTTCACCGATCAGTTTGCTTTAGCGCCGGGAAACCTCCGGGTAGCTGTGCGCTTAATAAATGTAATAATAAATAAAATAAAATAAATAAATAAATAAATGAAGCACGTGGAAAGTAAATATTGCCTGAGTTCCTGATGGAGGCATCAATCGTGGTGCTTCCGAAGCCTGTCTGTAATACTGCAGGCATGAAAGCGTATAGACCCTTATCCTTACTAAACCTAGACTATAAACTACAAGGGAAAGTTCTTGTCAAAAGACTGCTGCCATTGGTGGGGCCCTTGATTTATTCAGACCAAAAAGGATGAATCCCTGATACGAAAAAGGGCTTAAATATAAGCCGTCTACTCAACCTCATGGGATACAATACAAGTACTAAATTGGATACATTGGCAGTGTCTCTCGATATAGAAAAGGCATTAACACAATGGGATGGCCTTACCTCCTAACAGTACTCGAGAAAAGTAGTATGGGCTCATGTTACTAGTGTGAATCAGGACTCTTTACACTCCATCATCGGCAAGAGTTAAGATGAGTAGGGCCATATCAGATTGCCTTGTAATATGCAGGGGCACCTGACAGGGCTGTTCACAATCCCCATTGCTATTTGCACTAGCCACGGAATCGTTGGCATGCTTGCTTCTTGCAAAGGCTGCCGGATGGGGGATACAGGCAACAGGACACTGGTACATCGTCACGCCATGCGCAGACGATGCCCTTATTTATTCACGTAACACCCATGAGACACTGCCATAACTTGAGGAAATGCTAGAAAACATTGGGAGGTTCTCAGAACTTAAAATTAATCAGGCCAAGCCCTATCTTTTCCCTCTAGGATTTATAACAGTCAGTCGGCGCCCAGAGACTCCCCCAGCCAGATTTACCTGGAGGTTTGACACATTCAGCTTTATTAGGTGTACAGATATATCATAAAACACTGAATCTCATTGAGGGCAACTTGGACAAAGCCCTACAATCATTCTGTAGTTCCATGCTGTTTTGGACCTCACTCTTGCCGCAGTGCTAAGTAACAATCGTTAATAATACCTAGATTTCTTTACTTCTTTACTGCCTTCCCGTGACCCCTCTGATCCTTTTTTGGACACTACATGCCTCTTTTCTGACCTTATATATAGGACGTGGCAGGAAAAGAGTGGCACTACAAGTAGCACAATGCCCAATGACTGGGGGTGGCCTAGGGAACCCCACCTATGAGTTGTACTATGCGGCAATGCAACTGCAATGCCCAATGAAATGGCTGGGAGAAGGCTCAATTGCTGAAAGACAAGTAGCATGACTTTTGGGAGACATTCCTATCCTGACCCATGATAGAGAGAGGTCAGTCCACACTGAATTGATGAGAACAGCCAGGTCCTGTTGGTGTAGATTACATATATGACAGCAGAGGTCCATATCCATATACCCCTCAGTTGGACCTGGGGCCGCTACTTGAGACCCAAGGAATAATGAGACAACACAGGCATCAAACATGGAGGGAGGCCGGAGTGACAAAGGTGGGTGATCTGTTTGTGGACTAAACCCAACACATTCCAGCATATGGTAGATACACACAGGTTATCGAATGGCCAGTTTCTAACATACAATGCACTCAAATTTAATATTCACATGGAATGGGGTGTTGGACTGGCTGAACCCACTACCTCTCAGCTACTGGCTGCTGGTCTCCTGCTACATAGCATGGGCAGGAAAGCGGGGACAACATTGTACATCCTACTGCTGTCCCAATCACATAACCCAAACCCCAGCAACAAGAATAAACTGAAGGCTGACCTGGGTAAAGTGTTTTCACCCAAGCAATGGGGCAAGATTGTGGCACATGTCACTCAGGTATACTGAAATTGGTGATTCCTCTATGCACACTTTAATTATGTGCATCAAATATACCTCACCCTCACAGGAAGTATTGTATGTTTGGGGGAGTCGCCCAAATACTGTCTGCGCTATGCACAATTAGACGTGGGGTTTCATCACATGGTGTGGGAATGTCCGGTGCTGTGTCCTACATGGACGTCAGTATTGACAGCCATTTTGGAAATAGTGGACGCAGTTTTGCCTGCTGGGGCTCATGACAAGCACTGAAAACAATAAACTGGAGTGTAGATTTGTAGACCTGACACTTGTACTATTTAAAAAACGCATTGCAATGGCTTGGAAAATGAACGCGCCTCTGGGGTTGAGACTGTGGACGAAAGACTTGCTGAAGTGGTCACAGGCAGAAACTCCGAGCTTGAGTCTGCACCTGCGCGCGAATGATAGCTTTCAAATGCACCCGAGGCTCAGACTAAACTTCCCTTCCACCTCGCGCCCTTCCCTTGCCAGCCTTTCTCAGAGCACAGCCAAGGCTTCAAGGAGCTGCGCTGTCCACACTTCCAGGGACCCCCGACAGATTCCCGTAGTGTCTACGGCCCGAGTCTGTAATAACCATGTATTCCGAGTAATGGGTCCTTTGTATAGTGTGTTCTTGTGTTTTGAGTGACTGACACTTATTGCAGTATTATATCTCTACTTCACACACGCCAACATTTTAGGACAGGGACGTGGGAGATTTAAAGTTAAAAAAACGGAGAATGAAAACTCTCCATTGACTTCTATTGTAGAAAATGCAATTTCAGGTGGGAGACAGCTGAAATAAAGTAATTTTTGGCTTGAAAAATCGGTAGTCTCCCGCTTGAATCGGGTCTATTGGCATGTATGCTCTACTTGTATCTTGTATGTATTCACGCATTTCAGACGGAGACCGGCAAATTTCGTGATATCACTTCCTGTCGTGACGTCACTTCCGGTGACACCACCTAACTTGAAGCGTCCCCCCACTTATTTTTTTAGGACTTGTGCCCTGCAGAAACTGATACACTAACAAGGATTGGATTGAAGGAGGGCCGCGCGCCCGTGTTTCTAATGTCGGATGTATATGTTGGGAAAACGTTGACAGACTGCCTGAAACCTATGACCGAACAATATCACTGTTATGGTCAGGGCTCGAGTCTGGGTACCACACGGGTGGACGGCATCCCCCCCCACTTATTTTACCGGGTTTTAATGTTGCCAGGTGACAGTAACAATTCCAGGGGGGCTGGGCTGGGGCACAGTCAGGAAACTGAAGAGGGGACATGCACTGACGTAGACTCGGACACCTTCGCAGGGCGGGCGGCAGCAAAAAAATTAGTCCTTCCAGCTTCCTGCCGTGACATCACTTCCGGTGACACCACCTAACTTGGAGTATCCCCCCACTTCTTTTTTTAGGACTTGTCCCCTGGTTATGATATGGAACTCTGTAGATACACTGTGTGATGGATGCACTGCTCTACCGCGTGGTGCGGGAATGGGGTGGGGGGGTGACCTGGTGATATGTATAATATACATGACAAACACTACTGTATGTTTGCATAGTTGTAAGGTAGTTAAAATGCAATAAGAAAAGTTACAAGAAAATAATAATTCTATCTTGAGGTTACATAGGACTATGTTCCGCCAAGGGGTGCAGAAATAGTATGTGCCACTGCCCCAATGAGCTGATCTGGCCATTGCTATAGTAGAGAAGTAGGAAAGAATTGCTTTTGGTTCAGTTCACCAAATGTTTACGCTTGTAGATTAAAGCCTGCAAACCAGCTAGCTGCCAGCAAAGTTCACCAGCATTGTAAAAGAAACATTGCTTTCTGATGCAGGCACCAGTGCACTCCGTTCCAGGAGTATGGAAGGTGCAGCTATATTCAGCAAAATTGATGGTCAGGAATTATTATTATTATTATTATTATGCGGTCTTATATAGCGCTCAATTACCCGTAGGCATCTCGGCGCTTGCCTTGGGAACCCGTCCTGGCTTTTTCCCTGTGAGATACCCGTAATGGGCATCCCCAAGGTGAAAGCCAGGCATCCCGCCTAGGGGGGGCCGTAGTGGAGATTAAGCAGGCTAATGCCCAGAGCTGCAGAGTGTGAACCCATGATTCGAGTAGGCACCGAAACGAGAATTATCGAGTCCGTGAATATTTGGGCTCAAGACCCTGCCGCGTCGGGAATTGAACCCTGGTCCCGGGTCTGACCTCTGCTTCAGGGTCTGCCTCCTCTAACCAGTGAGCCACACTTCTCCACCACCAGGAATACAGCAAGCACATGCTGCACCTCAATGAATTTATAGATTAGTGAAGACGATAAAGAATCTCAAGTTACATGCTTTTTATGTAGCGCGTTGGCCTCTGGGTACTATTTTCTGTTAGAGATCTATTCATAGCTTTTGAGTTCCTCTGTTGCTGGGGAGCCTTGCTCCTGGCCTTTCAAGTCATATGTGTTTGTTCTTATTCTTAGTCTGATTGGGTTATCTCTTACTGAGAGTAATTTATCCCTGTTCACCTTTTTAGTTATGTAGTAAGGTTTTGTGACAGCGCACAATTTACTAACCCTAATACTAGTACATGAACGGAGGGCAGAATTGTGCAGCGCTGTGTGAACATTCAAACCTGCAGTAATAAATCTAGGCCCCTGTTACTTCCTTCTCTACTTTTCTATGACTTTTCAAGGAGACCAAGTAATCATTCAATTCTTTTCAATTATATGTCCCCTATCCCATCTATAGTGGAGTGGTGTGTTTTTTTACTTGTGTGCAACAGCATGCCCAAGGTTTATCCGTTAGGTCCTAGCCCAGGGATCTTCCCATTTTTCCCTAGCTTCAGAAAGTGGGTCCACTGTGTCAGTCAAGTAAGTGATATATAGAAATCTGAAAGTGTGTCCCATATCGGCATGACCTATGTTGGACGTAACGGAGTGGGATCTCAGGTGACTCCACCGGGATCCTAGGTATACATGCTCTTGCTGCTGTTCGCAGCTGGAGGTAACAAGATGGCACCAATAGTGTTGCCCCTGGGCAGGAACAGAAGTTCCGGCACAAGATGAAAACACCATCCTCAAAGAGCTCTCCCAATGGATGAACCCCATGCACCTCAGTAGGACTCAAACTGGCGTTTCCCAAATGGGAGGGAGCAACGGGTTATCCGCAAGAGACAATACTGGTGAGTATGACATTTCAAATTGCATTCATTTAGCCAGCTCCCACCACACACAACACAGAGCTGCAAGGGCATCCACAGCTTGCAGAGCCAAGCGCAAGGAGACACTAATCCACCATAGAAGGGAATGCGTCCTTGCAATACTCGGTGCAGACATGCATCAGCAGCACTTGGGGCGTAGACCAATAGTGGGCCTGAAAGACCAGATAATATACATAAAAATCAGGCAGCACCATACTGTCCGATTGTAACAGCCTGGTTAACACATCCGACCATACCCTAGGCTGCCCTACATGCCAAATCAGATGCAGAAGGACCTGCCATATTTGCCAGTGGAGTGGGAGCACCACCGGGATATTTGCGAAAAGTACAAAAATATTGGTAAGATGATCATAATATCAGGGAAATTTGCCAATCAGAGAAAGTGAGACCCAATTTAGCATTTTAATGCTTTGTCTCTTTCAAGCGCTGTACCAAAATTACTCCTTATAAAAATGTTATAATCATGAGAAATCCACACTCCCAAATATTGTGTGCCCACTAGACTCCACTGCAGGGTTCATCCAGAACCAGGCCATTACTGAATTCAGTGAGCAGAACATTTTTGGATTTGGTCCAAAGTCCAGAATATTCCCCAAACTGGATTATATCCCAGATAATGGGAGAAAGATTATCATCCGTGCATTGGACATAAAAAATTGTGATTCTCCTATTAACATGACTGGAGAATCTGGATTTCATTGAAGAATCGGAGGCTAGCATTATGCATATCACATTTGAAGCAGACCCAAGCAGCCGCATACATCCTAAAGCAAAGTTCCATAAAAGAACATTAGCAAAGATAAAAGGCATGAGCACATAACAATAAACCTCTTTTAAATGTGGTGAACGGAAGGAGAAGTCCAATAAACTTTTACTTTAACCAGAGACAATAACAAATCTTCAAGGCATCACAAAGAGAGTATATGAATGTTGGATTAACTTGTCTGAGGAACAAAACCACGAAGTTATGAGAGGTTATTTGAAAAAAAGAAGATAAAAGTATGAATCAACTAAAGATTGCTCATGAAACATATGTGAGAGAAAAAGCTTATGTAAATATGGTAAACATATTGATGAGCAAAACATGAGTACATAAGAATAGAAATAAAGAAATGTACATTGAATGTCAAAATAACCACCCAAAGGGAAGGGTTAGAGGGATAATGCTAGCCTCCAAGGCCCATATGTTTGAAACAAAATTTTGTTTGCAAACGCCGAAATTCGCAGAATTTCATCATTTGCGATCGCAGTTCAGGTAAGTGGGATGTAACAGCCTCGCAAAATAAGGAATCGCAACATAGCGATTCCATATTTTGCGATTGCATTTAAGGAATCTCAAATTGCGATTCCTTAAATGCAATGTAAGAGGCAAAGAAAATGTGCAATTTGGCATAAGAAATCACAAATTAGCACCAACTTCAAGTTAGTGGTAATTTGCAATTTCTTAAAAAATTCACTTTTTTGCATTTTTCAAGTGCCATGTGGCACACATCCATGCCCTTAGGGCATGGATGTGTGCCACATGCGCACATATGTACATTTCGGGGGTGTAACAGGGTGTCCTTTCGGCACCCTGGCACCCGGGAATTTGCATTTGCAATTTGCGATTCTCTATTCGAGAATCGCAAATTGCGAATATCTCCCCATTCATTCCTATGGGCCTCTAGGCCCATAGGAATGAATGGGGAGGTATTCCTTAATTGTGAATCGCAATTTGCAATTCGCAATTAAGGAATATGTAGGATTCGCAAAATTATTTGCTAATCCTACATAAATAGCATTTTGCGATTCTCTAATAGCGATTCGCAAATAATCGCTATTTGAGAATCGCAAAAAGACTTTTTGATACATATGGCCCTAAGTCTTTAATGAAATCCATATTCTCTAGTCATGTTGATAGGAGAATTGCAATTTCATTACAAAACCGGAGGCTACCATTATGCATGTTGGTAGCCATGTAAGACATCAGACATATGAGCGATTGGTTTGCAATAGTGATGAGCAAAAGTTCTAGAATTAGACCAATTAGCAGCTTTAAGGATATCATCCAACTTACCTCCAGACCCGAAGGATTTACTGGCCATTGCACCTCTGATGGAACATGGTTTAAAAATATTCAGATCGATACCAGCTAGGTTCATAACAATTTTAACCCACCTAGCAATAGAGGCAGAGGAAATAGCTTTGTGAGGTTTAACAAAGGAGATACGTAATTGATTCACACCAGAGGGACAAAGAACATTAATTCTGAGATCGTATTCTTTCATACAGTCAACAACACAACGTTTTTTGTATAAATCAAAACGTGGGTAAAAGATAGAATCAGACATAGTCTTGGTTCTTCTATACATTTCAAATTTAACTCCAAACATGTCATAGGATCTATTCGAGATATCAAGAGCTTTAACATCTGAGACCCTGCTCCAAGATATTAGACAAAGTAGTGAAGCGAGTTTAATGGAAATGTTCATTCTGTTCAAAAGGGAGTTATCAGGCCAACTAGAAAAGAGATTAAGGATTAAATTGACATCCCAGAGAGATTGGTATCTTGGTTTAGGAGGTCTCCTTAGTCTAATACTTTTAAGAACTCTACAAATAAGCAACCCAGAGTCTCATGGAATGTGTTGACATTGCCATTCACCCAGGGTGGTTTGCGGGCCCTGTATTTTGAGCTTTATGCCTACAGCGCACAGGCGCAATACCTACATTTCTTGCATCACCCGACACCCTATCAACCCCATGTGGCAATAGAAATTGATAGAGTGGCTCCCGTTCCGCTGAACATAGCAGTATACCAGCCTTATAAAAGGCCACATTTGAAAATAGACATGGTGGAAACAACACAATTGGCGTGGAGAGGGATTGCATTGGAGAAAGGGGGAGATCTATACCCGGATGGGATGTTCATGACACTGCAACAGATGTGTAACGTACAGTTGCCGGCGGCATCGGACATGCTATTGTACTACCAGATTAGGGCCGCATGCCGAGCTAGATATAAGACTTTTCCTCAGGAGCCTCCTGGGTTACCAGCATCAGAGAATGTGCTGTCCAACCCTTCTCCTCGTAAATTAATTACACTTATTTACAGTATAACGCAAGGGGAGTCGCCTATTGTAGTGTCTAAGTCTAAAGCGGAATGGGAAAGGGACACTAACTTAGTGATCACAGAAAAACAGTGGCAATTCTGTTGCTCGCAATTAGAAAACTTCTCACCAAATTATAGATTGCGGATAATCCACTTCAACTTTTTACACAGACTATATCGTTCACCTTTGCAATCGCAAACTTACGGCCATGCTACTGTTGGCAAAACGTCAAGTGGCAATGCACTGGAAGAAGCAGCAGCCTCCCACGGTAGATGCATGGGTGAATACTGTGGTTTATTGTAAGGATAGCTATCCCACTACTGGGAATTAATGCCCAGCAGATCCAGCCCTGCTGACATTTCGAAACTCTTTGTGACCTGGCTGGGTTTGGGTGGGTCCGACCTCCAAGAGGACCAGACCATTAGACATGACTAGTGCTTCTATGGAATAGCTGCTTACACTGGCACCTATGGATATAGGCTAATGTACATGATTTCAGGAAGAGGGCAAACGGAGACAAGTGTGAATAGAGTTTTTCGTGGGTCGACTTGACCAGGGTAACAATAGCAACACAACAACTAGGTTGGTGCAATGGTAATTCGGAGAAGGCAGGTGGGGAGGGAGGGGGGAGTTGGTTTTAAGTTAATACTCATAAATGTATACATATTAGTTATCAGAATATTTTGAAATAATTGCTGTTATTATTATAGACTGCGTGACACAAGTATTATATATTGCTGCCGGCCCGTTGGGTTGTAGGCGTGAGAGCTGTGTACTGGATTCCCCGCGCACATATAATTTATGCTGCCGGCCTCCAGGTTGTGGACAAACAGCTGTGTAAAATGTGTTACAAGTAATACAACATTTTTAAAAAACCTCTACAAATAATGGGATTTTTACCTACCGTTTTACTGTTGATCAGAGCATGGCCTGCGGAAATAGCTGATCTATAACAATTTATAAATCTACTAGCTTACCCGTCGCACGTTGCTGCGATCTCATTAGAAAGGAAATTCAAGGAAACTCGTTATGATAACATTTAATTTACATTGTGTCATTTTAATTGAAACGTATTAATTTCAAAATGGAAAACATTTCAAAGTGTTGTTTTAATTCTATTTATTTATTTGAGTGCTTGTGGATACACAATATTTTTTTGTTTTTCCGTCTGGTGCGTACACGAATAAATCAGAAGGTTTTCCTTCGCGTGAGCTGGCCACATACAGTTGTCCATGTGAGAAGCAAAGATTCTCCAAAACTAGTCCACACACTTGCAGTGATTGTCCTTGTGCTTTGTTGATGGTTATTGCGAAAGCGAGTCTCACCAGAAACTGTAAACGTTTGAATTCAAAAGGCATATCTGTTGGGATCATTGGAATACGTGACAACAGTACATCTTCCCCCTTGAATTTCCCATTCAAAATTGTAGCTTCAATGACATTGTTCATCATCTTTTTCACCGAAAGTCTTGTACTGTTGCAAAGTCGTGGTGGATTGATGTTTCGGAGAAGAAATATCGCGCGTCAATTTTCAATGTTAAAATGTGCGGTGGCATACCTGGCAAATCCAGTGAATTCAAGAATTCCATTGGGTAATTGACAACTTCATCTTGATTCACCACAGTATCAATTGACTTATACGTTGTCGCTTCGCCTGGTATTCCGTAAATGGAAAAATTCCATTATTCGAAAGATTATGAGGGCCCTGGGGGGCCCGATATTTCAAAAAATTTTATGCCAGAAACCTTCGCATGAGTGTACTCAACAACTTCACAAAGTTTCATGGCGATCGGATGAATGGTGTAGTAATGCATATACCAGAAACCTTTGTGGGAGTGTACTCAACAACTTCCCAAAGTTTCATGGCGTTTGGATGAATGGTGTAGTAATGCATATGCCAGAAACCTTCGCGGGAGTGTACTCAACAACTTCCCAAAGTTTCATGGCGATCGGATGAATGTTGTAGTAATGCATATGCCAGAAACCTTCGCAGGAGTGTACTCAACAACTTCCCAAAGTTTCATGGCGATCGGATGAATGGTGTAGTAATGCATAAAGGACAAACAAACAGACAGACAGACATACATTCGTTTTTATATATATAGATAACTAAGGCATCTTTCACCACAAGAAAGTTAATTATATCAACTATAGGTGCCTCCACGGAATCCAGGTTCCTTTCCAGGCACCAACGAAACCAGACTTTCCAAATGTTGCTGTACCGGTAGTGTGTACCAGGGGCCCATGATTCACTGAGGAGAGTTGAAGCTGTTGACGAACATCCAGCAAGATCATTTGATCTCCTGACACTCTCTAGGCAAGAAGGTTCAAGTTCCCAGTTTGAACAAGAGTGTAAATTTGACTGTCTATGTCTGTAAGAAGGTCTACGAGGAAAGGAATTAGGAAGGGGAGATCGTAAGTCAGTTCTAGGGCAGTAGGGAACCAGGCTTGGGATGGCCAAAAGGGGGTTATCAGGACAATTGAAGAGCATTGATGTCTCACTTTCTGCAGGACTCTCTGGATCATGGCAAATGGAGGGAAGGTATAAGCATTGATCCCTTCCCAAGATTGGAGAAATGCGTTTACCGCTAGAGCACCCGGGTCTGGCATCCAGCTGTAATAATTCTCCAATTGGAATGTTAGTCTGCTCGTGAATAGATCTATTTGGAAAGGATCCCCAAAATTGTTGAGGGAATTGAAGACAGACGTGTTGAGTTTCCAGTCACTGTAGTCTAAGAGGAACCTCGAGCTCCAATCTACACAAAGGTTGGATTTCCCCAAGAGATATTCTGCTCTCAGAGATTTTGTGTTCCAGACAGAAAATCCAAAGTTTCTTGGCTAGGTTGGAGAGGACTTCTGATTTGGTACCTCCCAAGTGGTTTATGTAGGCGACAGCGGACATGTTGTCCATTTTCAGAAATAACTGATCTGCCTTGAAGAGAGTGTTTGAAACTCATCAGAGCATAAAGCCCTGCGGTTAACTCTAGGTAATTGATGTGGTGAGAAGATTCTTCCTGAGCCCAAATTCCTCCAGTGTTTTGATCCAGGAGACAAGCACCCTAGCCATAAAGGCTCGCATCTGATTTCAAAATAAAACTGGCGCCGAACCATGCGTCCAAATTGTCTAACCACCAGGTCAGTTCTAAAATGGCTTCCTGGTTCAAGCAAACATGGTCTCCGTACCAGAGGCCTGATCTCAGAGCCCTTGATTTTATTCTTTGAATGGCTCGATAATTTAGGGGGCCCGGAAAAATAGCCTGAATAGAAGAAGAGAGAAGGCCCAGCAGTCTGGCTAGTTCTCTTAAAGAAAAATTTTGTTGCTTCAGGACATGTCTTATCTCTCCTGATTTTAGAAATCTTCTATAGAGGAAGAAGAAGAAGGCAATTTGTGGGGTCTACGGTGAAACCCAGGAAATCCATAGTCTTTGAGGGAGATAGTATCGATTTCTCCTAGTTAATGATAAATCCCAGGCTTTCTAAAAGGTCTACAACAGTTTTCAGATCTTGGATAATTTGAGTGTGATCTTGAGGCAGGATAAGGATGTTTCCTAGGTAGATGATGAGATGAATACCTTTTTCTCTTAAAGATGAGGCGACTGTTCTCATTACCTTGGTGAAACATCAATGGGCTGAGGAGAGGCCGAAGTGAAGGGCTTGGACTCGAAAGAGACGGTTTTTCCAAATAAACTGAAGGAAGGGTTGATGTTCCTCTTCCATTGGAATGGTAAAGTAGGCATCTTTCAGATCTAATTTGACTAACCAGTCCCCTTCCAATAAAAGGCCTCTAAGAAGATGGATGCCTTCCATCTTGAAATGTCCCTAAACAAGGTATTTGCTAAGTTCCCTCAGGTTTATGACGGGTCTCCAACCTTTGTCCTTTTTTTCTACAACGAAAGGAGTGCTTATAAACCTCAGAAATTCCATAGGGACTTCTATAATTGCACCTTTCTGAAGCATTGAGGAGATCTCCTCCTCTATTATTTTTTCCTGAGCTAAAGTGAGGGGAACTTTCTTGGGAAGTGAGTTTTGAATTAGAATTTGTGTGAAATCTATAGAAAATCCGACCACGGTATTTAAAACCCAAGGGTCTTGAGTAATGAGTTTGCAGTTGAGGTAGAAGAATTTCAGTCTGCCTCCCACTTTTGGTGAAGAAAGAGGGGGAGGATAAGGGAAAGAGGTACTCACTCTGAGGGTTGGTGTCGGCAGATGCTCCTCTCGCTCTGAATCCTCTTGAACGGAAGCCCCTTCCTCTTGGGGGGTAGAATTAAGGTTGATTGGAGGGTTGGTATCCTCTTCCACCTTAGCCTCTGGATCTCGAATAGGGTCTGCGGTTGAAGCGGCCAGAAGATTGGCCCCTTCTTCTGGCCCTTCCAAAAAGGTTCTTGGAATTGAAGACCCTTTTTATATTCTGATGGGTTTTGTCCAATGCCGTAAATGTAGATACATATTTACAAAGGCTTTTAATTAAGTCTTCCCCGAAAAGTAAACCTTTAGGACTAAGAGAGGGTTCCTTGTGAGCCAAATCACTTAGTTTTGGGCCAATCTTGGTTTAGACTACTCTTCTCCTCTCTGAGTTAAGGCCTGTATTTGCATTGCCCAGTAAAACTAGGGCCCTTTGACTCCAACCCCAAATTAAATGGGTGTTCAGAGGGCAGCCATTAAGGTAGCTCCCTTCGGCAGCATCAACGATTTTAGTTAACCTCTTCCATGCTCATGACGAGCTGAGCTCGTCATGAGCCACGGCGCTCCGGTGCTCATGACGAGCTCAGCTCGTCATGAGCCGTGGAACTTCACAAGCGGGGATAATTCCCCTGCTGTGCTGAGCGTTCCACGGCAGGTAATGCACCTGTGACGAGCTGAGCTCATCATGAGCACCGGAGCGCCGCAGCTCATGACGAGCTCAGCTCGTCATGAGCATGGGGGCGCTGTGCGCGCCCCCTCCCCCCAGCACAGCGGGGGATTAACCCCCGCAGCGAAGGGATTAAAGGTCCTAGAATGTCCAAGTCTTGGAAGATTTTAAGGGACCTCTCTAAGCCCTTTCTAGGTTCTCTACCAGGGGCGGTTGGGGACTTTTCCAAATGGTGGGGCGTAAAAGTTGGGGGGGAGAGCACTGCTATTTACAACCTGAAAACAAACTTTTCTTTTCCTAAAACTCATCGACCTGGATCGCCCAACCCTCTCAGCACTACATTACCTGCGCCAAGAAGCCAGTGACATAAACCATAAAGTCCACTGTGACTGTCAAAAATTCCTGACAGGCTAGTGATGCTAAAAAGCCTGTGGGGATGTAGAAGAGTCAGTTATGTGGCAGGTCTATGCCCCCCACTGTAGGGACCGATTAGCGGCCCCATACCATCAGCTGATTTCACTGAGGCTCAAGAAGACTAACCTGAATAACTGTACCCCAGGCTAGATGCCTTACATGGGTTAGGGACAATTGAGCGTTCTACAGATTCCCTTAAAACCCAGCAGATGAAGTGAACTAACAAGTATTGGTAAAGCCACATGGCCTCACCCACAAGAGCTATTGACATTCTCAATATTATTTTTACATATTGTACAACAGCGCAGTTGAAAGTCTAAAAAAGCACACTGATGTGGCAGCGCTCCATGTCAGTTCTTTTTTTGTATAACTCTCATGCATAATGCACAGCAGCCACTCTGTTGTACATGCGTAAAATAACATTGACATCACCGATAGCTGTCCTTAAAAGCATTTTGTCAGTCATGTTGAACAGCAACAAGGCGACTGTGCGGCATGACTGAAAGTAAATTTAAAAAGCGCTATAATTCGGCCTGCGCTGGCCATCCCACGGCGCCTTTTTTCACATTTATTTAAAAAATGCATTCATCACAATGAACAGTTGCTGCAAAATAGTTTAGTGTTCAGATAAAACAAGTAATTTCAAAATGTATCTTAATAATAATAACACGATCAGATTTTCTCGAGCTCTTTTTAAACTTTTTGTGTTGCACGAAAATAACACTCCATAACTCAGCTGGTGGTAGCACATTTTCTGTGAATATACATCTTTTTCACCATTAAGCCTCAAATGTCTCAATGAATTAAAGCTGTATCCTGATCCGTGCAGCCTTTAGATTTGCTAATTAACCAATATCACACATTTACATTTCTTTCTGGTACCTGGCATACTCTCAGATTGATAGCACAGGATCCCTCCCTGTCCTAATCAGCCAGAGGCACTTCATTTTTGATATTAACAGTTCAGGAATGCTTGTTTGGTTTTGTTAAAACACTAATTAGGGGAAAGACGTAACAGAAGTTTCCCTGGTCTTCCTTGCCTTTGACCTGTCAGACATGATTACGTGTCTCATTCCTACTTCCGAGCTCCCAAGTATGTCACGGTATTAAAAAGTGTGCTACAACCATTTAGTCTTGAATGTATTTAACAAGAAATATGAAACATGGCCTCCTATTTAATCATAGTAAACATGAGGCCCATTTCTTCCAGTTTTTTATTAGTGCCAACATGGCCCGTGGGCATTGCAGCACTTTACATGAGCGACGTCATATTATGCATGGTCAGATTAATTTTTCCATTACAGGTTCATGAAGATTAAAGGATTTGTGCAAAAACACAGGACCTATCAGACCACGCAGGAACTTTAACCAAGTTCCCCATTTTCAAACGCGGCCATTCTGGCAGTGACGCAACATCCTCCCATTCAACACAACTTAACGCTAAAGGAATGCTGCAAGCTACCAATGTTGTGAATGTATTTATTGCAATTTAATGGTCTTTACGAAGTGTTCTGTTCTCTTACCCGAGCCTTCCACTGTGAGACTACTACAGTAAATTCTTTGCACGCCAGTGCTGGTTTCCCTCCTGAACAACAAACAACCTGCTGCGTGCTGATTATCACAAAACTGAACTCGGAGCTGTGTAGCCTAAATCAACAGCCCACTCCCCCAGCTTCTATTGTCCAATCAGGAGGCTTAGTATTGCACACATGAAGGGAGTGCTTCTGCAGTTGGTGCCACCCACTTTACTATGTCTATGTAGCCCAGCCCTGCCCCTTACTATTTCGTTCAATGGCGCTCTGCTGAAAATGCCTGGGCTATGGCATAAGCACCCTATTTAAAAGTTAATTATTTCTGCTTCCTCTGGCCACTCTCACTATGCTGACATCACTCTACTCTTGTGTGCCTCGAGGGTGAGCAATAGCCCTTGCCCCCGCCCAGGATATGCGCAGGACTCATCTCTGACCTGAGTGACCTCACTCCTTCCTTTAAAAAAAAAAACTAGACTTTGTTTTGGAATTAGAATGAAAGAAGCAGTGAGTGCTTAATTTAAAACTGGTCCACATGGTGTACACATTCTCTCTGTTCTCCCGGATGCTAGTAGGGCAACACCCTTTTTGCCCATTAAGACCAGCCCCCACTGGGGTCGAGATTTGGGGTCTGGCAAACTCTACCCTAGATTGAATGTCTAGAGCATTCTGCTCTTTAAGGTTGCGGGCCTCCCTCTCCAAAGGGTTCCTTAGCCATTTTGCAATAAATTTGCATTCATGATCATGGGGGGTCCACTCAACTCCTGGATTGTTTAATATTAAAAGGAGAAAACATCTCCTCTCCCAGGGGGTCAATGATACTATTTTTTGAGGAAGAAGGTAGGTTGTCATCAAAGAGATGGGAATCAATATTTTGTTCGTCCTCACTAAGGTCAAGGATATATTCATCCCGAAATTCAGAGGCATTATCATCATGGTCGTTGACATGAAAGTTGTCATCATGTACATATTGGAGACCTCTTCATCACTATGAGCACCTTGATAGTTTGTGCCGCGCGGGAGACCCATATAGTTTGTGCCGCTGAGGACACCTTTCAAAGTCGTGCCGCTAAGGACACCTGAAATGTTCGAGGTGCGGGGACCTCCTGTAAATCTCGAGGTGCCAAGACCTCCTGTAGTGCTCTTTGGGGTACATTCAATATTTTTTGTCTTTTTAGATTTCTTACCCCTTGTTTCAGTGAGACCGTTCTCATCTGTCAGGTCAAGTTTGGGGGTGTCATTCTCCTCAGAAGGGAATGATCTTTTGGAGGCCATAACCTGGGATAGTGTTGAGAACATGCAGGATCTCATTTCCTTATGGATTAGACTTTTAATTGCCTCATTATTAATACCAGATTCAGAGGCGCTAGCCTGATCTGAGTCTCTGTCAGACATAGTGTAATAAATATTCCCCTTTCTTTCTTTTTTTGTATGACCTTTTAATTTTTTAATTTTTTAGTTTTCATATATCAAATATAACCCCTTTTTTTATATTAAATGAGGATTGGTAATAAGAAAAAGGGGGGGTTGAAAAAGGCTATATGGAGACGGTTCAGTAGGACAAGAGAGACTCAGTAAAGGAAAACACTCAGTAGAGTGAAGAACAGGTAAATAGAGGGTTAAACTTCTTTTATATAAATTGAGCGTTGACCTAAAATGTGCCAAAACGGGTAAAACAGCCGGTCTGCGTGATGAGCAACTGCTTATGTGCTCGAGCACGATCAGCTGTTGTTAGGACGCTTGCAAATGAAGAGAAAAGAGCCTTGGCAACGCGGGGACGGTGCGCAAGCGTTGCCAAGGACCATTCCTCTAACGGTGCTCGGAAGCGCTGAGAGGAAGGGATTCATCGAGGAAAGCTTCGTTAAGTGCACGCGTAATGAAAATAAGGGGATAAAACGTTAAAACGCTTGCCCAAAGTCAAAAGCGGGAGAAAAGGTTGGAGGTGAGTGACGCGCTCACCGCGAGTGGAGAACGAGTTGAAAGACACGCTCCACTGCAGGCAATAAAAACGCGGATAGTACAAACATACACAGGATTAGACACTGAGAGGGGTCAGCAAAAGCATTGGCAAGGTCGGGAGCCGGCCTCCATAAATTTGAGGTCGGGTGACCAAGTACAGAACTGAATAAAGCGCAAAAGACAAGCAATAACAAGATATGTATACAGTAAGGTTGTCAATGAAAAGGCAATAACAGATAAAAGACAATTAAATCAAGTTAAATCAGTTATATAGGACACCCAGTAGGAGTAAAAAGGATTAGAACTTATCTGCTTGGAGCCGCATTTAAAAGAGGCTTATTGTTATGTGCTCATGCCTTTTATCTTTGCTAATGTTCTTTTATGGAACTTTGCTTTATGATGTATCCGGCTGCTTTGGTCTGCATTAAAAGGGATATGCATAATGGTAGCCTCTGGCCTTGTAATGAAATTACGTCATCTGCATAGAGCGATATTACCTGCAAACTATTTCCAAGGCACAGTTCCCGGTGTGAGTGCAGCCCCTTCACTAGCAGGACAGGGGCTCTATGGCGAGGGCAAAAATTAGTGGTGAGAGGAGGCAGCCCTGATGCGTGCCTCTGCTAATATAAAATAACTGACAGTAAAATCTATTTTCAAGGACTCTCGTTGTTGGATTAGTATATAACAGTTTAATTAATGAAAGAATATATTTTTCCAAGTCTGTGAAGTGTTTTCACCATAAACAGATACTCCAGTTAATCAAACGCTTTTTCAGTGTCGAGGAGGACTGCGACCGACAAGAGCCACGGGTCCACCCTGTGGAGAATAGTCATCAATGTCTGGAGTTTGAATGTAGTACAGCACTGCGGAATAAAGCCAGACAGGTCCAGCAACACTAAGGGCCAGATGTAGGAACCCTAATACCGGTCGGTAACGGCCGGAATTACCGAATTTCGGGGGTAACCGACCGGTAATAGGCATTTGGGATGTAGATGGATACATTTCAGATTCAGTAATTCACCGAATCGGTATTTAAGAATTCGGTAAATTACCGAATTCTTAAATACCGATTCCGTAAATCACAGAATCTGAAATGTAGGAAGCACTCAAGTGAGTGCTTTTCACCAGTAAGGATTCGTTATTTACCACGAACTACAAGTTGGTGGTAATTTACGAAAACCCTAAAAAAAGCAATTTTTTGCATTTAATAACAGTGCCATGTGGCAGACATAGGCCCATAGGAATGAATGGGAATTACCGAATCGGTATTTACTGATTCGGTAAAAGGGGGAAACATTCAAGGGTGGCAGGGTGTCACTTTGGCACCCTGCTGCACCTCTGAATTGTGCATGGGTGCACATGTGGCACACATACATGCCCTAAGGGCATGTATGTCTGCCACATGGCACTGTTATTAAATGCAAAAAATGGCTTTTTTTAGGGTTTTCGGAATTTACCACCAACTTGTAGTTGGTGGTAAATAACAAATCCTTACAGGTGAAAAGCACTCACTTGAGTGCTTCCTACATTTCAGATTCGGTAATTTACCGAATCGGTATTTAAGAATTCGGTAATTTACCGAATTCTTAAATACCAATTCGGTAAATTACCAAATCTGAAATGTAGCCACCTACATCCCAAATACCGATTCGCTAATTCCCATTCATTCCTATGGGCCTACAGGCCCATAGAAATGAATGGGAATTATCGAATCGGTATTTACCGATTCGGTAAATACCGAATCGCACCGATTCGGTAATACCTACAGAGTAATTACCTACATAGCATTTACCGATTCGAAAATACCGAATCGGTAAAATTCGGTATTTTAGAATCGGTAAATGTAGTTTACCTACATCTAGCCCTAAATAGTGCATCTGAGGCTGCAAGCGCTGCACCAGGATTTTGACAAATTTGTTATCAATATTAATTAGGGACAGTAGTCTATGGGAGGAGCAGTCAGCAGGGTCCTCTTGAGGTTTCAGTATTACCGTAATAACTGCCTTCATAGTGGTGGGTGGCGCTGTTTGTTCCTAATCACCTAATTAGACATATCCATGAGTCTTGGAGCAAGTATATCTGTATATGTTTTTCAAAATACGGCTGGTAATCCATCTCCTCCCGGAGCCTTACCTGTGGAAAGGCTCTTAACGGCTTGCCTAACATCCTCCAATGTTATGGGGGAGTTCAGCAATTCACGCGCCTCGCCATCAGACCAAGCCAGGGCACCTCGATCCAGATATTCCAACAACTGAGGGCCACTGCTATGAACTGTGGAGGTATACAAATGTTCATAGTATTTGCTGAATTCATCCAGGATGGAGACTGGGTCAGTTATAACACCGACATCAGCAAAATTAAGATTGGTGGCTTGACTGGATGCACTTTCACTTCGAGTGATCCAGGCAAGGGTTTTGCGCGGCCTGTCTCCCTCCCCAAACTGTCTCACTCAGCCCTCATCCCAAGTATAGGACCTCCTAATCTACCTCTTCTCTGTATTCTAAAAGTGTCTCTTGGAGCTGGTCCAAAGGTGTCACATTTGGAGTGGCTGTGTTGCTAGTTTCTTATTGCCCAAGTTCCCTTTCCAGATGTAAAAGAGTAATGCGAATCTATTTAGGCACCTAAGAGATATTTGCGAGGCAGATGCCCTGAATATACGCCTTGAAGGTCTCCCATAACTTTGAAAATTCATCAACAGTGCGTTCCTTCAAGAGGTAATAGTCTAGTTAGGCCACCCTAACTTCCCCCAGGAATATTGAATCGTGTGAAGCGGTGATGGGGGATAGGACTATACAATATCATCAGTACAGGTGAATGGTCCAATAAAGTGCAGAAAAGTATGATCAGCCATATATCATGAAGAGAGGACATGTCATGCACCAAGGAGTAGAAAGCATAGTTGGCTATTGATGGGTATAGCTCTCTCCAAGCATCCCTCAAATCATAGAGGTACATTGAATGCAAGAGCGCTGAGGTAGCTTTCGAGGCTGGCTGCACCAATTCCGGAAGGCTATTGTGTAGTGTAGGGAACGTGATATGAAAATCACCTCTCCAAAGCACCAGCCACTTCCTATATTTAGAACACATATGTACGGTGTCATCAAGGAAAGTTGAATCATCCACATTTGACCGGTACATATTTAGTAGCAAATTTACCTGTCTCTCTAATATACCCGCCGTAGCCTCCACCCTCCCCGCCGCATCTGCAATGTTTTCTAACAACCGAAACCGAAAATGTATTGTCTTTAATTAGGGTTACCACTCACGGAGAGTAGGTTGAATGGGAAGAAAGGTAACAGTGTGTGCCCCAGGATGATGCAAATGTGGAGGTACTCATTGGGAAGCAGTGAGGTTCATGAAGCATGGCTACATCGATTTTATGCCAGTCCAAGTATGCAAGTAGTTGACAGGCTTTGCATTTGAGAAATGTGTAGAGTGCTCCTAGTTCTATAGATTGCCTACAGGAAGCATGCATTGTGTCTACTGTTTGATTAAGTGTGCACAGTCTGATCATGACCCCCAAATCAGTTATGGCAGTTGCAACAAAACCAACGACATCCTCATACCACCCCAACCACTGCCAACCCCAAATTTGAATGAATACCCAAAATATTCCAGGCAAATACCATGGGACCAGGCTTGTAGAACCCACAAACAAGAAAAGTGTGATCTATGCATGGGGGGGCTCGTCTATCATAAAGATACAAGGGAAAAGGAATAGCATTCTACCTTACGCCTTGTACTGCATGACACAAGAGCTCAGCGCTCACTCTGTGTGAGGTAAACATAAGCCATTGCCATTTTAAAATCAATTGTGTCAGCCACAGCCCTAGACTCACAGACAATATAGAACCAATCTGGAACCCAGAGCAGGGGAGCAGTAATATGTGTCAGGGGTTAAGCGCCAGTGTTCATTGGAGGCAGTGAGTGAGATATAGATAAATTGTTAATACTCAATCATTGTCGCTGAGGGTGGGGATCTGCGTAGCCGGCCGCCCCAGGACGACGCTGGGCTCACAGAGTCCAAGCACCAGCGCCAGCAGGGGGAATGTTTTGTTCAATAAATTCAAGAGCCGAGGCAGGCTGCAAGAAAAAAAAGGTTTTACCCCTTTATACAATTGGAAGTTTTGCTAGGAACAGCATGGGGTATTTCACTGCTCTGGCCCCAAGAGTCTTATTCCCCTCCCTAAAAGACCACCAGGCATCCTGCACTGCACGGCTGAGATTCGGGTAAATGGAAATTCAGGATACTTCAAAGTTTAGATTAGGTATTTTTCTATTCAGCCTTAATATGGTGTACCGATCTCTGTAATTAAGCAATCGTTCAATCATTGGCCTCGGGTATTGACTCTGTTTAGGGACTAGAGTTTGGTGTGCCCTCTCAACAATAAAGACCGCTGAGATCTTGTTGTGCCCAAACAGGTTATCCAGAAGGTCTTCCACAAAACTTTCCATGTTGATGCCAGCAGTTGCCTCATGCACCCCCATTATCTAAATACTATTATTCGTGTGGGATCTCCCTTCCAAGTCTTCCTTTTTGGCCCTGACTGCTTTCAATTCAAGCATAGCAATGATTAGATCACGGCTGATTCTGTTTCGCGTGTGTCTTCAAACTCTTAGATGCAGGTGTTAGCATCCTGCAGTCAAGTATCGTGTTTATCAACCCGCTCTTGGAACCTGTCTAATCTGGTAATGAGTGTGTCCATTTTGCAGTCAATAGTCCAAAGGCTTTCCTGCACTTCGGTAAACACGGCCACTACATTTACCCCTGATGTGTCTCCTTGAGGATTATCGCTTTTCAAAATGGAGTATAGCCTGGCGATGGGCAGTCTTAGCCATCGTGAAGGGGAGTATAATGCCCAGCTCTAGAAAAAGTACAAGAGAGAAAGAGGTTTGGCCCGTTCTGGTATTGATGGACTGAGACAATAAGGGTGCTGCAACGAGTCGCCAGAGCAGGCCCACCATGTATATACATTGTTTATTAGTCAATAAAACCATAAATACAGCACAGTACACAATACAAAGAAATAAAAAAAAGAGCAAAAAGAAGAAAAAATATATATATAAAAAACGTCATAAATCAACTTCAACCAGAAAACATCATATTATGGGCTTTACATTTTCTTTCAACCCTTCCTATCTATAGGAATAAAAATGCCAAATACAAGTGATAAAAGTCTCGAGATGACTTGATCAAGAGCTGACAATATCCCTGGTTAGAATAAGGTTAAAAGTTTGCAGAACTGTCAATTATCGTACTCCTAAATACACCAATATAGATGTTAAAGTTCTTGTGTGCAAATTCATGCAGCGAGAGTAGGTACTATGCTATTTGGACAATGGGTTTCAACCAAATATGGTCCCTAGATACAAGACTGTGCTTTATTAAAATGCAAATGCGCAAGACGAAAGTGCCAGGTTGAGTAAATTATTACCTTAGCAAGACGGGATAAGGAACAGCCACAATGGGGAACCCTAGCATCCCGACCTTGCAGTTTACATGCTCATGTAAATTTGCCTAAAAAAGAAATGCCGGGGTTGTCATGGCCTAAGATCAGGTTCCAGGACCCCCTCCCTCAAAGGGCCACGTTGACTAAATTATTACCATAGCAAGACAGGATAAAGAACAGCCACTATGGTGGACCTTAGCAGCCCGACCTTGCAGTTTACCTGCTCATGTAAATTTACCTAAAGAAATGCAGGGGTTGTCGCGGCCTAGGAACAGGTTCCAGGACCCCCTCCCGCTAAGTTCACTCAGTACTCAATATTATTGTTAAAAGATTTTAAAAATAGACAAAAACTGCACTAGTCTAATGTTCATCTTTGTATTAATTGGGTCCACTGACTCCACAAGTGCATTCCTAGAGGATCTGATTCCATGGTCAAGAAATTCCCGCCTCAGTAGGCTTCCATGTTGGTCCATCAGCATGGGCAGATGCATATATTGTGGAGCAAAGTCTCCGTCTCCTGATGACACAAAAGACAGGTTCAGACTTCGGATAGGGCACCAGTCATGGTGCTGCCAGCAGGAGCGATTCTCTTGGGATTGAGAGCAACAATAGTGCAGCAAGTAAGGTGGGGTAAAATCGAAAACCTATTCAGTGGGTCCGCTGGGGAGTTAGTCACTGTTCCACTTGGAATTCCGAATAAGGAGCCGCTAGCCCCCTCTATGCCTGCAGCGACCCCAACGGTGCCAACTGGCTGCTCAGCTCGCACACAACACAGCACCCCTCTGCAGCAGGGACCCCGCAAAATGAAAAGGGGGGGCCCTCGGCCCCCCCGCACGCATGGCGGCGCGGCGACCGTCTCACCCCCTTTCCCCTCGTGTCCTTCGACGGTGGGGGCGTGCCCTGGGGGCGCGGCCCACCGCCGATTGGCCGGCGCCCCTCCTGACCCGGATTCAATGGAGTGGTTCCGGGTCGGGGGGGGCGGGCGATAGGAGGGGCCACCCGGCCCCTCGGGAATAAGAGGTAGGGAGCGCCCAGGAGACCCCCTTGTCCCTGGACGCTCCCTCGCTGAACGTTGTGCCCCGCGTTCGGGGCTTCTTTGTTTTTGGTAATTTTCCCGCTTTATTTTGCAGGTATAACGAAGCGGTTCGTGGAGCCAGCTGAGCCGTCGTGGGATTGCCTGGATCGGCATCGGCCTGGGACGTGAGGCGGCAGTTGTGGATTTTCCCCTTTTCTTTCCAGGGTCGTCGGCGGAGGACGCGAGGCGGCAGCAGAGGTCCCAGGACGTGGAACTCGCTCCGAGGGACGAGGAAAAGGCGGTATTTGTTGGCGCGGGGGAGGGCAGGGACGAGCAGCGGGCCAGCTCACGTCGGAGGTGTGCTCCGGGACTCCACGAGGGCCGGGGTAAGGCTGCGGGGTATTGAGCGGCTTTTGTTTAGATTACCATACCGGCAATAGTACAAACCGCATATATAACGCGGTACAGAGTAAGGAAAGCCGCGGGCAGGTTGAGCGACTGTTTTTTGATACGTTAGCGGCGTAATTTAAACCGCATAGGTAACGCGGTACAAAGAAGGGTTTTCCCGCCTCGGTGAGACAGAGCGGAGAGGTTGTTCCAGCGGAACACAAGCGTCACGCTTGAAGCTAAGCAGGGTCGACCAGGGCAGCACCTGGATGGGAGACCCCTGGTGAAAGTTTACAATTGTAGGAAAGAAACTGTTTTTCACGGCTGCATTACATTAATGATTAGGTAATTTGTTGTTCATGAAGTGACACAAAGTGTACAATTGTATGGTGAAACAAGGGGCCATTTCTTACAAGGTTATTACTTTAATTATTAAGTGATTTATTATTAATGTCATTGCACAAAGTACATCTATGTAATTGTTTTTCACGCTACACTGCAGTGTTTATTTATAATTCATGGTACTGGATGTGACACAAAGTGTGCAATTTTCTTGAAAACGAGGTGACATTTTTGAAAGGTTTTCACTAATGTATTGTTGTACTTTTGATTATTAAGTGATTTATTGTCATATCCTTACAGTTCTGGGGAATAAGTGCAGATACGGGTCCAGAATTGTCCTGGCCTTGGAAGGAGTGTTATTTTGAATGTCGCTTATACACGGTGATAACACAAGTTTTTAATTCCAGGCAATTTAACGACATTATTGGGGCCATTCACTAGCGGACAGGACGTAAGGGCATCCAGCACGCAACGTGGTGTGGACAGGGGCCGCAGACCATTATCGCAGGCGAGGACGAGTGACTGGTCGGTAAGAGGGGTACGGGGGGCTAGCATTCATCGCTCCTGGTGGCCGCCGGGTGGGTCTACATTAGGTTTACTCACCCCCTTACATAAGCGGACAAGCCGCTGGTGTTGCGGTCGCCGTTGCATGGTGCTGAAAGCCCCCTGGTGACCCTCCATCTGCAAGGTACACACAGTTGACCTGTTAGGAACTAAGAGAGTAGGCAGCGGGCTTTTTTGGGGTAAGCGTCATGCCAGGCCCAAGGGGTGGAAAAAGGGGGTCCAACATGGAGGCTATGATGCGGGCTATGATGCGGGAGATGAGCGACATTAAGCAACAGCTAGGACAAATTAAGGAGCGGGAGGCTCGGTTGGATGACAGAGAGAGTGAGGCACCAGGCCCGTCCGGGAGACCGATCCGCAAGAGGGTGGCACCAGTGCCAAGAGGGGAATTTGTCACTCCACAAGGGAAACCTAGATCCAAAAGACCCAAGGAGGCGGTTCCCACCCCAGGCCCAGTGGATCCGTTACCCGCCGCACCGCCCGCGGTGGTCCCACCCCCGCATGTGCCTACACCCATTGCCCCTGTGGTGCCGGTGCCGGCAGGTCAACCAGTAGACGCTGGGTCTGCTCCCGCACCGGTGCCCACAATCCCGGGTACAGGCTGGCCACACCCGGCGCCCGCCCTGCCAGCTGTGCCAGGACCACTGGGCATAACCCCAGTGGTACCTGTTGTCCCGGGGGGTAATGTAGATTCAATGCCACCCGAATTGTTATCTCAGTTAACGGCCATGATGCCATGGCTCCAAAAAGGGGGAGCCTTCCCGAATTCTGCAGACCATGCGGCAGAGGCGGCAAGGTTTGTAGAAAAAATCAGATCGGCACCGGTCGCCGACAGTGTTGCATTGCCAATTTCTTCTCCCCTTGCAGGTCCAAGTGTTCCCCAGCTGGACGGAGTTAAAGGGCAGCCGCCCCCGGTGCCCGCACTTGGTAAGGAAGTGGCATTGCCGCTCTTGGGGGACGGTGTGATACCTTCCAGGAGCGAAAATCTAGCTCAGCATGTGTCATTAGCTGTGAAAGAAATGATTTGGGCTGATAAATACGTGTACATTTATTCTTTATTGTTGGATAATAGGGAAATGGAGCAGGCAAAAGCACTGAAAGAGTGGATGCTCCCAAGTGAATGGAGGGCGCAGTGTACTAGATTCAGGGTTGAGGAAAATCTCAATAATTGGATGCAAGCATGGGCTGTTTTCACTGCAATTAAGGCTGAGCGTCCTCCAGATCTGCAGGCTGCATTGGCTTGCTACTCGAGCAGGATTGTGGGGTGGAGTCAACAGTATTCTGGGGAAGCATGGAAGGGTTATGATGTCAATTTTAGGAAGGCATTGGAATTCAATAGATCGTTGCCATGGGACTCGGTAGATTCCATGGCTTGGCACAAACAGTTCTCTGACACTGCACCTCCCCCTCAGTTCGGTGCGGTCAAGGTGTTCACTAGACCGCAGCAGCCCTTTCGGCCCCCCCAAACGAGTGAAATACCTGGGAAATTTAGGGCAGGTGGGCCAGAGAAGAAAGGGGTGTGCTGGGATTTTAATAGGCGTACCTGCACAAGGGCCGCGTGTAAGTTTAGGCATGCATGTTCCTCCTGTGGGCACCCCTCTCATCCAGAAACTACCTGTAGGTCCAAGCAAGGTAACACAGGACAGAGGGGTAGGGGAAAGCCATTATAAGTCAGACAGGTTACGCCCCCCCACTCCAGTGGATGTGGTGGCAATGATTCCATTGTTGAACAGATACCCTGACCACAAAGCGGCCACCCTACTCCAGGAAGGTTTTTCTAAAGGTTTTAGGATCCCGGCCGGGGGATACACAGGCAGTGCGCACTGTAGAAATCAATTATCAGTCAAACACAATCCGGCTGTTGTGGCCGCCAAAATTGACAAGGAGCTTTCCTTAGGCAGGATAACTGGCCCTTTTTCTGCAGTGCCAGTACCCAATTTTGTGTGTTCCCCACTGGGAGTTGTCCCCAAGAAAGAGAAGGGGCAATTCAGATTGATTCATAACCTGTCAGCGCCAAAGGGGGCGTCACTGAATGATGCCATTGACGAAGGTATCTGTAGTGTTAAGTACGCCTCTTTTGATCAGGCTGTTACCTTATTGCAGGCCACTGGACCCGGGGCGCTGATGGCGAAATCAGACATAGAATCCGCCTTCCGCCTCCTCCCAGTCCACCCGGCGGACCAGCATCTTTTAGGTTTCACCTTTAGGGATAGGTTCTACATGGACAAATGCATGCCTATGGGTTGTTCTATTTCTTGCGCCTACTTTGAGATGTTTAGTTCATTTCTTGAATGGGCCATGAGACAAGTGACGGGCCATCAAAGGGTCATGCATTACTTAGATGATTTCCTCTTCCTCGGTACAGCGGGTTCTCAGGAGTGCGCACTGGCATTGCAGGAATTTTGCGTGCTCATGCGGGCTTTTGGGGTCCCGCTTGCGCCTGGGAAGACGGTGGGCCCGACCACCTGCTTGGAATTTCTGGGCATCGAGATTGACTCAATGGAGAGATGTTTTAGACTACCTAAGGACAAGGTGTGCAAATTCAAGACATCGCTACAGTTATGCCTCCGGAAGGAGAAGGTCACTTTGCAGCAATTACAGGAGGTGGTAGGGCAATTGAATTTCGCACTAAGAATCATCCCAATGGCTCGCCCCTTCTCTCGCTCCATCGCGCACGCGATGAGGGGGCTGAGGGAAAAGCACCACCGCACGCGCCTATCGTCTGAAATTCGCCAGGATATGCTTATCTGGATGGCATTCCTGGAGGATTTTAACGGTAGGGTGGTCTGGCCCGGCCCGCTCACGACATCGGCGGAGTTGGGACTATGGACTGATGCGGCCGGTAGTGTGGGCTTTGGTGCCATCCTAGGGAATAGGTGGGTCGCTCAACAATGGCCAGAAGAATGGAACACATGGGGTTTGCTCAGCAACATTGGCTTCCTGGAACTTTTTCCAATATGGGTGGCACTGATGGTTTGGCCCGAACACCTATGTAACCAATCAGTGGTGTTTTGGTCAGATAACATGACAGTGGTGGAATGTATCAATCAGCAGGGGGCGCGGTGTCCTTTCATACTTCGTCTGATCAAAGAAATTGTTCTGCGGTGCCTTAAACTGAATGCTAATTTTAGAGCCAAACATGTCCCTGGTGTTTTAAACAATGCTGCTGACTCCCTGTCTCGCTTCAAAATGCAGGTTTTCAGGGAACATCTCCCCACAGCAGACCCCTCGCCAGCACACTTCCCAGCAGTACTTTGGCAGATTGGTGCCCCAGATTACAGGACCTCGTGGTCGCTAGCCTAGCCCCCAGGACCAAGACGGCTTACGAAGGGGCGTTTCTGTCTTATTGTTCTTTCTTGGGGCCACAGTGGGAAGTGCTTTGGGTGAAGGAGGATGGGTTTGCAGCCTATTTAGAATGGATGCACAAAGAGGGGCGCTCAGTGGCAGCGGCAACCAGACATAGGGCAGCAGTGTCATTCTTCGCTCAAGCTAGGGGCTTCCGGGATCCCACTAATACCTTTATGATACGCAAGGCTTTAAGGGGATGGCGCCGTATTCAGGGACACCAGAAGGATAAGAGGAAGCCCATGGGGTTGGCCCGGCTAACAGCCTTACTGGGCATGCTGGAGATTGTTTGTAACTCGGAGTGGGAAGTGCTTCTTTTTAGGGCGGCATTCTCCCTGGCATTTTATGGGGCACTGAGAATTAGTGAACTTGTGGCAGGATCCAAGTCTGACATACTAGGTGGCTTGCAGAAGGCTGGGGTGACGATAAGGGGTGACACCATGTGGGTGATTATCCAGAAATCAAAGACCGATCAAGAAGCTAGGGGTCACACCATAGTTCTGCAACGGGCCCCCGCCAACCCGTGCTGCCCGGTGAGGCACGTAGAATCACTCATGGGACTATTGGTCGGTTCAGCAGGCAGGGCGTTGCTCTGTCACGCCGACGGGAGCCCCTTGACCAGGTATCAATTCAGGAGAGTGTTCGAAATAGGGGTTACAAAAGCGGGTCTTGATCCTAGAGATTTTGGATCTCATTCCTTCAGGATTGGGGCAGCAACTGAGGCGGTGGCGGGGGGCCTCCCGGTGGAAAGAGTGAAGACAATTGGGAGGTGGTCGTCAGACTGCTATAAACGTTATGTTCGGATTGACATGCTATGATTACTTGTCACTCACGCTTGGTCTCTTTCCGCTCTCTTACAGTTTCTCAGACCTGTTACGCAGGGGAGGAATTGGTCGTCGGGCACCGCCAATATTCATCGGCACGGAGCGGCGAACAGGAAACAACAAAGAACAATGTCTGGATTGTCGGTCATTCATATGTGAAGCGAGCGGAATGTGTCTTCCTGTCAGGTGACAAGAAGGAAAGGGCGGCACAACTAGGGTTGAATATCACGTTCTTTGGCAGAGGAGGGTTGTGTCTTCACGAGTTTAGGGGATTCTTCCAAGGGCTGTTAGCACGCCAGCAGTCTCCACCGGCAGTGGTGATACTTCACCTTGGGGAGAACGACTTGGCAACACTGGGCAGGCGCATCTTGATTGAGGAGATTATCTCAACAGCGGGTTGGATAGCTAGGACCTGCCCCGGGTGCACACTAGTATGGTCACAACTCATACCTCGACTTCAGTGGCGGGGGGGTCATTCGGTCAGGGCGTTGAATCACTCGGTAAAGAGGATCAACACACGGTTGGATAGGTTGTTTCGAACCCCCGTGTTACAGTCAATACCTCATGGGTGCATCTGGGGTCACAAGTATTACTTGAAGGACGGGGTTCATTTGACAGAAGAGGGTAATGTCCTATGGTCTGACAATATCTGGGCTTGGCTAGAGGGCTGGGATAGGAGGAGTGTGTCCTTAGGCAGGGGCTAGAGGGGGAGGCCAGATCGTCGGTTAACAATACTGGCCTGTGGCGGTAAGGTCATTATCGGTGAGCACATATTTGAGGTCTGAGGGGGCGGGCATCATCCTATGGAGGTTCCCGCCCGGGGGGAGGGGCCTGCGGGCCACTCCCAGTACTCCAGGGGCAAGGTAATATGCAAAGGAGCGCGGGTAGGAGTAGTTCACGCTTTCCTTAGGCTGGTAGCCACCCCGCGCGCGTGGACTCATGACGCCACCGGCGCAGAGTAAGGGCCCTCCTTTAGTGGGTAAATGGAGTTTAGGGCGTAGACCGGGCAATTCCCGGGGTAACACTGCGCATGCGCACTTCTAGGGGGGAGGCGCAGTTTGTAGGACCTGACACCGGTAGTGACCCTGCCATATGGCCAGAAATGTACAAAAATCAAGTGTAGGAACAACTTGTATTAGAGTTTTGTTAAGGTCAGGCTCTCAAACTTGTTGATAACAATTGTATAACTGAATGTCCTGCTGATTTTTGTATTCATTGTTGATTATGCAATTAAAACCTTTTTTAATTTCATACTTTAATAAATACGGCCGGGCGACTAGCGCCCGCCTTCCAAAGAGTAAAACACGTCTCGTGTCCACGTTCCTGGGTGTTGGGTGCCGGATTGGGGGGGAGGCGGCAGCTAGTCGCTGACCATGTAGCACCTGGGTTCACAGTAATACCCAGCCAGCCGCATGATAGCAGTATAAGGCTCGACAGACTCAAGCCCCATGTTCTTGATGGCTCTCCCAACATACAGATACAGGACAAGCACTGATCCTTCTTCTGCGACATTGCAGGGGGGCTACATTGCTGAAGGAGGGGAGCACCTCGAGTAATGACAGAGCCCCCAGCGATGAGCCACTTGAGCAGGGAATAGTGGTGGCCAGCCAGCTGTGGGACAGAGGTGCTAGGCCCCCCCTCAATATAGGAGAGGGACAAGTTCTTCCTCTAAAGCATCACAGGGGGGCTGGTAGCCCGACAGTGGCGTAGGCCCTGACAGACCCCAGTCCTCCCCATACAGCGTTCGCAGGCTGACAGGCACAGATGCGCATCTACCTCAAATAGGGACGCCTTTCCCTTACCTGTGGTTGGCTATGAGACTTCGGATCGTAGGGAACCTGCCACATCTCAGGCTCCACGCCAGAAGCTCCTTGCAGCCTCCAGTCGCCGAAGCCCCTCCTCATTTCCCAGCCTGCAGTCCCCATTCAATGTTCAGGTCACACAGTCAAAAATAAGTGCAGGGCCGCTTCGAGTCCCATGTTAGAATCTGGCGGAATCAAGCTGTGTGAGGGTCAGTGTAGGTGCTGCTGTTCGTCTTCGTGGCCATCAGAGCTCACTGTTCAGGCCACCATCTTCATTCCTGGCTCTCTGGTGACCCCGATTAGAGTCTTAATAGACTCGTTTTTATTTGCAGGATTAGAAGGGGAGGGAAATTAGGAAGAATGTAGCTGGAAAAGGATTCCTTGTAGAATGATAAGCTCCTCATGTTATCAACGCTGTTTCTTCTTATAACACCACCTTTTCTAAATGACACACAGTGCTTAATTTGTAAAAAAAAAAAAATGCCAGGGCTCTTGTCAGGAGGCAACCACAGCTTACACCACACATTGGCTCTGCCAGCGTTGCCAATATTAGTAACAACTATTAACCATCACACTCTTACAAGTGTGACAATTCGGGCTATTTCAGGCCCCCAAATCTATAAGACTGGCTTGTGCAGCAAGTAATAGTATTTTTTTTATGTCTAATGAATTAATAATTAACTGTTGTGGTCATCTCTAAATTGCCAGGCTGTGCCACCATGTGGCAGAGTGTCACAAGAGCTCGTGTTGACAATTAAGTGCTGTGCCGCGCACAGTAAACCACCTGCTGATTGCAAACGAACAATAATACATCTCCCCCAGAGAATTTGCAATTCAACTTCGAATACATCTTGCAAATTGTTCCATTTGCAGTCAAAGATCTGATGCTATTCTAGCTATTCTTATGGCCCCTTTTATGTTTGCATTTCAAGGGTGTTACTGCGTGGTAGAGCAGCAAAATGGTGAAGCAATAGAATATTTATTGAGAGATAATTCACTCATAAGTTACTGTCCTGGTTTTATCCCATCACAGTGTCATCACTTTTAAGAAAAGAGCTTTATTTCTTCTAAAATCTGCCCATGCCCTTCACTACAAGTTATACAAAAGGGGGTGGATTCAAGCAAGCTGGGCTGAAGACGGCTGTAATGCCAGAAACCGGTCCTCGGAAGCTTGTTTCCGGTCCAGGGAAGGCATGGCTTGGCAGTTCGGGCAGGACTGTTCCCATGAGGCACAGGGTCAGACTGATTTTCATATAGCCATGTCTGAACTGGGGTGGCAGAGTGGGCTAAAGAACGGTGATGGATTAAACCCAGATCTTTTGACTGGGTGTGAGTGTTTGATTGGTTCGGATGCTCCGTCCATCACCGCCCCCTTTTGTACCGCTTTTGGCCGCCATAAGTGTGGCAGGGTATGCTCAGATGTGAGTCCCTTGCTCACTTTGCCACTGGATTCAAGCAAGCCGGGCTGAAGACGGCTGTAATGCCAGAAACCGGTCCTCGGAAGCTTGTTTCCGGTCCAGAGAAGGCATGGCTTGGCAGTTCGGGCTGGACTGTTCCCATGAGGCACAGGGTCAGACTGATTTGCATATAGCCATGTCTGAACTGGGGTGGCAGAGTGGGCTAAAGAACGGTGATGGATTAAACCCAGATCTTTTGACTGGGTGTGAGTGTTTGATTAGTTCGGATGCTCCGTCCATCACCACCCCCTTTTGTACCGCTTCACTACAAGTTAGACATTAATAACTTCTGTTGCAGCACCTCGGAATTAGGAGTAATGAGATAAAAATCAGGTTGTTGTCAGATCAAACCTTCGATATTTATTTATTGGTAGAAAAATGTCCACTAAATAAAGAGGCATTGGGATTTTGGTATGTTAAGCATCAGAATCTGCATGTCCTTCCACATTATCAGGGAAAAACTAATTGGGAGATATTTATCACACCCAAAAAAATTCTACTCAGCAGAGTAACATTTTATCTGGTGCAATAACTATCAGTCAAATTACCAGCCAAGTCGAACTAGGGTTTGGTTTCTCCCTTAGGAGTCATTTAGGGGTCGCCAGGGGTCACAGATATGAACCCTGGCTTGCCTTGCTACAGCTGGCACTGCTTGTGCGACCCCTGGCATCAGAGGTGGCAAAATTCAGATTTTCCACAGCTAGGGTGGGTAGAAAATCATGATTTTATTAAAACACAGAGGCTGATATTATGCATATATCGTTAACTGCCAAATCACAGCAGCAACTACAAAAAAATGAAAACGAACTTGGAATAGTAAACTTAAACATTCTAAAGTTTTTTTTAATCCAGTGTGTGGCAGCCATCTTCCTTCTTTATGCTGCGAAAATGCTTGAACGTTTGAACCATGAATAAAACTGTACTAAAAGGTAGAACTTATAGTCCCAAGATCCTTTTCTTTCTCCAAAATTAGTTCTTGTACTCTCCTCCTGAAAAGAATCATAAATAAGGCTCCCTGTTTTCCATTTTTATGGATTTTTACAGATAAATACAGACAGAAAACAATGTGTTTTCTGTCTGCATTTATTTTTAAAGGCGAATAAATACAGAAACGTGTGCTTCTTTGAATGAACCTACGTGCGGTCTTTCATGAATTATAGCCCAACAGCTGAGCAGATGGAAAGCATGGAAAACGAAAAAACAGGATGACATTTCTTTAAATAATGGCATATGTCAACATGCATTTGTGGTATAATGCTAATATTTAGCAGTAGATGTATTAGTATGTAATATTTGGTAGCTTAAATAGTGAAAACATGACAGGCATCAATATATGAGTGCTCGTAGAACAGTTAAATAAATATGGAAGTGTACAGTTTTACAAGTTAATTTTTAAGTAAAACACAAAATAAATATGGATAAATACAGATAAAATGGGCAAAAAATAAATATGGATAAATGCAGATGGAAATGTTAAAAAAATAAATACCATAAAACCGGGAGCCCTAATCATAAACAAAACATTAATGGGTGGGAATTCAAAAGGGAGGGATAATATCAGCCTCCGTGTCTTTAATAAAATCATGATTTTCTACGCACCTTAGCTGTGGAAAATCTGAATTTTATGGCAAGGCACGGAGGCCAATATTATGCATGTTTAAAGCCTTGCAATAATATTCGCTACTGGACAATCCACAGGCTTGAAGTAAAAGATTTTGAACACAGAATCAGATGACCAATTAGCTGCAGCTAAAATTCCTGTTAAACCCCCACCTGAAAGGAGAGTTTTAGAAGCCATAGCCCCCCTAGCATAATGGGTGACAAATTTAGTCAGATCTAGCCCCGCTTTGCTCATGACCTCCTTGACCCAGCGGAGGTGCGGAGACTGCCTTGTGTGGGGTTCTGTAAGAAATTATCAATTGAGAATCTGCATTGCATCTCAAACATTCTGTCCTTCTCTCATACTCGCGTAAACATCTCACCACGCACAGCGTCCTACATTCATTAAAGCTAGGGTAAAAAATAGTTTTAAATATCGTTTTAGTGCTCTTAGAGATACTGAAGCAGACCCCTTCAGGAACAAACCTACACCCTGTAATCTCTAGAGCTCTCATGTCTGAAACCCTTCTGTAAGAAATCAGACATCACAACATAACCAACTTCAAAGAAAGAGCCCTTGGATCTAAAAACTCGTTCTTGCTCCAAATCATTAATTCCTTCAAAACAATAGCCACATCCCAAAGGGATGAATACTTAGCTCCTGGAGGTGCTTTAATTCGTACACACTGCAAGAGCCTCCTAATCACAACATGTTGACCTATTGGTAAGCCATCTACTAAATCATGACCTGCCGAAATAGCTGACCTGCTAATGTTAACAGTACTGTAAGATTTCCCATCAAGAAAAACCTCAGTCAAGTAATTAACTACTTCCACCAGAGGTGCTGATACTGGATCCAGACTCCTCAAAGTACACCAACAAACCCATCTTCTCCAGGCCAACCTGTAGGGCTTTGATGTCCCTGAAGCCCATGACTCCTTAATGAGCTTTGAAGCTTCCCATGATAAGCCAGACATTTGCCAGGCTCTCTTGAAACCAACCAAGCCATTAACCTTAAATGTCCCTGAAGAACCAATTTGTGAAATTCTCCTGAAGTGTTTGTCAACAACTCTGGGACATTCGGAAGAAGTACCGGGTCGGCAATCAACATTTCCATAACATCCAGATACCAAACTTTGGAGGTCCAAAACGGGACTATTAACACTATCTCTGCACTTTCCATTTTTACTTTCAATAAAACTCTCTGAATCATTGCAAAAGGAGGGAACGCTTAACACCGAGACCTGCTTTAAACTTGCAGAAAAGTGTCAACAGCCTCCGCAGCTGGGTCCAGCCTCCAACTGGAAAATCTTGGAGTCTGAACATTTACTCTGTGTGCAAAAAGATCCACCACCAGTGGGCCCCACTTCTTGTCTAACAACAAAAACAGTTCCCTCTTCAGTCCCCCATCGCTGAAATCCTTCAGCTGCCTTGAGTTCCAATCCACTATGGTATTGCTCACCCCAGGAAGTATTGTGTTGAATCATAATGTTTCTGCTCTGACAGAAATGCTAAAACTCCTTTGCCAAATCCGCTAAAGCTTTCGAACGTGGACCCCCCAATTTGTCCACATATCTCACTGCGGAAATGTTGTTCTGCCTTAAGTGAACACAACATTTTGCCTGATCGCTGACAAAGCTCCTTACCGCAAAAGAACCTGCCAACAACTCTAGGTAGTTGATATGCATCTTTCTCTCCTGACCTGTCCACTTCCCTCCTTTTGTCAATGAGTCACATCTGGCTCCCCAGCCCTGAAGGCTGGCATCTAATTCTATAACAATGTCCGTGGTTGGCCTGAAAATTGCCCTTCTATTCCACGCCTCGAGATTCTCCAACCACCACGCTAGTTCCTCCTGCGCTTCCGAATCTATCTGAACTCTTTGCAAATAACACACCCCTTTGTGTAAATACAAAGTCTTTAGCCTCTGAAGTGATCGATAATGTAAGGGAGCCAGAAAAACTTCTTGAATGGAGGCCGAAAGAAGTCCTAGAACTCTCGCTACCTGCCTAAAGGTCACCCATTTGCTTACTAACATTCTTCGCACTTCCCTGTGAATTCTCCTCCCCTTCTTCATCGGTAATCTCAATACACAATTCAATGTTAATAATCTGAAAGCCCAGGAAAACAGTCTCCTGAATGGGTACCAAACACAATTTCTTTCTGTTTACTGCAAATCCCAAATCCTCTATCACACGAACTGCCGAATTTGTGTGTTCCAGAGCCAGTTCCCTGCTCGCCGACAAAATAAGATATAATCTAAGTAAAGTATCAACCTTACCACCCTTGAGCGTAGCCATGCCACTATTGGTCGCATCACTTTGTAAAACAACAAGGGACAGAAGTCAAAAGGATGGGGAGGCTCCTGAATCTCCGCATGATCCCTTGCCATTGAAATTTTAAAAGGTTTCTCTGTTCGACACAGACCGGAATAGTCAAATAAGCGTCCTTTAAGTCTAGGCGAGTCAACCAATCCCCTTTCCTTAAAATGTCGCTCAACATGTGAACATCCTCCATTTTGAAATGATTATATTCCACCCATTCATTTAGACCTTTCAGATTTATCACTGGCCTCATGGTCCTGTCCTTCTTCTCCACGAGAAAAAGATTGCTTACAAACCCAACATAGGAACTCTCTGCTTCCTCTATGGCACCTTCCATTACCATCTCTTGAACCTCCTGATTTAACATTTTCTCTTGCTCTTTCGCAAATCTTAACAAAGCTGGCTGTCTTACCTAAACCGGATTCTCCACAAAGTATATTCTGTAACCACAGACAGTCTGTAATACCCAAGGATCGGAGGTTATTTGTTTCCAACTGTCTAAAAATGGGCAAGTCTGCCACCCAATTTTCCCGGAATAGACAAAGGGTCTTTTGTCAAACATACCTTGAAATCTTGATCTTCTCTCTCCTCTAAAATGACCTCTTCCTCTTTGCCTCTGAGGGTAGAATCTGAGAGAGTAATTTCCAGATTGAAAACCACTGGGCCTGAAACCACGGGAGAAGGAGCCTAGCGAAATTCCAACACCTCGGCTGGAGAATCGACTCCGCATTCTCTCGGCCATTCCAAAAATCTTCCGTATGTCCTTTTGGACCTTTTGGATTCAGTTAAAGGCTCCTGCATACAGAGCCATCTCTATTACGAATGCCTCACCAAAGAGCAAACCATTAGCCTCTTGACCCAACTCCTTACATGCTAGCTCTGCTAACTTTGGGTCAATTATCATGAGCAAGCTCTTCCTTCGCTCAATACACAGGGGAGCCTTGGTATTCCCCAACAAACATACAGCTCTTTGTATCCAATGTCGTAGCTCCTCAGTATTAACTACACCTTCTTGCATATACGCCTCCTCACATAAATCAAATATTTTAGTCAAAAACATCAAGAATGCGATCTTGGCACCCCTTCAAACCTTATCGAGTCCCCTTCTTGGGTCTTTCACCAATTTATTTAAAAAGGTCAACATTTTGGCATTCAATTCAGGTGTGTAAGCCACCCTATTTGCTAAGGAGGGTCTTGGACACTCTGACCTTAGTCTAGTCCTAACTTCTTTAGGCATTTCCTTTCTAATCCAGTATTCAACATACTGTGTCACGTGTTTGGCTGGGACCCATTGGGGAGAGAGTGGATGCTGAATAGTGTTAGGGTCAAACATAACTTCCCCTAATGGATCCATGACCTGATCCAAAATATTTTCATCTTTCTCTTTTTTAACTCTCTTCCTCTTATCAGAATCAGAACAAGCTTTATTCGATTTTTTGATATCAAATCATAAAAGCAAACAAAAAGTTAAAAACACAGTATCTTTTTCTTAAAAATACATTTCCCATCACAAATAATGATCAATACAGTACGTGAAGGATTCAAATTCATTGTGTGGTTTCAGAAACATATACCCCTATACATTTTTAGATCAGTTTTTCTAGCTTTAACAATACTTTTTTTAAAAACAGGCAATTGTATTTGTAAAACACTCATTTTCGAAAAATTGCAAGAATAGAAACACTGGTTTACATTGTAACCAACCCCCTAATCTCAATATTGGTAAAATCCACCTCTTTATTTGTGTTTCATAACATTTACAAAATAAAACCACATGAATTGATGATTGCTGGTAATGATTATCACATGGGCAACTGCATAGCTCGTTCGACCAGTTGTTTGGTTCAGGGAAGCTTGTCAGGCGATGGAAAATACCAAATCTGAAACGAGTCAGTACGAATCTGTCATACCCACTCAAAATATACTGTATATACAGCTGCATGGTAAAAGAGGTTAACATCAATTGATGCGATTGCACTGAGGGTTTGCTTGTTTCTAGGGTAAACCTATTTGCCTCCAGGTGTGTCATACAGATTGTCTTGAACTGTTTCCTGGAGACAGAATTTATGGAGCCTGGAAAATTATAGTACTCAGGGTGACCGAGATCATGCATACATTTTTTATATATCTCAACCATGGAATCATGGTGGCCTGATCCAACTTCATACTATCGCTGATGATATCGCGGTTGAGGTCAGTTCTAGGGGAGGTCCACATCCTATGCCACAAAAGAGCAAGTTGAGCTTTAATGATATCGGAGATATATGAAACACCCAGTTCTGTATGGCAGTTGTAAGTTGGAGCACTGCCAGGGGCTGCCAGAAGATATTTTAAAAAGGCGTTTTCGACCTGCTGGATACGTTGGGAATTTTGGAGACCCCACACACCAGCCCCATAAGTGGCTATGCTGACACATTTTGCTTGATAAATTTGCAGGAGCATAGCTGGTGGCCTTCTGCCCAGCTTCTTTGCGAAGTTGGCCAGAGCTGCCGTTTCATAAAAAGTAAGCTCCTGCTTTTAATTGCCTGAAACCACGTCCCCTTGTAATCAAACAAGATTCCTAGATTTGGGAATGTCTTGGTTACTTCCACCTTACTGTCCCCAATAAACAAACTCCTAAAGTTAGAACTACCCTTCCCACACTTCATAAGTAGGTTTTTGAAACACTGAGTCTCAGACCGAAATTGTCCCTGAACGCCGTGTAAGTTAAAAGTACCTTTTGAAGACCCAGTTGCGTAAAGGCCATCAGCTCTGCATCGTCTGCGTACAAACGGGTTGTTATAGGGCGTTTATTTATTTGCGGCATATCATAGGTCTTCTCTACTATCGCTTGTTCCAGGCCATTTCTATACAATGTAAATAAAAACGGTGCCAGGACACAGCCCTGTCTGACCCCCCTTTCCACGCTAACCAGTGTAGTGTATTCCCCTCATGTTCCATAGCGCACCCTTGCTGTCGCTCCGCAATACAGCTGCCTCAAAAACTGGATCAATGGGGAAGCACCCCCATATCTGTTAAAACGCCCCAAAGTTTACCGTGTAGGACACAGTCAAATGCGGATGTAAGGTCGGCAAATGCTAGATAGAGTCTACCTTTTTTGGCCTGCGTATATTTCACTATCAAGATGTTAAGATTAAGGCCTTGCTCCATAGTACCCAGCCCCTGTCTAAAACCAAATTGTACATCTGACAGAATGTTTTTGTCTTCTGCCCAGTCTTGGAGCTGATTTAACCAAAGAATCCAACAAGGAAATTGGGGGATAGCAAGCTGGATTGTGCCGGTCGGCCTTCTTGAATATAGGTATTATTATTGACTCTGACCAGGTCTTATTGAATACAGCCGAGCAACAAGTGTGCAAAACATGCATCAGTAATGAGGTCAAAAGGGTCAAATTTGATTTAAAGAAGTCAATTGGCTCGCCATCTGGGGTGGGAGCCTTACCGGCCTTACTCGCATTAATTGCCCTAATGACTTTGTTAGGGTCAAACATAAGTTCCCCTATTGGATCCATGACCTGATCCAAAATATTTTCGTCTTTCTCTTTTTTGACTCTCTTCCTCCTATCATTCTCCTCACCCAAGGAATCAAAATCTGATGAGCATGAGATAATGATGTCCCCACTGCTTGAGGACTCATCGCAGACGATAGCTCTGCAATCCCCTTCAGCGGCCTTTAAAGCCTGATCTTTAAACCCTTGACAGCGGCGCAAATTCTGCCGTGGTGCTGGGGAAATAAAGAGTGGGCGGAGTTCGCACACGACCACTGTGACCTTGGACAGCCGGGGGCCGTCTGACGCATGCAAGGGGTTAAATTCCTTACGAGTTGACTTCCTCATGCCTTTCTGAATAAAGGCCCCTTTTGCTTCCCTCTCCTCGTCCTTCCCCAGATGTTTTCTATTCTGGGTAACCTTCTTTCCACTAGCTGTTGTCCCATTCAAAACCTCTTCAACAGACCAGAATTGCTCATCATTATTTCTGCTACGAAATCTGCCTTCAAGCTTATCAATACAATCGTCCAACTTTCTACCTAGTTGTGACGCTCTCAGCATCACCATTTTCATTATTGTGCTCCATTTTACCTAAAGACTAATAAAGCTCTTCAAATTAACTATGAAATAATCAAATACTACTCAAAGGACCAATATTGTACTTTTAAAATCACCTTCTTCTAACTTGAACTCCAGATCTACTCAAATCAGCTGTAGCACTCCTGACCTCCACATTCTGACAGAAAAAAAGGATTTTTCTGCCTCTTTTGCTTGTCCAAAAGATGGCCGCCAAAGTAGAATAGTAAAAGACCGTGATTAACCAATTTAAAAGGGCCGCCGCATCATGTGACGCTCCTACGGTGGCCCATAAACATTCATCTTTCTTCTTGTCTCCTCCACTATATGGTGAGTAACTTGTCTTTAAAATGTGTTTATTTGGCCCATTGTCTTTAAAATGTGTTTATTTTGTCCATTAATCTCCCTTTAAAGTGTGTATTTGCCTTATTCTCCTTAAAAAGTTGAATTTGCTTTTCACTCCGAGCCGCGTGTGTGGGAAAAAGCCTTCCCTCTCGCGTGCCCGAACAGTTTATACGCAGTTCATATGCGGAGACGGGCGCTCTCCCATGCTGTAAAGCTCAAAATAGCCTCTCTCTCCGATGCGGACAGGGAGCCAGCGGCTTAACCTGTCAGTTGGAGAGAGAGGGCGGAGGAGCAGACATGACGGGCTTGACTTGAATGGACGAGAGCGTTAAGCAACATTTTCTCTCACACTTGGCTAACGCTTCTTTGGCCCGATAAACTTTACATAATCAAATTTTCCGCCCATAAACAACATGGGCAAACTAAAAGAACATCAACGTTACATTCATTCATGAGGGCACGTTAAAAGACCCGCATAAACTACTTATTCGCTAATTATGTATAAAAACAACTCTTAAATTAAATAAAATACATAGAAGTTTCTAAAGAGAGAACCTAGAGAAACGAGCCTAACCCCACAGTTAAAAAATAGCGTCAGACAGACACATTAAGTAAGCATTAATAAAATTGCTAACTTATCTCAACTGTGAGCAGCAACAAAGAAGGAAGATGGCTGCCACACACTGGATTAAAAAGACTTTAGAATGTTTAAGTTTACTATTCTAAGTTCTTTTTCATTGTTTTATAGTTGCTGCTGTGAGTTGGCAATTGAAGAGATATGCATAATATTGGCCTCTGTGCCTTGCCATAAAATTAGTGCACTTTATGTGTATGAGTATGTGAATGTGTATATGTCAGCATGTGTGTGTGAGTCAAAGTAAAAGTCAAATGGCGTGCAATGTCACTTCCGCTACCCCTGGCATTGTGGCGAATTGACATTCATAGTTTCTCTCATGGTTTTGCACACCTCGATGTGTTCAAAGAAATAATCCGGCCTTAATTTAAAATGAGAAGATGTGGACTAGCCCGGTGAGTTGTCAGCTCACTCTTCAAAGACAAAAAGAATAATAATTCATTAAAATTAAATTATTTTACCATCTCAGTGAAATTACTTTGTAGTCATGAGTCCTTATCCAGAAAACTGTGATTGAATTCATTGATTGAAGAGCTCCTTAACCCATAAATGCTACTGCAAAGCAAAGGAGCCAGTAAAATACATAGCTCTTACAATATGGCTGATATATCTTGCAAATCCCATTAGACTTCCTGATTCCAAGGCATCCAATAAAACAAAAAATGCAATTGAAATAAAACGTTATATGTGTATGTTATTTTAGTTCAGATTTACTACAATTAACAAAACACTAAACTATATTGGTGGTGCTTCAACATCTATATCTTGGGACTTAACCTGTGTAAATATTTTTCATGTACATCCTATCAATAAGCAGGGTCCTAGTGTCCCTGCCGGAGCAGTGATACCGTACATTGATGCTTCTAAATTGTGATCTGCAGTTGGGGAGGGGGCAGGGAGGGGGGTTGGCTGGGAAATGTTCATTATAAAGGACAAACAAGATGCTGAAGACATAAATAATAATGTTTTCTAGCATGCCAAAGAGACATAATACAAGATGTGAGAACTGGTGTCTATGAAACTGTATGTAAGAGTTGAAAATAAAATAGAATGTTTAAAAAAAAATCCATAAGCAGGGTCCACACTCATTTTCTATGTGGTAAATATTGTGTTTAAAATATTGACTTGTACATATAGACTCTTAAATGTGACTAGCTCTACATCGTCAATGTAAGTAGATGAGGAGTTAGATAGTAAAGCTGTGCTTCCCTGAGAGTATTTTATCCCTGTTAACCTTTAGAGTTATTTACTGTACTTCCCTATTTATTCTTACTTTGATGATATAGTGCAAGTCGACATTACAAGGTCGATATATATGCACAGGTCAAAATGTTGACTTTCAGCCTCATTCTGTTAACACTTCATTTAACAAGGAGTCCCATTTGTAACTGAAAACAATGTTGCCCTTACTGAAACTTGAGGAAGGGCCCTCTGCATTATTCAATGCACCATTAACAGCATTAGACCTTCCTTCTTCTAGACATATTTGGCCAGAACACACTCTTATCAAAGGGTACTATCCATTTAGAAATTCTAAAATTCAACAGATGCCTACTTGGAGGCTCAGCTTTTTCCATACAAATGGAACTTTAGATCTGTCTTTTGGACCTCAACAGATATGTTCATAGTCATCTTCCCTTCTATGACACAAGGCTTTGAGAACTAAACATGTGGCTACTACAGGGTTACTACAAATCTAGCTGGAATGTACCAAGATGTGAATTCCTTTCTGTTGGTGGCACCTACTGTGTCTTTTAAAAAAAGATTTTTTTGAATTAGGTTTCAGTTTTATCAACAGATTACTGTACGTACATCACAACACATGGGTAAAACATTTGTTACATAACACATGGTCCAAATATATCAGTGTTGGGCCGACTTGTAGAGTAGACGTTATCTAAGTGCAGTATTCAGGGACTGCTTTTGATATACTATTGTACCTATGTGAGTGCAGAATTTTTATTTATTTTATTTTATTTTAAGAGTTTTATATAGCGCTGCTAGACCCGGAGGTATCAGAGCGCTTTACATGAGGAATTTAGCATTTAGCATATTACAAACGTTAAAAAATGTACATGAAAGATCGTTGCTAGGAAGAGGAAAAACAAGGTTATACAAATACATCTAATGATTAGATCATTACAAAAACAGAAGATATTAAGGAGCAATGGGAGCGAGGGAAAAATAGGGGTAAGGAAAAAGAGGGAGAAGGGAAACGTGGGAATGAGTGGGAGTAGGGAGAAGGGAACTGACAAAGGACGGAACAAGACGGCAGGTCAGCATCAGAGGAGAGGGTGAGAAGGAAGATGGGAACAAGAAAAGGGGTTCTGAGAGAGGGAGAGGAAGTCATCGGAAGAAGATATAAAGAGACAGCAGCGAAAGGACGAGGAGTGCCATGCACCAATGTCCGGCTGGGTAGGTGACGGCCGCGGGCGCCAGAATCTCCCTTAACCGCAATGCACTGCTATTACGTAGTTCATGGGGTGTGATGACCTACAGCAACCGTGCGGGGACAACTAATTAACATAACTGGGTCAATAGAAACAAACCAAACTCAGAGCACCCCACCGCCCCCCTATTCGGATTCTGCATGTTTTTTTCCCTATTCCTGCTGTCTGTCTGCTTGCTCCGCATATGGTGTAGCGTAGACATGCGTGTATATGTGCCACCTATAGCAACTGACCAAGTGTCTCAGTTAATCTAGAACTGCAGTGCGTGCATGCGTTTTCAGACTGCTGGGTCAGTCCTCGGGGGGGTCCCCTCTATATTACCTATGTTCTGCTGCAGTTCAGTCAGCATTGCATTCCAACTCAGAGCAATAGGGACCTTTCATATGCCATAATGTCTTAGCGTCTTTGCAATACTCTCCGCTTTAGCCCATGCGAGTATGGAGCGGCGGCATGCCAACACATGTGGGGGGTCTGGTGTCTTCCATCCCCTAGTAATTAACCTTTTGGTTACCACTATGCCTAACTCTTGGAATCTGGTACCGCAAGTTCTGCGGTATTTGTGTAGAATGTAAGTCAGACATTTGAAGGGTATAACGCATTCAGTACAGACAAACAGTGCATTTGCCACCTCCCTCCAGTATGTGTGAAGATAAGTGCAGTCCCAAAGCATGTGTATCGGGTCTACACCGAGGGTGGGGCACCTTGGGCAGGCGGAGTCAGTGTGGCTAAAGTATCAGTTAACTTTTGCGTGCGTTAGAAACGCTCTCTGAGTGATGTAATATTGAATTTTCCGGAACCTCATATTTCTGTGGATACGCACTGGGCTTTCCAACACCAGAGCCCATTCTGCATCGGAAAATTGGTGGCCCAAATCCTACTCCCAAATGCACCGGAGTGAGTCTAGGCTAAGCGCGTGTGTTGCCTAAGCCAGGCCACAAATCACCGCATGAGATGCCTACCCTGACCCATGACGTGTAGGTATTGCATGGTGAGGTGAGTCTGTGGCTCGGTTTTGAGGTTACCCCATTTAGTTGTGAGTGTGGCTATTAACGAGCGGTGAAAAGGGAATTGGCCCGGAGGCAGCCCCTCTCCCTCTACTAATGTCATGTATGGGGTGAGCGTCCCATCGCGGTACAGGTTTCCAAGGGATTGAAAATCTGCCTCATACCATTCCCGGAGCTCAGTAACTGTAAGCTCTGTCTGGCCTCTGTGAGATCCCTTCAGAGGCAACACAGGCACTTAGGGTGTTATATGTCGATTTATTTAGGCCTATGGAAATACTTATATGCCACCCGAGCAGCAGGGGCTCCGGAGGTCCTGCTTTCGCACTGGGCTCAAATAGTCTGATCAGTTGCACGTAGTGTATAGGGCAGTTGCAGTATCACCACGTTGCAATCGGCCATCCATCTGGCTATCCACTGCAGTTGGGGGGCCAAGTAGTATTGCTCAAAGCACGGAGCCTCTAAGCCTCCCCGATCCCTTGGCAAATACAACTTCTTTATCGCTACTTTGTGCCAAGCGGTGCACCATATAAAATCCCTGATCATCTTCTCCAGCGTGACAAAAAATGAAGTGGGGATGTATAGCGGCAGATTCGTAAAATAGTATTGGAGCCTCGAGAGGGTTACTATTTTGGTAAGTGCCACTCTATCTGTCACGGTGAGCAGGCGCGTGCTCCAGAACTGTATCTGGGATCTGATAGCTGTTAGTGCTCTTCCCAGATTTCCATCAAACAGGTCCATGGGATGTCTATATATTCTTATGGCCAAGTAGCGGAACGTGTCAGTCCTTCACTGCACCCTCCCGCCATTATGAACAAGGCCCGGGTCACGGTTCCCCTCACTGAATGAGTATATGCTAGATTTATCGGCATTTACCTTCTACACAGAGAGTGCTGCGAAGTCATGCAGGATCTGCGCCAACTGCTGAGGTACATTTTCAATGTCACTGAGGGATACTAATAGGTCATCTGAGTACAGGGACACCCTGTGGATGCCATCCCCCAGGGGAATACTTTCTCACAGCTGAGTGAGTATTTTCTCGGCAAGTGGCTCTATAGTAAGTAGAAGAAGAGGGGGGACAAAGAGCATCCCTGCCTCGTCCCTATCCACACTGGGATCACATCTGATATGTAGAGGCCCACTTTGACCCTGACGACCGGCTCAATATACAACGGGTGGGTCAACTGTAAAAATGTAGCACCCAGGTTATATTTCTCTAGCGCCACAAATAAGAATTCCCATTCCAGGGAATCAAATGCTATCTCTAGGTCTAGTATTAGACAGCCTGCACGCGGCCAAGCATGTGTGGAGTCAGACGTGATCCTGAAGAAACCACGCAAATTAAGTGAAGTACTACGGGATGGCACAAAGCCATTCTGATCAGCGTGTTTCATCGTGGGGACCACATGTGCGGGCCTGTCTGCCAGAACCTTTGCTAGTATCTTGTAATCAGTATTAAGCAAAGCAAGAGGCCTATACAAGCCGATTTCTGTAGGTTCTTTGTTGGGTTTAAGTAATGTCACCAGATGTGCCTCTCGCAGGGATAGTGAAAGCTGTCGCCCCTTCAAAGCAGTCTCATACATTGTATGCAGGCGCTGTGTGAGTGACACCTGGTATGCCTTGTAGTACTCTGCTGGCACCCCATCTGGCCCTGGTGTCTTCTCCGTGGCTAGGGATGCAATTGCGTCCCTGATCTCCTCCAGCGAGATCGGCTCATTCAGTATATCCCTGTGTACTGGTGTCACCTCGGGCAGCTGTATGGTGTCTAAAAACATTCCTAAACTTTGCTTGCTGCATTGACCCTGGGTTTGGTATAGCTGGGCGTAATGGTATGTCATGGCTGCGTGTATATTACTCTGCATGTATAGCATGTGCTTCATGTCAGTATGCAACGCGCCTATTGGCAGGCGGGCATGTTCTTGTTGTATTAGCCAGGCGAGCATCCAACCTGCCTGATCTGCCGTGGCATGCACGGGCTGCGTGTGCTGCATAATCATGGCACCTGAGCCGCTCTAATTGTTCAGCGTATTCTGAATGCTGTGCTTCCAGACACTGTGCCCCATTGCCTCCCCACTTGTTTTGTGCCGCAGCAGCTTCTCTTCTATTTTTTTGTTTCAAATTCTTTTTATTTTTTGAAAAGTCATCATATCAAAATAGCACAATTGCAACATTTTCCATGTAAACCAAGAGTAACAGATAGCACATGAAAGTTACAGCTTCTTCACAAGATCTTCGGATACCTATATGTAGACGCATATGAAGCATGTCACAATTGGTATCCTGCAACATTTCTTTTACCATACCTCTAAAGAGAGGAAGAAAAAAAAGAAAAGCCCTAAGATAAAAAGGAATAACAGGGTAACATTGATGTCATTGGGAAAATGTTATGTTGTAGGTCAGGAGTGAAGGGCTGCTGATCCAATGGAAAGACACCCTCCTAGATGTAGGCCTCTGTCTGCTTCCCTGGGACGTTATATATGAAACAAATGGAGGGCCCTCAGCCGTGGAACGCACGCCGCCAGCGGGAGCCCTTCGATAAGTAGCTCACCAGCGGGGACCAAATATACTCAAGCCCTTTCCTCAAGTCTTCCACAAAGTCAGTCATCCGCTCCAGAGCCAGCGCCCTCCACAGCTGTGCGTGCCATTGAGTTAGAGATGGTGCCCCTGGTTTCTTCCATGCGGCTGCAACTGACATTTTTGATGCCCCCAAGCAGAGCCACATAACCAATCTATCCCCTGGCGTTTGACGTTTCAGGGTTGGATCTCTCACCCTCAGCCGCGTGTGTTCCAATGAATTCGGGATTGGGTCTCCTAAAATGATTTTGATTTGGGACAGGATCTCCTTCCAAAATGGCTGTATGGAGGAGCAGTCCCACCAGATATGGCAAAAATCTCCCAGCAAACCACACCCCCGCCAATATCCATCAGAGGAGTCAGGGAAGATCCTGTGCAGTTTCTAGGGGTAGAGATACCAATCATACATGATTTTGTAGTGAGCTTCTCTAAGAAACATCGAATGGTTGAATTTGGTTATGTCTCTACATAAGTGCTCCCACTGTTTTTCCACTACAGGGGTGTCCAGGATTGTGTTCCAAAAGTGTTTATGCCACGGGGTCGACCTGGGGCTAAGCGCTTGGATGAGGCCATACAAGAAGGAATGCACCCCTTAGAAGCAGACCCAGACTTGGTGAATTTCTCTATGGGGAGTTGGTCTCTGGTAGTAGCCAGCCACACCAGAGGCTGCAGTACCCAAAGTTTAATCTGCAAGTAGTGGAATTCCTCCTTGACAGTCAGAGTAAATTGTTTCATGCATTCTCGAAAGGTAACTAATTCCCCTCTGTTGAACAAATCGGAGATCATGAGACAGCCCCCTGTTGGTCATGCCTCAAAGAGACCTTCGTGAAGCACTGGGGGTAAAGGCAGCATTAAAATGAATAGGGGTGTAGGGAGATGGAAAATTAGTCAGTGGTAACCTCTTAGTGAGGTCATCCCAGACCCATAATGTGGTAGTTGTGGGTGTACTAAGGTAGGTATTAGGCGGTCTATCATGTTTCGCCTTCCAGAGGTCGTACCAAATGGTCCTGCCAGTTACCTGCATATCCATGTGAAGCCAGTGCTTCTCAGAGGCTCTCAGCAACCACTCCATCAGTACTCTCAACTGAGCAGCCCTATAATATCCCAGAAAGTCTGGCAAAGTGAGACCCCGTTCCTTGTGTGTTCTAGTGAGAAGGCGATTTCCCTGCCAAATTAATTTAGTGATTCAGAAAAGGGGGTGGTGATGAACAGAGTGCCTGAATTAAGCAGACCACTCTTACCCAGTCCAAAGATCAGGGCTTGATCCATCACCGTTTTTTAGCTCACTGCACCATCCCAGCTCAGAACTTGGCTATATGCAAATTAGTCTGTTCCTGTCCCAGTGCATGATGGGAACAGGGCAAACCAAACGACCAAGCCAATTCTTATACTGGGAAGGAAACAAGCTTCCGGGGACCGGTTTCTGCCATTTCAGGCGTCGTCGGCCCGGCTTGCTTGAATCCTGATGGTGCAATGAGCAAGGGACTCACATCTGAGTATACCCTTCCACGCTTATGGTGGACAAAATGATTCAGAAAAGGTGGTGGTGATGAACAGAGTGCCTTAATTAAGCAGACCACTCTTACCCAGTCCAAATATCAGGGCTTGATCCATCACCGTTTTTTAGCTCACTGCACCATCCCAGCTCAGAACTTGGCTATATGCAAATTAGTCTGTTCCTGTCCCAGTGCATGATGGGAACAGGGCAAACCAAACTACCAAGCCAATTCTTATACTGGGAAGGAAACAAGCTTCCGGGGACCGGTTTCTGCCATTTCAGGCGTCGTCGGCCCGGCTTGCTTGAATCCTGATGGTGCAATGACAAGGGACTCACATCTGAGTATACCCTTCCACGCTTATGGTGGATAAAATGATTCAGAAAAGGGGGTGGTGATGAACAGAGTGCCTGAATTAAGCAGACCACTCTTACCCAGTCCAAAGATCAGGGCTTGATCCATCACCGTTTTTTAGCTCACTGCACCATCCCAGCTCAGAACTTGGCTATATGCAAATTAGTCTGTTCCTGTCCCAGTGCATGATGGGAACAGGGCAAACCAAACTACCAAGCCAATTCTTATACTGGGAAGGAAACAAGCTTCCGGGGACCGGTTTCTGCCATTTCAGGTGTCGTCGGCCCGGCTTGCTTGAATCCTGATGGTGCAATGAGCAAGGGACTCACATCTGAGTATACCCTTCCACGCTTATGGTGGACAAAATGATTCAGAAAAGGGGGTGGTGATGAACAGAGTGCCTGAATTAAGCAGACCACTCTTACCCAGTCCAAAGATCAGGGCTTGATCCATCACCGTTTTTTAGCTCACTGCACCATCCCAGCTCAGAACTTGGCTATATGCAAATTAGTCTGTTCCTGTCCCAGTGCATGATGGGAACAGGGCAAACCAAACTACCAAGCCAATTCTTATACTGGGAAGGAAACAAGCTTCCGGGGACCGGTTTCTGCCATTTCAGGCGTTGTCGGCCCGGCTTGCTTGAATCCTGATGGTACAATGAGCAAGGGACTCACATCTGAGTATACCCTTCCACGCTTATGGTGGACAAAATGATTCAGAAAAGGGGGTGGTGATGAACAGAGTGCCTGAATTAAGCAGACCACTCTTACCCAGTCCAAAGATCAGGGCTTGATCCATCACCGTTTTTTAGCTCACTGCACCATCCCAGCTCAGAACTTGGCTATATGCAAATTAGTCTGTTCCTGTCCCAGTGCATGATGGGAACAGGGCAAACCAAACTACCAAGCCAATTCTTATACTGGGAAGGAAACAAGCTTCCGGGGACCGGTTTCTGCCATTTCAGGTGTCGTCGGCCCGGCTTGCTTGAATCCTGATGGTGCAATGAGCAAGGGACTCACATCTGAGTATACCCTTCCACCTTTTGGTGGACAAAATGATTTAGAAAAGGGGGTGGTGATGAACAGAGTGCCTGAATTAAGCAGACCACTCTTACCCAGTCCAAAGATCAGGGCTTGATCCATCACCGTTTTTTAGCTCACTGCACCATCCCAGCTCAGAACTTGGCTATATGCAAATTAGTCTGTTCCTGTCCCAGTGCATGATGGGAACAGGGCAAACCAAACTACCAAGCCAATTCTTATACTGGGAAGGAAACAAGCTTCCGGGGACCGGTTTCTGCCATTTCAGGCGTCGTCGGCCCGGCTTGCTTGAATCCTGATGGTGCAATGAGCAAGGGACTCACATCTGAGTATACCCTTCCACGCTTATGGTGGACAAAATGATTCAGAAAAGGGGGTGGTGATGAACAGAGTGCCTGAATTAAGCAGACCACTCTTACCCAGTCCAAAGATCAGGGCTTGATCCATCACCGTTTTTTAGCTCACTGCACCATCCCAGCTCAGAACTTGGCTATATGCAAATTAGTCTGTTCCTGTCCCAGTGCATGATGGGAACAGGGCAAACCAAACTACCAAGCCAATTCTTATACTGGGAAGGAAACAAGCTTCCGGGGACGGGTTTCTGCCATTTCAGGCGTCGTCGGCCCGGCTTGCTTGAATCCTGATGGTGCAATGAGCAAGAGACTCACATCTGAGTATACCCTTCCACGCTTATGGTGGACAAAATGATTCAGAAAAGGGGGTGGTGATGAACAGAGTGCCTGAATTAAGCAGACCACTCTTACCCAGTCCAAAGATCAGGGCTTGATCCATCACCGTTTTTTAGCTCACTGCACCATCCCAGCTCAGAACTTGGCTATATGCAAATTAGTCTGTTCCTGGCCCAGTGCATGATGGGAACAGGGCAAACCAAACTACCAAGCCAATTCTTATACTGGGAAGGAAACAAGCTTCCGGGGACCGGTTTCTGCCATTTCAGGCGTCGTCGGCCCGGCTTGCTTGACGCCTGATAGTGTAATGAGCAAGGGACTCACATCTGAGTATACCCTTCCACGCTTATGGTGGACAAAATGATTCAGAAAAGGGGGTGGTGATGAACAGAGTGCCTAAATTAAGCAGACCACTCTTACCCATTCCAAAGATCAGGGCTTGATCCATCACCGTTTTTTAGCTCACTGCACCATCCCAGCTCAGAACTTGGCTATATGCAAATTAGTCTGTTCCTGTCCCAGTGCATGATGGGAACAGGGCAAACCAAACTACCAAGCCAATTCTTATACTGGGAAGGAAACAAGCTTCCGGGGACCGGTTTCTGCCATTTCAGGCGTCGTCGGCCCGGCTTGCTTGAATCCTGATGGTGCAATGAGCAAGGGACTCACATCTGAGTATACCCTTCCACGCTTATGGTGGACAAAATGATTCAGAAAAGGGGGTGGTGATGAACAGAGTGCCTGAATTAAGCAGACCACTCTTACCCAGTCCAAAGATCAGGGCTTGATCCATCACCGTTTTTTAGCTCACTGCACCATCCCAGCTCAGAACTTGGCTATATGCAAATTAGTCTGTTCCTGTCCCAGTGCATGATGGGAACAGGACAAACCAAACTACCAAGCCAATTCTTATACTGGGAAGGAAGCAAGCTTCCGGGGACCGGTTTCTGCCATTTCAGGCGTCGTCGGCCCGGCTTGCTTGAATCCTGATGGTGCAATGAGCAAGGGACTCACATCTGAGTATACCCTTCTACGCTTATGGTGGACAAAATGATTCAGAAAAGGGGGTGGTGATGAACAGAGTGCCTGAATTAAGCAGACCACTCTTACCCAGTCCAAAGATCAGGGCTTGATCCATCACCGTTTTTTAGCTCACTGCACCATCCCAGCTCAGAACTTGGCTATATGCAAATTAGTCTGTTCCTGTCCCAGTGCATGATGGGAACAGGGCAAGCCAAACTACCAAGCCAATTCTTATACTGGGAAGGAAACAAGCTTCCGGGGACCGGTTTCTGCCATTTCAGGCGTCGTCGGCCCGGCTTGCTTGAATCCTGATGGTGCAATGAGCAAGGGACTCACATCTGAGTATACCCTTCCACGCTTATTGTGGACAAAATGATTCAGAAAAGGGGGTGGTGATGAACAGAGTGCCTGAATTAAGCAGACCACTCTTACCCAGTCCAAAGATCAGGGCTTGATCCATCACCGTTTTTTAGCTCACTGCACCATCCCAGCTCAGAACTTGGCTATATGCAAATTAGTCTGTTCCTGTCCCAGTGCATGATGGGAACAGGGCAAACACAACTACCAAGCCAATTCTTATACTGGGAAGGAAACAAGCTTCCAGGGACCGGTTTCTGCCATTTCAGGCGTCGTCGGCCCGGCTTGCTTGAATCCTGATGGTGCAATGAGCAAGGGACTCACATCTGAGTATACCCTTCCACGCTTATGGTGGACAAAATGATTCAGAAAAGGGGGTGGTGATGAACAGAGTGCCTGAATTAAGCAGACCACTCTTACCCAGTCCAAAGATCAGGGCTTGATCCATCACCGTTTTTTAGCTCACTGCACCATCCCAGCTCAGAACTTGGCTATATGCAAATTAGTCTGTTCCTGTCCGAGTGCATGATGGGAACAGGGCAAACCAAACTACCAAGCCAATTCTTATACTGGGAAGGAAACAAGCTTCCGGGGACCGGTTTCTGCCATTTCAGGCGTCGTCGGCCCGGCTTGCTTGAATCCTGATGGTGCAATGAGCAAGGGACTCACATCTGAGTATACCCTTCCACGCTTATGGTGGACAAAATGATTCAGAAAAGGGGGTGGTGATGAACAGAGTGCCTGAATTAAGCAGACCACTCTTACCCAGTCCAAAGATCAGGGCTTGATCCATCACCGTTTTTTAGCTCACTGCACCATCCCAGCTCAGAACTTGGCTATATGCAAATTAGTCTGTTCCTGTCCCAGTGCATGATGGGAACAGGGCAAACCAAACTACCAAGCCAATTCTTATACTGGGAAGGAAACAAGCTTCCGGGGACCGGTTTCTGCCATTTCAGGCGTCGTCGGCCCGGCTTGCTTGAATCCTGATGGTGCAATGAGCAAGGGACTCACATCTGAGTATACCCTTCCACGCTTATGGTGGACAAAATATTTCAGAAAAGGGGGTGGTGATGAACAGAGTGCCTGAATTAAGCAGACCACTCTTACCCAGTCCAAAGATCAGGGCTTGATCCATCACCGTTTTTTAGCTCACTGCACCATCCCAGCTCAGAACTTGGCTATATGCAAATTAGTCTGTTCCTGTCCCAGTGCATGATGGGAACAGGGCAAACCAAACTACCAAGCCAATTCTTATACTGGGAAGGAAACAAGCTTCCGGGGACCGGTTTCTGCCATTTCAGGCGTCGTCGGCCCGGCTTGCTTGAATCCTGATGGTGCAATGAGCAAGGGACTCACATCTGAGTATACCCTTCCACCTTTTGGTGGACAAAATGATTTAGACAAGGGGGTGGTGATGAACAGAGTGCCTGAATTAAGCAGACCACTCTTACCCAGTCCAAAGATCAGGGCTTGATCCATCACCGTTTTTTTAGCTCACTGCACCATCCCAGCTCAGAACTTGGCTATATGCAAATTAGTCTGTTCCTGTCCCAGTGCATGATGGGAACAGGGCAAACCAAACTACCAAGCCAATTCTTATACTGGGAAGGAAACAAGCTTCCGGGGACCGGTTTCTGCTATTTCAGGCGTCGTCGGCCCGGCTTGCTTGAATCCTGATGGTGCAATGAGCAAGGGACTCACATCTGAGTATACCCTTCCACGCTTATGGTGGACAAAATGATTCAGAAAAGGGGGTGGTGATGAACAGAGTGCCTGAATTAAGCAGACCACTCTTACCCAGTCCAAAGATCAGGGCTTGATCCATCACCGTTTTTTAGCTCACTGCACCATCCCAGCTCAGAACTTGGCTATATGCAAATTAGTCTGTTCCTGTCCCAGTGCATGATGGGAACAGGGCAAACCAAACTACCAAGCCAATTCTTATACTGGGAAGGAAACAAGCTTCCGGGGACGGGTTTCTGCCATTTCAGGCGTCGTCGGCCCGGCTTGCTTGAATCCTGATGGTGCAATGAGCAAGAGACTCACATCTGAGTATACCCTTCCACGCTTATGGTGGACAAAATGATTCAGAAAAGGGGGTGGTGATGAACAGAGTGCCTGAATTAAGCAGACCACTCTTACCCAGTCCAAAGATCAGGGCTTGATCCATCACCGTTTTTTAGCTCACTGCACCATCCCAGCTCAGAACTTGGCTATATGCAAATTAGTCTGTTCCTGTCCCAGTGCATGATGGGAACAGGGCAAACCAAACTACCAAGCCAATTCTCATACTGGGAAGGAAACAAGCTTCCGGGGACCGGTTTCTGCCATTTCAGGCGTCGTCGGCCCGGCTTGCTTGAATCCTGATGGTGCAATGAGCAAGGGACTCACATCTGAGTATACCCTTCCACACTTATGGTGGACAAAATGATTAAGAAAAGGGGGTGGTGATGAACAGAGTGCCTGAATTAAGCAGACCACTCTTACCCAGTCCAAAGATCAGGGCTTGATCCATCACCGTTTTTTAGCTCACTGCACCATCCCAGCTCAGAACTTGGCTATATGCAAATTAGTCTGTTCCTGTCCCAGTGCATGATGGGAACAGGGCAAACCAAACTACCAAGCCAATTCTTATACTGGGAAGGAAACAAGCTTCCGGGGACCGCTTTCTGCCATTTCAGGCGTCGTCGGCCCGGCTTGCTTGAATCCTGATGGTGCAATGAGCAAGGGACTCACATCTGAGTATACCCTTCCACGCTTATGGTGGACAAAATGATTCAGAAAAGGGGGTGGTGATGAACAGAGTGCCTGAATTAAGCAGACCACTCTTACCCAGTCCAAAGATCAGGGCTTGATCCATCACCGTTTTTTAGCTCACTGCACCATCCCAGCTCAGAACTTGGCTATATGCAAATTAGTCTGTTCCTGTCCCAGTGCATGATGGGAACAGGGCAAACCAAACTACCAAGCCAATTCTTATACTGGGAAGGAAACAAGCTTCCGGGGACCGGTTTCTGCTATTTCAGGCGTCGTCGGCCCGGCTTGCTTGAATCCTGATGGTGCAATGAGCAAGGGACTCACATCTGAGTATACCCTTCCACGCTTATGGTGGACAAAATGATTCAGAAAAGGGGGTGGTGATGAACAGAGTGCCTGAATTAAGCAGACCACTCTTACCCAGTCCAAAGATCAGGGCTTGATCCATCACCGTTTTTGAGCTCACTGCACCATCCCAGCTCAGAACTTGGCTATATGCAAATTAGTCTGTTCCTGTCCCAGTGCATGATGGGAACAGGGCAAACCAAACTACCAAGCCAATTCTTATACTGGTAAGGAAACAAGCTTCCGGGGACCGGTTTCTGCCATTTCAGGCGTCGTCGGCCCGGCTTGCTTGAATCCTGATGGTGCAATGAGCAAGGGACTCACATCTGAGTATACCCTTCCACGCTTATGGTGGACAAAATGATTCAGAAAAGGGGGTGGTGATCAACAGAGTGCCTGAATTAAGCAGACCACTCTTACCCAGTCCAAAGATCAGGGCTTGATCCATCACCGTTTTTTAGCTCACTGCACCATCCCAGCTCAGAACTTGGCTATATGCAAATTAGTCTGTTCCTGGCCCAGTGCATGATGGGAACAGGGCAAACCAAACTACCAAGCCAATTCTTATACTGGGAAGGAAACAAGCTTTCGGGGACCGGTTTCTGCCATTTCAGGCGTCGTCGGCCCGGCTTGCTTGAATCCTGATGGTGCAATGAGCAAGGGACTCACATCTGAGTATACCCTTCCACGCTTATGGTGGACAAAATGATTCAGAAAAGGGGGTGGTGATGAAAAGAGTGCCTGAATTAAGCAGACCACTCTTACCCAGTCCAAAGATCAGGGCTTGATCCATCACCGTTTTTTAGCTCACTGCACCATCCCAGCTCAGAACTTGGCTATATGCAAATTAGTCTGTTCCTGTCCCAGTGCATGATGGGAACAGGGCAAACCAAACTACCAAGCCAATTCTTATACTGAGAAGGAAACAAGCTTCCGGGGACCGGTTTCTGCCATTTCAGGCGTCGTCGGCCCGGCTTGCTTGAATCCTGCTGGTGCAATGAGCAAGGGACTCACATCTGAGTATACCCTTCCACGATTATGGTGGACAAAATGATTCAGAAAAGGGGGTGGTGATGAACAGAGTGCCTGAATTAAGCAGACCACTCTTACCCAGTCCAAAGATCAGGGCTTGATCCATCACCGTTTTTTAGCTCACTGCACCATCCCAGCTCAGAACTTGGCTATATGCAAATTAGTCTGTTCCTGTCCCAGTGCATGATGGGAACAGGGCAAACCAAACTACCAAGCCAATTCTTATACTGGGAAGGAAACAAGCTTCCGGGGACCGGTTTCTGCCATTTCAGGCGTCGTCGGCCTGGCTTGCTTGAATCCTGATGGTGCAATGAGCAAGGGACTCACATCTGGGTATACCCTTCCATGCTTATGGTGGACAAAATGATTCAGAAAAGTTAGCTAAATAACGGTGATGGATCAAGCCCTGATCTTTGGACTGGGTAAGAGTGGTCTGCTTAATTCAGACACTCTGTTCATCACCACCCCCTTTTCTGAATCGTTTTTGGCCACTATAGGTGTGGCAGGGTATACTCAGAGATGAGTCCCTTGCTCACTGCTCCATCAGGATTCAAGCAAGCCGGGCCGACAAGGCTGAAATGCCAGAAACCGGTCCCCGGTAGCTTGTCTCCTTTCTGGTGAAGAATTGGCTTGGTAGTTTGGTCTGCCCTGTTCCCATGATGCACTGGGCCAGGGACAGACTAATTTGCATATAGCCAGGTTCTGAGCTGGGATGGGGCAGTGAGCTAAATAACGGTGATGGATCAAGCCCTGATCTTTGGACTGCGTAAGAGTGGTCTGCTTAATTCAGACACTCTGTTCATCACCACCCCCTTTTCTGAATCGTTTTTGGCCACTATAGGTGTGGCAGGGTATACTCAGACATGAGTCCCTTGCTCACTGCTCCATCAGGATTCAAGCAAGCCGGGCCGACGAGGCTGAAATGCCGGAAACCGGTCCCCGGTAGCTTGTCTCCTTTCTGGTGAAGAATTGGCTTGGTAGTTTGGTCTGCCCTGTTCCCATGATGCACTGGGCCAGGGACAGACTAATTTGCATATAGCCAGGTTCTGAGCTGGGATGGGGCAGTGAGCTAAATAACGGTGATGGATCAAGCCCTGATCTTTGGACTGGGTAAGAGTGGTTTGCTTAATTCAGACACTCTGTTCATCACCACCCCCTTTTCCAAATTAATTTAGTAAACATCTGTCGCAGCTCCCTGAAGAGACCCTTTTCTACCTGTATGTGTAACCCCTGGAAGAGGTAGAGCAAGTGGGAAGAGCGTTCATCTTAATGGCATTGATCCTGCCCATCCAAGAGATATATGCGGAGCGCCATTTACCCAAGTCGGCTTTTAACTGTTGCAGTAGGGGGGGGGGGAAATTGGCCCTGTATAGGTCCGAGACCTGGGGGGTGAGCTTGGTGCCCAAATAGGTGATTTCCTTGGCTGTGCAGCGGAAGGGCGGCGCTCCCTCTACCTGTCGCCACTCCTCCTGAGATAAATTAAATAAAGTAAGAAGGACTTGGCCAAGTTGACCCTAAATCCAGCTATGGACTTGAACAGTGAGAGCTCCTCCTGAATAGCCTGAAGAGAGGTCAATGGCTCCATAACTGGGAGGAGCACATTGTCCGCAAAAAGCGAGATCTTTTGATCATCTGTGCCAAACCACAACACTGTATGTCAGGATTGTCTCTAAAGTTATGCGCTAGGGGTTCTATACAAAGGGCAAAGAGCAGGAAGGACAACGGACGCCCCTGTCTCATCCCCCTCACCAGGCTAAAGGAGTGCGATACGGTGCATTAACCAGGACTTGGGAATTGGGGAGTGATAATTGGCGCAAACCATCCCTATAAAGGTCTCACTGAACCTAAAGAGCTGTAGCACCCGAAACAGAAAGGTCCATTCCACTCGATGAAAAGCTTTCTCCTCGTCAAGCGGGAGAATAGCCGCTGGGATGCTCTTTTTTCAGACCTTTTCCATGATATGGATGATGCGCCGCAAGTTATCATGGGTCTGATGCCCCTTGATGAACCCTGGTTGGTCCGCGTCAATGAGGCCTGGGAGTATGTTTTCTAGGCGAGTAGCTACATTTTTTTAATAAAGCTTAGCATTAAAATTCAAAAGGGCTATCAGACGATAGGAGGAGCAAGCTGTGTGATCTTTCCCTGGCTTATTTATCACCGCAACAAGTGCCTCCCCCAAGGTGGGTGTGACCTGCTGTTTAGATGCGATAACATTAAACAGAGTAGCTAAGTAGGGGGCTAGTTCCGGTGCAAAGGTGCGGTAAAAGTGCACCGTGAACCTCTCTGGTCCTGGTGCCTTCTGTAATTTGAGCGCATCTATCGCGTGCTGGACTATCTCAGATGAGATAGGTTTGCCAGCTCCTCGTTGGTACTTGACGGGACCTGTGGGAGATCCAAGGGGTCCAAGCAACCTGCTTGGTCCTGTGGCTGTGGTTCCTCTGAAGTACAAAGAGTGCAGTAGAACTCCACAAAAGCATTTACCTTCCCTTCTTCCGTCATGTGGGAGATGCCTGTATCATCCACTATTACTTTGATGTACTCCCACTCCTGTTTAGCCCTCAATTGGCATGCTAATTGTGAGAAGGAGTGGGCAGAATTTGCATAATCGCGTTACGCAAATCTCCGCGAAATGGTAAAAAATCTCTGCGAACAGGCAGAAATTCCGCGAGCACGCGGAATTGTTTGTTCGCGATGCTTTTTTACTCTTCGTAATCGCTGTTTGCGTGCTAGGGAGGAAATATCTCGCGAACACGCATTTGAGAACGTGAACAAGTAAAAAATTTCACGAAGTCGCGGAATGCAGAATTCTGGGCAATTTTGCGTTCTCCGCGGAACGCGAAATTACCCATATTCTGCAAATTCCGCGAGCGGAACGGAATTTACCGCCCAGGCCTAATAGTGAGCCCACCTTGTTCCCCCCTCATATCCCCTGGCCTGCAACCGCAAGATGTTTTTTTCCGCCCTGTTAGTGTATATGACCTGCAGCTTTCCCTTGAGGGATTTTACTCCCCGTAGCGATGGAGCCGAAGTACCCTCCTTGTGCGTCTGCTTTGCGGCCCGCAGTTCCCCTTCTAGCGTGAGTCTCTCCTCTCTCTGCTGGTTTTTAAGGGTAGTGGCCAGTTCAATATATTTGCCCCTGATGACCACTTTAAAAGAGTCTCAGGTAATGGCATGGTAGGTGAGCTCGGGATCACTAGTCTCGAAATAGTCCTTAATGGTCTTTCTGAGTTCGTCCCAGAGAAGTTAATATCTACAGAGGAAATTAGGGAAATACCAGTGCACATGTTTTGCTCACGGAGCCGGCCATCTAAGGGTCATCTCAAGAGGGGCGTGGTCAGACAGACATATCGGGTGGAAGTGTGACTGCAATACCGCAGGGAACAGAGCTTGGCTCACAAACAAGTGATTGATTCAGGAGTATGTCCTGTGGGAAAGGGAGAAGGAATAGTCACGCATGTTGGGATTAGTCTTCCTCCACACGTCCACCAAGCCCAGGTGTTGAAGTTGTGATCTAAGTGCCTTACCAAAAACTCCCGCTGCCGCCCTGTTTGGATGAGTCATGTCTAGTCCCGGATCCCAGATGAGGTTAAAATCCACCCGCAGGGCTATGTTCCCCCCGTGCAAAATTCTCCAGAATTGTGAGGAAAGAGAGGAGGAATTACTGTTGACCCGCGTTGGGGGCATATATGACTGCGAACGTGCAGTGCCGACCTCTCAAATCCCCTCGCACCCTTAGATATCTGCCTGCTTTATAAAATTTTGTGACGTGATGTTGGAATGGGACCCCCGCATAGAAAAGGAGCAGCACCCCATTCGGTTTAGATGTGTGAGAGGATCTAAAAATGAGAGGGTAAGTTTTGTTTTTTAGCCGGTGTTCCTCAGTTTTTTTGAGGTGTGTTTCTTGGAGCGCCGCCACTTGGAAATTGTGGTCTAGAAAATACTACGAACAGCCATACTTATCAGGTTGGGTACCTGCCTCTTCCCCATAGCCCCTCCACCCTGGCTCAACTCTCCACCCCCCCTCTCCCCGGTCCAGCAAGTGTAAAGCGGTGGAAAGACATCATGATATCAAACTTGAGTAACACAACAATATGAACAAGAACTATGAGAGCGGAGAAACCCCATCACAGCGGGGAATCCCTTGACAAAAAACTTCAGGAGCAAGACCACTTCCGCTCCCCCAGCCCCTTCATCCTCAACATTTAAGGCGTATGCATAACTGTGCTTTTACAGCAACATAGTAAATAGCGCACCCCAATCCTCCCCTGCATTAGCTGCTCCAGTCTGTCCCTGGAGGCTTCTCCACACCCTTCAGTGTAAGTGCAAGTCCTCCACCCCATCAGCCCTCCATCTGACACCCCCTTACTGCACCAGTGGCGGGGATTGTCCTGCCTCGTTGACAGAGGGGACAGACCAGTCACAGGACCCACAGTTCACCAATATCAGTTCGAAGTTTTCTTGCTCCTGCGTCCCGCGGTCCGACATGGACCATCTCCTGGTCGCTCAGATAGCAGGTCATCCTCAGTGTCCCCCGAAGATGCTGCACTGTTAGGTGAGGAGATCTTGACTCCCATGAGGTTCGTCGCCTCAGCCAAGTCACTGCAATGTCGATGTTTATTGTCCCATTGGAAGACAATCCTGAATGGATATGTCCATCTATACTTTACCTTCTTCTCTCGCAAGATGTCTGTGATCGGGTGGAATTGCTGCCTTCTCCCAAGCGTGGCAGGCCACATCCTGGTAGAGCGTGCACGTGGCATTCTGGAAGGTGACCTTATCGGTGATCCTCGCCTTTTGTAGGACCAATTCTTTGACCTTGAATGAGCTGAATTTCTCCAGGATATCATGAGGCCTACGATTCTCCCCCGGGTGCCACCGACCTACTCTGTGCACTCGTTCTAAGCGGACTTCAGGGCTATCTTCCCCCATGACAGAGGAGAAAAGCACCACCATGAATGCTTCCAGGTCCGGGCCCTCGTTTCCTTCCTCCAGGCCTTGGACAGGATCGATTTTCCAAGTCTTCGCAATTGAGTAAGGTGGCCGCAACTGACCACTCAGGTCCGCCAAGCCTTTTTCCAAGGGTTTCATACGATCAGCCAACTCCTGGTATTTCGCCTTGCGTCTGCCTGCAGAGTCACCAACCTCTATCTCATCTCCGCTCTGAAAAAAATCAAAGGAGGCATCTATACCTGCTTGGATGTCTGCACGAAGCTCCTATTTGAACTCCCCTATGGAAGCCAGTAAGTCTCTTGTGAGCGCCATGGTGCTTTTAGGAAGGGCCGCCTCCACTCCAGGCATTCCGCACCTGCGAAATAGTTGGAGACTTTGTTGCATTGGTGCATTTTTCGGTGGCATAAGGGTACACACGTTATGGTCAACTCTCGGCCGCCCCTCCTCCTGTGTTGAACGAGTCGGGCCTCTCTCAGGGTAGTCATGGGTCCGATTCCACTCTTCAGCCCCCCAGAAGCTCCCAAGTTGCAGCCCTCAGTGGTTGCGGCGGCTGCCATGAAAGCCCACCTGCCTTGGCCCTGGTTAGTGCGTCGTATAGTGCTGCCCGTGCTCCATCCGCACTGACCGGGATCTCAGGCGCGACACTCATTGGACCTCCTCCTCCCTTCAGGGCTCGTTGTAAAGGGGGGGGGCAACACTCCTGCTTCCCAGCTGCTCATTCAGCCTGCACACTGCCTTGAGCTCCCAGCGGCGGCCATCTTAAAGTCAGTCACAAGATGGCTAGATCTATGGGATGGGCTATGACTTGCCTCTCGTGGGCCTCTTCAGGAGTGGGGCCCCCCACTCAGGGTCCCTCCTTCGCCTCACAATGTTGGTGCCCGAGTACTGCACAGCAGGGGCTCCCCTGTCACGGAAGCGGACCCCAGCTCTTTTCCAACACCTGGGTGCTCCGTGGGGTGGTCGGGGAGCAGCCAACATTGCCTTAGTGCATGTTTCTAGCGGGGCCTGGGACGGAGCCGGTCAGATTCACGTCCGATCGGCCATGATGGCTGGCCACGCTCCCTCTTCTATTTTTTTAAAGGAGTCAGACAGCTGCTTGTGTATATTCCAAGTGGCCCCCAAACAATGCCCACTCACTGTCACCTTAAAGGCTTCCCATTCCATTAATGTGTCGCCTACAGTGCCCGCATTAACTTTGAAGTTTTCAAGAATCGCCGCCCCCAAGAATGAACGGAACACTGGCTCTTCCAACGTAGTTAGTTGGAGTCGCCATGTGGGGACCGGGGAGGGGGGTGAGCCACCTCCCAGGTGAGCTGCAGCAGTTGAGGATTATGATCAGAGTGTGTCCGACCTAGGTACTCTACCTTCTGGGCAATATGAAACAGGGCATGTGATCCCACCAAGTGGTCAAGACACACATGGATCCCGTGCGCCGCAGAATAATATGAGTAGAGCTGTATGTAGGGGTTTAGGGTGTGCCAAATATCTGATAACTCCCACTGAGCAAGCCAGTCCGCTAAGGCCTGCGCGTTGCCGACAGCCACAGTTCTAGAGAGGGGCGAGAATGACCTACCTAAGACTACATTAAGCACCAAGTTGAAGTCCCCACCTATGAGACATGGGATTCCGCTCCACTTAGCCAGGACCCCAGTTAGTTTATCCAAAAAGGAGGACTGGTTTGGGGCGTAAATGGAACCTATCACTAGTATTTGACCATTCAATCGCCCTTTCACAAATACATATCTACCCTCAGTGCCCATCACTTCCTCCTCACTCGCAAATGGGACCCCAGCCCTCATCCACATTAAGGCACCACTCGCATTGGGCAGAGTAGGCGGTACCATATATTTGGCCTCTCCATCTCCTGCGCAGGCGCTCCAGCTCGGTATGTGTCATGTGCGTTTCCTGCAGTAAAGCTATGCTAGCGGACCTACGCTGTAGGTAGGAGTAAATTGAGTATCTGCACGTTGGCGTGTGCATGCTCCGCACATTCAATGTGACTTTGTACGTTTTCAAGTCATATCTGGTCAGTGCGTTGCTTAGCATGAACAAGGGCGAGCAAGACACAGCAGGCCATTGTGTACTCCGAGATAACAATACTGAAAATAAAGCACATATTTGAACTATAACGTGCATAACTATAAAGGGCGAACTCAAGGGTGACGTTCATCCAAACTGGGGTGCCCAACTTTGGCAACAACTATGCTTCTGTGCTGTCAGGTATGGGTGTGTGTGGTATGCGACTACCCGGATTTGGGTTTCCCTAGGTATTGTGACATTATTGTTAGTGATTCCGACTGACCCGTTATTGCAGATGAATGTGAGGCTTGTGCGTCGCAGGTCGCGGTGCTATGTAGCTTCTGCATGTGTTAATGTATAGAGTGTCCCTATTCTTCAGCATGTACGTGAATTATCTGGTACTTCAGTAGGATATGCCAAGCTAGTTGCTATGTGTTAGACCTGGCATTTCTTGGTGTGGTTACCCCAGACTTTTTGCCTCTACCTCATCTATTTTTGATGCTGTGACGGATTTCGATTTGCTGGCTTAGATGCTTTGGGCACTTAGCCCCTGCTGTTCAGTGTTAAAGTGTAAGTGCTCCCTGTATAAAGTGTTATGGTAATTGGTTGTCCATAATTGGTATGTGTGTCTTACCATTAAAGTTCCTAGTAATGTGCACTATGTGTGCCAGGGCTGGTGATGTAAATGCTACTAGTGGGCCTGCAGCACTAGTTTTGCCACCCACACAAGTAGCCCTAAAAAGAGATCTCAGGTCTGCCACTCCAGTGCCTGTGCATAGTTTGGTAACTGCCTTGTTGTCCTGACAAATGCACCCACTTGTCAGGCCTTACCTTTCCTTTTTATGCGTATCAGACACCCGTTTAGGAGGCACTGATAAAGATCAATTTACAATGGTCAGGCGATTTCAGTAGTTGTTTCCTAAGTTAGATTTGCCCGGCGTAAAAACGCCTCTAATACCATACGAAGTTATTCAATAAAGAGGCAGGCGCTGGAGACTGGAAGACAGGAAACAAGTTTTATTCCGGCGGAGTAGAACACGTCAGATCGGACAACAAGGTATCGTCTCGAGGTGCTCTCTCAACCTCTCTGAGACCTGGTCTTTTATACACTGGTTCAAGACATGTGAACGTCCTTTATTACAACAGGGACATTGTAGAGCATGAGAATGACATCAGAACGATATCCCTGTCACCCCCCAATTCCAGCCCATTCCAACACATGACAACAGTAGAGACTCTTTCCCCTCATGTGATTGGGAGGGGGCTATCACGCAGCTGAGGGTTCTGCCGATTCCTTTGGAATGTGTGCGCCTGATCGAATCTCTGGGGGTGGAGGGTCGTGATCAATAGTGGCTTCTTTCAGGAAAGGCGAGTGCATACAGTAATGGGCAATAAACTGTATCCTCGGGCTAAAGGATGACCAGCGGTCCGTGCTGACGTTCAGGCTCAGAGGAAGGGGTCATCAAAGGAGGGGTATTCATGGACGGAGAGGAGGTGTTGGTCAGGCGCGGGGTGCGATTCCCTGGGACAGAGTCATGGGAGGGGAGGGCTCATGACTTGTGCATGAGAGAGCGGGGGCAGTCAGGGTGCATGGGGACGCTTGCAGGGTCAGGGAAGTGCGCTGATGAGTGATCGTGAACAGGGAGACCATGGTACCTAAAATGGCTGCCGTGTATGCTCGTACGTGGGTCTGCAAGATGGCGTAGATGATGTTCAATACACGAACTAAAATTCCACAGTCCTCCCTTTAACATGTCTCGCCAGCTTGTCAGTTCGCATCAATCCCCATGAGACCACGCACCTCTATTTCGTACAGGGGACTCATGTGCTCATGTTTAAAGTTCAAAGTCTTTGGGCACATACAGTTGGAAATGAGTGCACATAAAGATGGTAAACATTGAATACCTAAACAACACCCACATAGTATCATGATTGGTATTAGCAAAAACGTGAACAGTCTCCATCCCCAGTTCTTTAAAGTGTCCCAGAACCAGCCTCCAAGCGACCATCCTTCCTGTTCCTGGTGAACCTCCGAGGACAGTCTGTGGAGGTGTTCGATTGCTTTGTAGACTGAAGGTGAGTTATCTGGCACGTAGGTGCAACAGCTGGAGCCGATGATGCGGCATGCACCTCCACGGTCGGCCAGAACCACATCTAGGACAAGACGGTTTTGAAGAGCCACAAGGCGGACTGCCTGCAGCTCAGCCGTGTTGTTAGCAAGGATGCCAGCGGTGATGTTAATGGTTGTTTCTAATGCCTGAGTCAGGTGTCGGATTGCGCGGCTATTTGCCATTGGTCCCCACAGAGGAACAAGTCCCTTTGCTGCATCCAGGAACTGGGCTCCGGTGGAGTCGGCTTGTTCAACGTCTGCAGCGCGCTTTTGCCGGTGGTGGTTAGCTGGAGCCACATACGTGGGAGGAAGAATGAAGGCGATGTAGCACGTACCCTTCCAGCCTTTTGGGAGCCACGTGTAAGCTTTGGTGCCACAAAGTACATATTCGGGGAAGCAACAAAGGAGGGGGGGTCAGCTGAGGCCAATGTTTTGGTGATGCGGCAAGAACTGTGACCCACCAGTTGCGTTCCTTGTCCTTCGAGGCATACGAATCCTGTGACATTGATGACAGACAGGGCCGCAGTCAGAGTGGCAGCCGTTTGTTTCCGCAGGTGGGAGAAGGTGGATCTGGCTGGATTGTGGAGCACCTGCATTTCGACCCTTTCTTTGGCAGGGATGTTCGTAAGGAAGGTTGAACCTGAAATTGCGGGACAAAAGGGCTTTCCTGTGTTGTTCGGCCAGAACCCATAGTAGAAGTGCGACACTGTCTGACCAGAAGTGGCGTTGTCCTTGTGGCTTTCTTGCATGAGGATCAACCAGGCGAGGCAAGAGCCGTGAACTGAGAAAGGTGAAGGAATAAAGGGGATGGAGTGTCCGGTAGCATGTGGGAGCAACCCACAGATCCAGCAGTTGGTGGCATTTGCAGCAAGGTTGTGCTGGTGCAACAGTTGTACAAAGGAATTGTTCCAGAATTCCCTACGCCTTTCTCGAAGCTGAGGTGAAAGGGTGATCAGGTGGTGCTCTTTCACGGTGGTTGGCTGGACAGTGGTTGGCAACATTTGGTGAGCGGGTGTGCTTTCCTCCAGGATCCAGAAAGAAGTCATGAGGAGGAGGCAAAAGAGGAAGACAATGAAGAAAGCGATTGTCTTTGATTTGTGCAAATTGTCAGTTTTTGGATTCCTGTAGTGGGTATTTCCTGTTGCTTTCGACGTCTTCTTATCTGGCGCTTCCATCATCTTCTTATCTGGCGCTTCCATCATCTTCATCTTCAAGGTGCTCGGTAGTGGGCAGAACCACAGACTTAGTTTAGCTTCTCTCCAGGTAACCCTTGGTTGCTTTGGGTCACCGTTCTGAGATTTTTAACTTAGTCAGTGGCCTACTTAGCCGAAGCTCCCTCCTTTCGATGCAGGAAATACCCTTCTCGAGATGGCACAGTAGGATCAGAGTGTTTTGCAAGTTCAAGTGCCTCGGTATCAGGATAGCAGTTCAGTGATGGTCGGTCTTTGTTCAGGAGCTCTTCTTGGGTGCTGACGTTGTCTGTCGTGGCCAGGGTCGAGGAAATCTTTTTGCAGTGATGGGCGTGCAGCCAGTGCTTCTTCCCCTCCACTCGAAGAGCCGTCCGAGTGGTGATCAGTACTTGCCAGGGGCCCGTCCACCGGGGTTCCAGACTCTTTGCTCGTTGAAAGTTCCGGATCAAAATATAGTCGCCCGGTTGGATATCGTGACCGGGACCCCTGGAAGCATCGGGGATGGCCTGCTGCACCTGTTGATGAATGACAGACAAAGTTTAGTTTGGGGGCAGTCCAGAGGTTCATAGGCCGTCCAAACACAACTTCGTAGGGGGTCAAGTGGTGCTTAGTGGGGGTGGAGCGCATCGATAGTAATGCCAGTGGAAGGGCATCTGGCCACTTAAGTCCTGTGGTGGCCACTATCTTTGACAGTTTCAGTTTCAGTGTGGCGTTGTGTCGTTCAACCAGGCCAGCGGATTGGGGGTGGAAGACCGCATGGAACCTTTGTTTGACCCCCAACCCCTTCAGGATAAGTTGGATAACTTCAGCTATGAAGTGGGGGCCATTGTCGCTCCATAAAATTCGACAAAGGCCGTAGCGAGGGAAAAACTCCTTCAATAGTACTTTGGCAGTAGTCATGGCAGTGTTATCACGGGTCGGATAGGCTTCCACCCATTTGCTGAAGGCACATACAATGACTAATACGTACTTCAAGCCTTGGCACCTCTCTAGCTGGATGTAATCCATCTGGAGGACCTCAAAGGGGTGTTCGGGGATCCCAAACCCTCCCCGGGGTACCACAGTTCCTTTCCCGGGGTTGTGTTGTAAGCAGATAAGGCACTGTTGGACTAGGCGTTTGGCTGAGTCGGGGATCTTGCCGTTATGCCAGACTTTGGAAATGAGTTCGATCATGGGGGCAGAACCTATGTGAGCAGGGGAATGTGCCATTGTCAGTATGGGAATCAAGTATGCATCAGGCAGCAACCATTTGTTTGTGTCCTTTGTCCGCCAGCAGCCTTCATCGTCCCTTAGACCCACCCGTGCCCACTCAGTCAGTTCGTGTGGTGTGCTGGTCGATTGGATATCCCTGATCGTTTCCCTAGCGTTGGTCCATTTTTCTGCTTGTGACCTGGTCACATACATGCGTGTCGTGGCCCTATTCTCAGCTGTGGTTCGGGCAGTGATGTCGGCTAGTGCGTTTCCCTGTCCAACTAAATCTGTCACCTTCTTGTGTGCCTGACATTTGATCACTGCTAATCGTGTGGCGAGAAGGACTGCTTCAATCAGGGCGGAGACTAAATCTCCGTGAAGGATGGGTGTACCATGGGACGTCAGGAATCCCCTTTCCCTCCACAGGATCCCAAAATGATGAACTACCCCGAAGGCGTACTGGCTGTCCGTGTAAATGTTCGCCGTGGTTCCTGCTGCTATGATACATGCTCGTGTGAGGGCAATTAGTTCTGCTGCCTGTGCGGATCGTTGGGTGATGCAAGCTGTTTCAACTACTGTTCGAGCAGTCGTTACCGCAGAGGCAGCAGAAGTGGTGCCGTCTGGGAGTTTGATGCAGGAGCCATCTACCCATAGTTCTCCGTCAGGATCTGTGAAAGCAATGTCTCGGAGGTCAATTCTACTCCTAGTCTGCTCGTCCGTGAGGGTCACACAGTCGTGTATAGGGGGCACATCGGGGTCATTTTCGGGCAAGGGTAACAGTGTAGCAGGATTCAATGTCGTGCATCTCTTCAGGGTGATGTGGGGCGCAAGTAAAGTCAATTCGTATCCTGTCAGTCGTGCACTAGTCAAGTGTTGAGTCTTGGTCTGGTTCAAAAGGGTGTCAACTGCATGGGGTACTAATACTGTGAGAGAGTTCGAAAGTACAATTCCCTCACTCTGTCGGATAGAGACAGCAGCAGCAGCTACTGCTCGAAGGCAGGCTGGTAGAGCTCTGGCGACTGGATCAAGAGTGGCAGAGAAGTGGGCACAAGGGCGCTGTTTGGCGCCGATGGGCTGAGTTAGAACAGACAATGCGCATCCCTCCCTTTCGTGAGTGAAGAGGGAGAAGGGCTTGGAGTAATCTGGTGTTCCTAGAACGGGTGCCGAGCAAAGGGCATCTCGCAACTCCTTAAAGGATGCTTGGCATTCGGGGGTCCACGGGAGTGGGAACGGAACATCTTTGGCCAACAGGGAAATTAGGGGTTTTATAATGAGACTGAAATTTGGTAGCCATTGTCGGCAGAAAGAAGTAAGGCCTACTAATGAACGGACTTGCTTCTGTGTTTTTGGAATAGGGGTGTCTAGGATGGTTTGGATTCGGTCGGGTGTAAGTTTTCTCCCTTCTTTGGACAGGAGATGACCTAGGTATGTTACTTGGGACTGACAGAACTGCAGTTTCTTTTTGGAGACTTTGTGGCCATTCTCCGCGAGAAAGTGCAAGAGTTGGATGGTGGCTGTGATTGCAAGTGGAGTGGTGTCGGCCGCCAAAAGGATATCATCGACATATTGGATCAACACTACTCCATCTGGTAGCTGGACGGCGTCCAGCTGCCTTTTCAGGGATTGGCTGTAAATGCTGGGACTTTCAGTGTAGCCCTGGGGAGCTCTACAAAAGCGGTATGAACGGTTCTTTAAAGTGAAGCCGAAGAGATAACGGCTGTCTGGATGGATGGGGATAGAGAAAAATGCATTTTTAAGATCTATAACGGTGAAGGTGGTGGCAGTGGACGGGATGAGGGTCAGAATGGTGGCGATGTCTGAGACTACGGGGTACTGTGGCACCACCACTTTGTTGACTTCCCGCAGGTCGATGATGAAGCGGTACGCTTTCTCATCCCCCTCGTCTTGCTTCTTAACAATGGGTAGGATAGGACTATTGCAGACATTACTAACCACTTCCTCTACCACTCCTGCATCTACCAAGGACTGAATAATCGCTACCAATGCCTTCTCGCCTTCGGGCGATATCCGGTACTGTGGGAGTTTCGGGAGTATTGCATCTGGTCGAACAGTTATGTGTACAGTATCGATCATCATTCGTCCTACATCCGAGTCGTTTCTGGCCCATAGGTGCAGGGGTAGCGAATCGAGCAAGGATAGGTCAGCATCGGTTATGGCGTACATATGTCGTGCGGGGTAGGGTCTGGACATGCTCGGGTTGTCGTACAGGATGACTCGGACTCCATCCGGGGAACACCTAATAGTAGCTCGGAAATGCTTCAGTAAATCAATACCCATAATAGCGTCAGGGGAGTTGGAGGAGAGCAGAAACGTTGTGTCAGTGGGATTGTCTTCTAGGTCAAAGGAGATAGGTACAGACAGGGGGTTAGTGGAGGGCGTCCCATCGAAACCTATCGAGGTAATGTGTGAGCCAGACAAGGGTGCCCTTGGAATCAGTCGTTTTGATAACACACTACGTGTCGCTCCAGTGTCTCCAAAAATGGAGACTTTGTACCCAGGACCTTAGCAGTGACATAAGGACCTTGCTGGTCAACACAGAGCTCGACTGGATCCCTCCCTTGCCCCTGGCAGTCCTATGCAGAGTCGTGATCATTGTAGCCATCGGACTGTTGGCACTGATTCTGTCGGGGGCGGTCAAATGTGTTTGATCTACCAGATCGGTCATTGGTGGTGTCGTGAGTCTGTCCTCGTCCCTGCCCTCCAGTTTTGGGGCCATTTGCCATGTCCCTTGTCTCTTTATTTTTAATCAGTTCCCGAAGGGCTAGGCATTGAGACTTCCAATGTCCAAATTCTTTACAAAATGCACATTGGTTCTCGTCAAGGTCGGTTCGTGGAGCGCCAGGGGTGGGGTTGCGGTCTCTAGGGGCCGAATTCCTAGGGGCATTTGACTGGTAGTTCCCCCTATACCGTTCCCTCCCTGTGGTCACTCCCTGTAGTTGTGCAATCATTACTCGTTCCTTTAGGTCCTTTTTCTTTTTCTCAGTTGCCCTTTCGTTCTCGTTCTTTTGGTGTTCGTAATACTGAGCCATCTGAAGGATAGCTGCAGGTTTAGAGGCTCCCCAACTACTTTCGCTAGTCTGTAACTTTTGGGAGACCTCTTGCGATAGCCCCTTTACGTAGTTCTGCACGAATAGGTGTTGTCCGGTTGCGGTGGTCATGTCTTGGCCACTGTAGTCGGAGAACACTGTTTCAAATCGTGAGAAGTATTCTGATACGTCCTCCTGAGGTTTCTGGCGGCAGGCCGTGACTATCGACCAGTCTACCTACTTTTCTGGGATCAACGTTTTCAGCTTCTGCACTATTTTGTCAGGGAGTTCCAATATGTCTTTTACAGGTTTCTGTCCGGGCTCTCGCTGCCTATCTAGTTCATCGAGTTTTGTCCAGGTGTGTCCGAACAGATCTGTGTGGTCGGCTCTCCGGATTTGCTTCCACACATCAGCCGGCAGACACAACCCGAAAAACAAATCCATGTCCGCTAGAGTCATTATGGTTGAGCCCAAGGCTGTGCCTAATTCGGTATAGAATGCTGTAGGGTTCTTTCTTAAATCGGGCAGGGTTTGTCTAAAAGTTAAAATATCTTGCCGATCCCATGGTTGGTAAACCCAGTTGTACACAACCCTCCCTTTGGCATCTGCATGGTTGATATCATCGTTTGTTCCTTGACCTCTTGGGGGAACCCAATAGGGGGCAGCTTCTCTGATAGGCATCATGGTGTTGGCTGCTTCTAGTGAGGGTTCACTCGTCTCAGGGACTGTGATCTTGACCTCTGGTTTCTGTTCCGCGAGGTGGCGGAAGACCTCAAGCGTTTGCATGAAGAGGTCCGTCACATCACTTTCAACCCCATCTCCGACATCAACCCTTCTATATAGAGCCGTCACTTTAGCAGGACCCTTAGTCTGGTACCTATCCTCATATGCGTTCAGAGTGTGGTAGCTGAACCGTAAAATAAAATGCCGTCTGTGACTACCGGCATGTGAGTTGTGCATATTCATCGTATATTCTTCACTCTCCTTCCGTTCTACCAGGGTTTTTGCTATCTGGTCGATTCCATCCCGCTCATCTTTGCTCAACCTATTTGGTCTGGCTGTTAACTGTTTGCCAGTCTCAAGTTCATCTGGTGTTGTTACCAATGTGGCTGGTGCGAAGGCCGTAAGAGCCGGGGCACTAGCGCTAGGGTTACCCTCGACTGCACTCTGGACTGGTGAGTGTTGTGCTAGAGGCTGGCAGGGAGCATAAGGAGGAGGCATGTAGATCATTGGAGGACCGAGCAGTAACTCGTCATTTGCTCGATGTTTGGAGGGAATCTCCAGGTAGAGCGTAGAGGTGGTCCTGACAGGGCATTGGCCTGTCAGTCCTGATTCTTGTGTTTGTTTAACTTCCTCTCTTCTTCTTATTTCTTCATCTAGTTCTTTTGCGGCCAGATGGGCTGCTTTTCGTAATTCTTTCACTGTTTTTGCTTCCTCTTTTTTCCTGCGATGCTCTGCTTCTTTGCGCCACATGCCGATACTATCGAGCATAGTGGACGTTACCTTATTTATTTTTACAGCTGCTTCTAGTGTTTTTATTTTATTTTCATCAAAAGAACCTATCAGTGGCCACTGGTTTTTAGGATCCCTTTTTGTATATTTATGCCATAACTTACTATAAGCTATAGCGACTAGTCCTTGCTTAGTAAACATGTCCTTATTAGGGGTGCCTTCCAGTGGAGCTGGATGGTCCATCTCTAATAAGCGGTCCGGGTTGACCCAACTATGAGCCAATGGGGAGAAGATAGGCATGACGGATTACAATGGGGGGCAAAAGCCTGCACTACCTATCCTTTCCCTATTTGCAAAGACTGGACAGAATATTCTATTCTACGCTATTTGCAAACAGGGAATACCTCCAGAAAGAACCAATTCCCAAAACAGTCAATGTTTGGGCAAACAATCAATCAATAAAGGAACGAAATAGGTACGACGTGTTAAATTTTTGCGTTACCTACCCTTCACTATCGGCAAAGGGAGAGAGAATATCCCTATTCTTCCCGTTTGCAGGCAGAGAAGATTCCTAAGAGAACCAACTTTGAACAATTCAATGCTCGATTCAATCAATCAATCAATGGGGAGAAAAAAATAGGCACGACGTGTTAAAGTTTTGCGTTGCCTACCCTTCACTATCTGCAAAGACTAAACAGAGTATGGCGATTCTGTGTTTGTTTGCAAATAGAGAATCTCCCAGAAACAATCAATAGGAAATACTAGTATTATCAAACAATCAATCAATCAATCAATTTCGCAATTTGTCGTGTGTCACGACCTTACCCGGACTGCATGGACAGTTTCTCGTCTTCCGCTTCCAGCGCCCGATCGTCCTCTACTCTCTGTTGCTATCGCGGCACTCCTGGTGGTTCCCAGTCAGGACCGTAGATCACTCGGGAGAGGTCTGCTCGGAATCAGTGAAGTTCAGATGATCGGCTGTCAGACGAGGGTCTATTGGACAGGAGCTCTTCCGATCGTTGCAGTCGTTCACTCTGTCGTTGGGACCTCTCCCACTGGATCCACGTGTCGCTGATGGGCCCCGCGTTTGGGACGCCAATTGATAAAGATCAATTTACAATGGTCAGGCGATTTCAGTAGTTGTTTCCTAAGTTAGATTTGCCCGGCGTAAAAACGCCTCTAATACCATACGAAGTTATTCAATAAAGAGGCAGGCGCTGGAGACTGGAAGACAGGAAACAAGTTTTATTCCGGCGGAGTAGAACACGTCAGATCGGACAACAAGGTATCGTCTCGAGGTGCTCTCTCAACCTCTCTGAGACCTGGTCTTTTATACACTGGTTCAAGACATGTGAACGTCCTTTATTACAACAGGGACATTGTAGAGCATGAGAATGACATCAGAACGATATCCCTGTCACCCCCCAGTTCCAGCCCATTCCAACACATGACAACAGTAGAGACTCTTTCCCCTCATGTGATTGGGAGGGGGCTATCACGCAGCTGAGGGTTCTGCCGATTCCTTTGGAATGTGTGCGCCTGATCGAATCTCTGGGGTGGAGGGTCGTGATCAATAGTGGCTTCTTTCAGGAAAGGCGAGTGCATACAGTAATGGGCAATAAACTGTATCCTCGGGCTAAATGATGACCAGCGGTCCGTGGTGACGTTCAGGCTCAGAGGAAGGGGTCATCAAAGGAGGGGTATTCATGGACGGAGAGGAGGTGTTGGTCAGGCGCGGGGTGCGATTCCCTGGGACAGAGTCATGGGAGGGGAGGGCTCATGACTTGTGCATGAGAGAGCGGGGGCAGTCAGGGTGCATGGGGGACACTTGCAGGGTCAGGGAAGTGCGCTGATGAGTGATCGTGAACAGGGAGACCATGGTACCTAAAATGGCTGCCGTGTATGCTCGTGCGTGGGTCTGCAAGATGGCGTAGATGATGTTCAATACACGAACTAAAATTCCACAGTACAAGGTACCCCCCTGGGCAGGGTGCAGTGTATATGAAAGGTAGGACATGTACAGAGGTGTGTACCATGTCCTGACAGTGAAATACTGCCAAATTTGTTTTTCATTGTTGCAAGGCCATCTTGCCCATAGGACAGAATGGGGAATGCTGTGTCAAATATTTCCAGCATATCTTCCCATAGACATAAGATGGAGAGATGGAGTTTAGTGTGTCTGAACTCAGAATTTAATAACACATCTTTTTGTGAAGATGGCTTTTAAATTGTGTGTTTAGAAACCACGCTTTTAGAAGTGGCTGTTGTCTTGTCTTAAACCATCCTGGGTGCCTCTGCCTGTTTGTGTTTTGACCGTCTGGGTTTGGATGTGACAGGGTCTTGGGAGTGTCCTGAGACCAGAGAGGAATATGTGAGACAGCAACAGGCTGGCCTGCATTTGATGTGGGGGGAGGAGTAGCCCCCTGGATGTGAAGAGGGTTGTGTTGCTGCCTCCAAAGGATGGCTCCACCTCCTGCTGAGCGTATGAGGCTCAGACTCTCACTATCAAAGGAAGAGGGTGTGCACTGGCAGGAAGACACCCAGGTCTGGTTTGGACCGGGCTCAGAGCCTCCTGAACACAAAGACTTCAAAGGCTTTTAGGGGTATAAATGTGAGAGCTGAAACCCCTGAACTCAAGACTGAAATCTAGACTGAAAAAGGATTGAAACTAGTTCATGATCAATAGGAACCTCTGCCAAAGAAGCTGAAGAGACTGAAGAGAAGGACTGCCCTTGCTGTGTGCTCTAGGGCTGGCCTGCAGTTTGCTGATTTGACTAAGGAGAGGACAAAGGACTTTGCTTTGTGCTGTGTCCCCCTGCTTGTGAGGACTTTGCTGTGTGCTGTGTCCTGAAATAGCATGTCCCCAAGGGACCGAGGAGAGCTGGTCCCCTGTTGTGGAAACTCAGGAACATCAAAGTTTTTAACTGTGTCTCAGCGACGCTTGGTTTGTGTGCTTTTGCATGCCTGAGACTGCCGTGTGGTACGTGGTGCTGTTTACGAGGTGCACCATGACCGCATTGCCCCGCAGCGTGAAACATCGTCCACGCGGCTGCATTGCTGTTTGTGGCCCCAGCCGTCATTGTAACTGAGGGTGTGAATAAAGCTCGCCGCCACCTCCAGAGCCCATGACGGCATTGCCCCCGCAGCGTGAAACATCATCCACACTGCTGTATTTCTGTTTGTGGCCGGAGCTGTCATCGTAACTGAGGCTGTGAGTGAGGATCGCCACCGCCGGCCCGAGCCGCAACGTGCTAAAGGATTTCCTGAAGCTAAGGAAGCTGCAAGGTGAAAGGGATCGTTGTTCACCAAAAGGAATCTGCCCAAGATCGTCAACGAAGGAGAATGCACCGCCGTAACCTGTCTGGCTACAGCATTGTCTAACAACCACCCGCAACGTCATCGAGGCTGCCCAATAGGACGTCCGACGAGCTGGGGGAGAGAGAGAGGCAGCCCACTCCCCAGGTAAGCCTTGGACTTCAGCCGGGAGCCGCAAGCGTGTGTGGCCTGTGGAGGCGTGCAGGAGGAGTGCAGGAGTGTTTGGATCTCTTTCCCCCTGCACCGCATTAGATGCGCTGCGTCCCCGAGCGGCCTGCACCGGCCCAGCAGTACCAGGGCCGCCCCTTTAAGCTTACGACCATTGTCTCTGCTGATGGGGCCTAGTGGGGCCCGAGTTGACTGTGCAGATTGGCTGATAGCATTATTCTTGCATTACGAACTGCCTGATTCTTGCATTACAAACTGCCTTATTCTTGCATTACGGACCACATTATTCTTGCATTACGAACTGCCTGATTCTTGCATTCCGAACCGCATTATTTTTGCATTACGACTAGCGTTATTCCTGCGTTACGAACTGCATTAGTGCGGGCATTAAGGACTGTCTTATTACTACATTTCGAACTGCATTACGAACTGCATAGCATTGCATTACGACTGCATTAGATCATCGTGAACTGCTCATTAATACTGCAAGAACCTACAAGTGTTTGCTGGCCTAATAACCAGCAAAGTGAAATATTACGAATATGCATATGTTGGATTTCTATCATTTGGTCTCATCGTATTCCTTTTGATAAAGATACCGCTATTTTTATAAAACCAGTGTGGTGTCCATTTGTGGTGTTATCACTGTGTTACTGGGAGTGTGGTTGCAAATACTTTACACATTGCCTTGGGCATAAGCCTGGCTGCTCGTGCCAAGCTACCAGGGGGTGAGCAGGGGTTATCTAAGAGGGTGTCCCTCCTTTCCCTGACTTGAAGCAAGGGTTCCTATTTGGACTAAGGTACCTACCTCAGCCAACTAGAGATCCCTAGTTCTAACACTATGCACATGTTTGTTTAACATCTTATTTCAGGGAGGCTCGCACACAGTCATATTATGTCATCTGATGTCTGTGGCATGACATCTGGTTGGTGTGGTCTGTCGAGGTCGTCTGGTTAAACCACTGGCGGTTGTCGATCCAGAAGGTCACAGTCCGTGCGCTGTACCGCGGCCCCAATCGTTGCGGTCACTTGTATTGCATCTTGCCTCTTTATTCTCCTCTGCTCAGAGTCAGAAGCAGTGACAAACGAGATTGCACCTTTGGGGTCTCCTCGCCTGCCACAGCGGCAGCTTCTCCTGCCAGGCCGCACCAGGGTGTTGTCCATACGTGGCCTGGGCCCTGTCCACAGGCACCTTTCGCGACCACCCTGAGTCTGGCTGTGAAGAGAAGGGAGTAGTGGATATCCAAATCGTGGAGTTGACGCTTCACTGCTGTGTAGGTGCTACTGCGCCGCTGCACCTGTGCTACTGTGCCTCTGCACCTGTGCTGTGTAATCTGGGAACACAATGATTTGACTGCCTTGGACTCTGATATCTGCAAGTTTGTGGGTTTCCCACAGTACCGCATATATGTCTCTATAATTGAGCAGTTTGAATAGAAATGGTCGTGGGTGGGCTACCGGGGGAGGTTTATGGGATAGTACCCGTGCGCCCTCTCAACCACATACTGCGGCGACAGCACGCCGGTTAGCAACAGTTCCCTGAGCCAGCGCTTGAGGTATTCCTCCAGAATGCATCCTTCTTCTCCTTCCGGAAGGCCCACTACTCGGACGTTGTTGCGGCGTGAGTGCCCTTCCGCATCTTCCACTCTGTCTTCTAACACAAAGATACGGTCTAGCAGTTGGGATGTGGGTGACCCGCCCAGTCGAAGAACATGGCTGCTAGCAGACGCGGCTAGTCGGGAGGCTCCAGAGGCTTGGGTGTCCGGGTGGCTTTACGAGATGTGAGCGCTTCGGAAAAAAAGTTATATTTTGACTGCCTTCATCTTTAGAACATCGAGGGCACTGAAATAATTCTTTTTTTGGGCGGATTGCTGTCTTGTTCGTACTTGGGAGCCGCAGCTGGAACCGCGGCAACAAACGAACGAACGGAGGAACCGCGACGATAAGCAAACGGAGGAAGGCGGGGCTGGGAACCTGGAGTGCTTGGAGTGCATGGTGACGGGCTGAGTACCCGGGAGCAGACGTAGCGCCGTTTGGTTAATGTGGAACGAAGTAAAGGAGAAGAGGGAAAGTGGAGACGGTAATCAGATTGGATCTCCTTGCATTTCTTCGGTGTGTACCTCGCACGCTAAGGCAGTCTGGAGAAGCATTTCGGCTCAGAGGCGGCGAAAGCCGTTATTATTCCTACAACACGAACTACCTTCGTCAACCCCAAGGTAAGAGTGCAACAGGGGCTTATTCGATGGGTTAAGGCAGAATATGAACTTAGGAAAGGGAGAAGGGATGGGTATAGGCTTTCCTACTCCAGGGGTGATTCTGGAACTACGCAATTGAAACTACTTAACCCACAATGCACTGGGCTACGAAACTTTCTTCCTGAATGGGGAAAACATAGGCATAAAGTTGATGGTGAGATAGTGTCATCAGTATTCTCATCTCGTATGCCAGGAAGAGAGACTCAAGGACGCCAGGCTTCTGGGTATACGCTCAGAAGTAAGGGAGGAAAGCACCCTGCTTTAAATGGCTCTATAGATACTCCATCATCGGCGGTGGCTAAATCTAAGGTGAAATCTCAAAAAAAGGCTGGTAAAAAGAGCACTGCTAAAACACAGAAGCCTGTTGCAAAGGTTAAACCTCCTCCGTCATTGAAGGCTTATTTTAAATCAGTGCCCTCAGTACTGGAACTTAAACATTTTGATAGGGCCTCAACAGTGGAGCCTTTAAGGGAGTTACAAACATTTAACAAATATCAGCCGTTAGAAGATCTAGAAGCATCTCAAGGCTTCGAGCAGACAGCGACCTTAAAACACAACACAATGCAAAGTTCTGAAATTAAAGAAAATGAGTTGAAAGGACAGGCCTCCACTCCAATAACTAATACCAATAGTGAGGTTGATATACCATCAACTCCCTCGGATATATCGGCCACAGATCAGTCCGTTATATTAATGTTACAAGCCCTTAGCCATGAGGTTAAAAGTGGTTTCTTAGCGTCACAGAACAACCAGCAAGAGATAAAATTGTACTGTGAGAAGCTGGAAGAAAATTTGATTTACTCGCTGCCAGAACTACTGCACTGGAGTCCTCGGTAGCAGACCTCAAAGTGCTTGCTACCCAACACTCTAGAAAACTTGAATATTTCAGACAGCGTGAACAGGGGTATCAAGAAAAGATGGAGTCCTTAGAAAATGCGCAAAGAAGGAATAATTTGCGCCTCCTGAAAGTCCCCGAAGGGGCCGAGGGGGGAAATATCAAAGAGTTTGTGGCTAAATTAATAAAACAAACGATCCAGGTTGAGTTGTCAGAAGAAGAAATAATGAGAGACATCCAACGAGTCCATAGGGACCCATTCAGACTGAATCCAAATAAAAGTAGACCCAGGAAGATCTTAGTTCACTTTCTGACTTACACCCTAAAAGAAGAGATACTTAATAGGGCTTTAAAAAGTAGCTCTTTGTTGGTAGATGGCTTTTCATATCAGATTAGATCTGATTTATCTTCAATTAGAACATCTAGGCAGTGGGAGCTTGGTAAACTACTTGATCCTTTTAAACAACTTGGCGCTACTGCTCAACTCAAGTTTCCCGCATCCCTAAAAGTGATGTACAAAAATAAAATGAAAGTCTTAAAAAGGCTTGATGAGGCAGAAGAATATCTCCAACTACTCACGGATGACAATAAGAGGGAGCAAGGCAAATAATATTACACGCCATAGTATTATCATTACATCCTAAGCTTTGTATTTTTAGCTATACCAACATTTAATAGTATCCGGACACCCAGGGAAGGAGCCTCAATGGCCTGAGTTAGGCCAAGAGAAAGAAGGGGGGTTCTCCAGGGGAGCACGGGGGGGAGGTCTGTACAGGGGGGGGAGGCATGGGCACTGGGTGGGGGGCATTCGGGAAAAAAAAAAAAACAAATGTCCAAATCACCAAATTTGATACTTAGTCGTTCATACTCAGTGAAGAAAAAATGTCACAGGATAGGATAGCTTTGTCGGCTTATATTAAGATTATGCCATGGAATGTAAATGGTTTAAGGGTCAAATGTAGAAGAAAGAGGATATTCCAATATTTAAAGGATGCACCTGAGTATATTTTTATTATACAAGAGACTCACTCTACCGAACAAGAATTAAAAGACATGTGTATTAAGAAAAAATGGATACAGCATGTAATATCCACTTAGCAGCAAACTTCTAATAAAGGGGTGGCTATACTGATTAAATCTAATCCGGAATTTACGTTGTTACTCTCAAGATCTGATAAAAAAGGGAGATGGGTCATAGCAAAAATAAAATACCATTCTTATAAATTCACAATTGTAGAATATTATAGTCCGAATTTAGATGATACACTCCCTCTTAAAGAACTTTTGGTTGAGCTTTTGGATTTTGAGGATCCTGTGATTTTTGCAGGGGATTTTAATTTAGTACTTGATCCACAATTGGATAAGTCATATAAATTAAAGCTCTCTCATAACCCTAAAACTAGATCCGTATTATTAAATGCAATCCACCAGTTTGGTTGGAATGATATATGGCGGAAGAAATATGACACAAAAGGAGAATTTACATTCCATAATAAGAAACTGCGTCACAAATCCAGATTAGATTTTTTTTTTATTGCAGAACACCTATGTGAGCAAGTGGAGGAGGTAAAACATCTAGGTGCGCATATCTCAGACCATTCCGCCGTTACTTTAACTCTTAAATTGTCAGGCCCACAGTGTACCAAAAGATGGACTATAGATAGGAGTATTCTTTTGGAAGAAGAAGTAATAGAGAAGTTGCTTGTTGAATCAAATGAGTTCTTTGAATTTAACTTAGGTACAGCTGCACTTCCGGTCGTTTGGGATACATATAAAGCTTTTTTGAAAGGACGGCTATTGGCACTTCAACTTGCTAAACACAAAGCATACAGGGCAAAGATTTCGCAGATCGAATCATTAAGGTCCTAGAACGAGCTTTATTTGATCCTATTTTAGAAGCAGGAGTCAATATTAAAGAAGATCTGATAGCATGTAAATTGCAGCTGGAGGAGATATTAGATGAAACACTGAGGAAACGAGGGCAGGCTAGCTATCTGGCACACTTTGAATATGGCGAAGCTAGCGGGAAGCTCTTAGCCTGGAAGACGAAAAAGGAACAGAAGAATAATAATATCAAAGGAGTACAGCTGAGTAATACTGATGCGATTTCAGAGAACAGTGCTGATATTGAACAGGCTTTTTTCCATCACTTTGAAGAAGTATATGAAGAGGGTTTAGTTCCACATCAAGAATTAATCCAGAAGTGGCTTAATCAATATCAGGTTCACAGTCTTGATGACCAGACATCGGAGATTATAAACAGAGAGAGATTAGCTTGACCGAAATAGCTTCTGCAATTGACTCTGCTAAAAGAAGCAAGGCCCCGGGTCCGGACGGGTTGCCTTCTGAGATCTATAAAGTCTTAGCACCGGTAATCACACCAGTTCTGCAGAAGCTTTTTACATTTATATTTGAGGAAGGCGGAAAAATTCCTGCTTCCTGGAATGAAGCTATAGTTGTTCTTATCCTTAAGCCATTGAAGCCGACGTCACAGTGTGATTCATATAGGCCAACCTCTCTTCTTAATTCAGATTATAAGTTTATGGCAAAAATCTTGGCTGAGAGATTGAATGGGGTAGCAGGTTCCCTACTACACCTAGATCAGAAGGGCTTTGTCAGAGGTCGTTCTATACAAGATTTAATACAAGCTTTAGTAGGTGCAATTGATGTTGCCTCTCACCATAAAATTCCACTAGCGGTTATTACATTAGATGCTGCTAAGGCTTTTGACCGCGTTAATTGGGAATTTCTGGCTAAAGTACTAGAAAGGTCTAATTTGGGTAGAAACTTTTGTAGATCAATAGCTGCATTTTACCAAGCTCCAACAGCTAGAATATTAATAAATGGAAGCCTATCTTTCCCCATAAAAATTAAAAGAGGGACAGGACAGGGGTGTCCTCTCTCACCCTTGCTCTTCGATCTATACATTGAATCATTCGCTGAAAAGATCAGACAAGATCAGAATAGTCTACCATTTAAACACAATAACTAGGAGAAAAATGTCTCTTTATATGTGGATGATTTGATGTTATATACATCAGACCCCATTATGGCAATCCCCCTTATATATAGTGCAGCAGATCAGTTCGGTCAAATTTCTGGATATCAGATTATTCAATCTAAATCAGAATGTATGTGTTGGAATATAACATCCTTAACCTTAATTCCAATTCTAAAATATGAAATCAGATATCTGGGAGTACAAATCACGCAGGATATACACCAACTGGCCGATAAAAATCTCGCAAAAATTGAGAGGGAAATAGCGGACTCTTTAAAAAGCTGGTCACTTCTCCCTCTGACCTTAATTGGAAGAGTCAACATTGTTAAAATGATGCTGTTACCTAAAATGATATTTATATTTAAAAATATTCCACTTGCTTTTAAGGAAGTCCGATTAAGTAAGATTCAAGCTAAATGGAACTCATTTATTTGGGCCTCAAAGGGTATAAGGATCGAATGGAAAAAGCTACGAAGAAGGAAAGGCAAAGGTGGGCTATGTGCACCAGATCTGAGAATATATGCCTGGACTCTATTACTTAAGGCAGGAATAAGGCTATTTGATTCTCCAGCAGGGACCGAAACAGTTGTTTCAGACTATGTTATCTGAGATTCAGGGAGGGACTCAGGGGTTTTCTGTTTAAGTTTGGTGATACGCGTTTTTTTAAGAAGGTGCGTTTAAAGGTCCTTAGAGATATGGCATATGTGTGGGCCAGAGTAAGAAAGGTGTTGAACATTTCATATTATTCTGCGATGGCACCAATTTGGGACTCACCAGGTTCTCCAGAGTGGACCAAAGACTCATTATCCATTCCACTTCAGAGCGCAAATATCAAATTTTGGGGCCAATTAATCCCGTAAGGGGACCTCTTGAGCTGGGAGGAGATTTCTGATCTTACGGACAAAAACTTATCTAAATTTAAATATTTACAAATCAGAAGTTGGGCCCAAGCCATGACAGTGGATATAGGTGCCAAGGGGGCTCTGGAGGAACTTTTATTGAAGAGAACAAGAAAAGTAAAAACATCAGTGCTTTACTGGACAATTCAGGAAGGAGAAGATGGAGAGTTTGGTCTCCCGGAACAACTATGGAGGGATCAAGTTTTGGATGTCGACTTGCAGAATTTATGGCAAGTATCTTTTGATTTACTACATGTTATAGTATCACCTGCCAATTTAAAGCGCAATCACCTGTTTTCTCTCCATAGAATATATTGGTCTCCGGCCAGGCTCGCAAAATTTTCCAAGGGGCCCACTCCATGTTGGCCAAAGTGTAATCTGGAAAAAGCAGACGATCTTCACATGTTTATGACCTGCCCTGCGCTTATGAATTTTTGGTCTGAAATAGAAGAAGGTATGAAAGTGCTCTTTGATTATGATATACAGGTTAGTGTACAATTAGTTTTTTTTGGAATCCCTTCCAATTATGAGGAACTTCCTCAAGACATTAATAAGTTATTTCTTTATTTAATTATTCTTGCGCGTAGAGAAATATGTAAACTTTGGGTGAGTGCAACTGCACCGCTATATGTAGACTGGATTAGAGCAATCAGACATACTCTCAGATTGGATAAGGTGGCTTGGAAGAAAAGGAAACATTTTTGGATTCCATGTATCAACTGGTTGAATAGGTTATGAACGAATTTGTCCAATGATTATGCCTTTTTGCAGAATGGATCACCCTAAGATCAGTTCATGGGTCTGGAAATTTGGAAGAACTGAGCTGAATATATATCTGGCAGTACCGTGAGGTACGTATTGGGTGTCTGCAAAAAGAGCATCCATAAAGATTCTCAGAGATCAAGAACGGGTAGCCCTGCATAGTCCAGGGGTAGGTTGGAACAACTTACTCTGAAAATATATTTTTTTGGCATAAGAGGACTAAAAAAATAAAATAAAAAAAAATAAAAATAAAACAAAGATACGGTCTAGCAGGTCTTGTAGGGCTGCTGTATGGCTCTGTGCGATGGGTTTAAGTTCTGCTAGGGAATGATCATGCGAGTGAACCTTTTCTGCCAGCTTATTGTGATCAGCACGCAACAGGGTAAAGTATGAGGTGACTTTGTCTATCTTAGACTCCAAAGAGGTCCTTGTGTGATCCAGCGTGTCTCCTATCTGTTACACTGCTGCTAGTACTGAGTCCATTTTGATGGAAATTGCTGTTTGCAGCGTCTCTCCGACATTATCCCCCTCCATGTGCACTGTCTCTGGGGCGCCAGAGCGTACATTGGCTAGGTTGTGCATTCGTGCACAGATGGCCCATAGCTAACTTTTGTGCCGAAAGCATTAGTTGGAAGTGTCGGGTATTCAGCTGCGTCAAGGGCTGCGTGTTGGATCGACAGTGGTATCAGGGTGAGCAATGACAGTTGTCCAGTAACGGTCACTATCCAGGTCCACTCACTTGAGCGTGGTATGCTTACCCCGTGTCACAGCGCCCCAGGTCCAGGGAGGCGGCTTAGGTGCAGGTGGCGGCAGGTATCCAGCGTGATATCACCCCTCGGCTCTTAGTCGCATTCTTGAGGCCTCGACCAACCACTGCATTACGTGAGGCTCAGTTGGGGCGGGGCACGGGCAGGGGGGACCAAGGGGTGCGACATCTGTAGGACGCTCTCGGTGCGACCCGATATCTCTCCCACGGCTCAGTCTCGCTGTGCCCTGGACTTCACTTGAAAGTATAGCCCACAACACTGGGGGCCCCTGGGGGAGTCCTAGTCTGTGCCTTGTGCTTGTGTCACCGCCTGGTGTCGTCCTTACCCCCCCACTACTGCGGCCTGGGCCCGATCTGACCCGCAGGACCTTTGGGGCTATGCACTGGACGAGGGTGCGGCGCTCTAGGGTCTACTCTGTGCCTTTATTGCACCACCGTTCATGCGCAGGCAAATTGTTCCCAAAGCCTGTCAAATAGCTCCACAGCAACCCGGGCACAGCCCAGCTCCCCACGAGCCCCCTGCTGGCTTCTTCTTGCCGTCCCGGTTCTGAGACCGCCTTGTTGTTGACCTTGCCATGTTATGCACCTGCGGCCTTGCCAGAGAGTCCCAGCCACCAGTTGGGCCTCACTGCACTTTTCTGCACTCCTCACTGTGCTCCTGCTCCCCTCACTCAATATGCCACCTGCAGATGAGGCCAACCATGCAACTGCTAGGTTTTTCCTTCCTGCTCATGGGGGGCCTTATCCCTCCGCCTCCCCCGTCTGCCGCGCCGCTGAGGGGACTGCGCTCACCCTACCACTGTTCCCAGCAAGGGGCAGGCACACATCTGCACCAGCGTTCAGCGGCTCACTCTGCCATGGCTCCGTACCTCCAGACGCAGTCTTCCGTCGTGCAGGGAGTCGGGGGTGCGAAATCCCAGGCCACCGCACACGCAGGTCTCCAGGCAGCGCGCTGGCAGTGGGCGCTCACCAACTCCATCCGGTCTCCAGCTCGCGGGGACCTTCGAGCCGTGCGCCGGCCTCCAGCCGTCTCCGCTCTCCTCACAGGGGCTGGTGCCGAAACGTGAGTCTCCTCTGCATCAGTAGCGATCGCTACCTCCGGCGATCCGCCTCCTGAGTGCTCGCTGCTAAGGCCTCGGGCGCCTGCTGTTAAGGCCTCGAGTGCCCGTTCCGATGACAATCTGCATCTTTGTAGGTTCTTGATCTGGAACTGGCAGCTCCATTAATTCGCCAACCTGCTGCCTCATCTTGTGTGTTACCATGGTGCAGGATTACAGTGGTTCGCAGGATAAATGAGGGATTCGAAGCGGGGCTCTAGAAGCTTGGAGTGGAGAAGTGTGGCTCAGGGGTTAGAGGCAGCAGACCCGGAAGCTGAGATCGGTCCTGGACCAGGGTTCAATTCCCCGCCTCGGCGGGTCTTGGGCTAAAAAATTCCACGGACTCAATAATTCTCACCCCGGTGCCTCCTCGACTCTCGGGTTCACGTTCTGCGACTCTGGGCAATAGCTTGCTTAATCTCCACAATGGCCCCTCGCGGCGGGATGCCTGACTTTCACCTTGTGGATACCCTGATATCTCACAGGGGAATACCAGGACGGGTTCCCTAAGCAAGCGCCGGGAAACCCACTGCGGGTAGCTGTGCCACGCTCCCTTGGCACCTATTGTGTCTTGATAGGATCACACCTTGACAGTCACACAAGAGCAATACCCAGACTTACAATTCCAACTGTGCATCACTATTCTCAGGCACAACCAGCTTACACATTACTCTCTAAGCCTTCACAATGATTTCCGCTTTCTCTACGTTATGCACATGTTTTCTGCACCTTGCCTAATTTTTAGATACCTACTTGGACTAGTACCTTAATGTTATCTAGTGGAGTTGTGTTATCGCATGTGTAAGATATATACCCCCCCATAAAGGTATTGCATACCTAAGTTGGTGCCCTCATGATATGCCTGTCTGGGGCTGCTGCTGGGGCATCGACAGGGGAGTATATCCAACTGTTCACCTCATGTAGGGCCGGACTGGCCATAGCGGGCACCAGGCATTTCCCCGGTGGGCCGCCAGGGTGGGGGCCAGTTTTGGACTCTTGGGGTGCTGTTGTTGTCAACGGGTGCTGTTTTTTCAGCAAAGCTGCAATATCGGCCCCTTGTAAAAAAAGCAGCTGCATGTGCACCCCTCTGCGACCGGCCCAACTCAATTGCCAGGGCAGGTTTGTGTTCCAAGTCCGTCCCAGACTGCATGCGATTGGAAAACCCAGTAAGCCGCTCTTTAGATGTGGCAGCGCAGCCTCACCATTTATGTAGACCCGCACAGGGTTTTCAGTGCTACTCTCAGTTGTGCCCCAACCCAGAACAGCAGATGTATCTCCCTCTCCAGTCTAAAGGATGTTGTCTCAGGTGGTGGGAAGGGCGTTTTATGCATCAGGTGCAAGAGCCATGGAAAGGTTATCATCAGTGCTTTGGACTACACCACTGGCAGAAATGCACTCTAAAACTAAAAAAGACATTCATATATATTAGTAGGCTGAAACCCTTGCAAGTATGATCAGTATGGGATGTCTAACAATGCTTTTGGATATGGGGATGAATTTTGGTGTGCCTGTTAGTGTCATCTGGTTTCTCGATTCCACTTAATACCAAATCCTGTTTTGGTGTCCTGTAAAGCAAGGATGCTCCCTTTGGCTCTCTCTCTGGTATTACGTTACATAGAGATTTGAATGAATAGTCCAGAGGTTTCTGTCAGTGAAGAAGCACACATCATGGCCAGGCCAGGCCAGGTTGCAGGGGACCAAATGAGTTTTAGGTGCCCACCACTGACACTGCCAGATCGGTGCTTAATTTGAGCCGATGGTTTCCGGAGCTCGGCACCGGCACTTAATTGTCAATACTGGCACTTATGACAGCTAAATACACAAGATGATGGACGGAATGTTGCACAATGGCAAAAAATTCACCCCAAGTCACAGATCTGGGTTTTATCCATCGTTATTTTGCTCACCAAGCCACTCCAGTTCAGACATGGCCATATGCAAATCAGTCTTCACCCTGTGCCTCATGGGAACAGTCCAGCCCGAACTGCCAAGCCATGTCTTCCCTGGACCGGAATCAAGCATCCTAGGACCGGTTTCTGGCTATCAGCCGTCATCAGCCAGGATAGCCTGACTCCAGTGGCGTAGTGAGCACGGGACCCACGTCTGGGCATACCCTTACCACATGGGTGAAGAGCAAAACACAAAAGATGATGGACGGAACGTTGCACAATGGCAAAACATTCACCCCCAGTCACAGATCTGGGTTTAATAAATCGTCATTTTGCTCACCAAGCCACCCCAGTTCAGACATGGCCATATGCAAATCAGTCTTGACCCTGTGCCTCATGGGAACAGTCCAGCCCGAACTGCCAAGCCATGTCTTCCCGGAACCGGAATCAAGCATCCTAGGACCGGTTTCTGGCTATCAGCCGTCATCAGCCAGGATAGCTTGACTCCAGTGGCGTAGTGAGCACGGGACCCAAGTCTGGGCATACCCTTACAACATAGGGTGAACAGCAAAACTCACAAGATGATGGACGGAATGTTGCACAATGGCAAAACCTTCACCCGCAGTCACAGATCTGGGTTTAAACCATCGTTATTTTGCTCACCAAGCCACCCCAGTTCAGACATGGCATTTTGGAAATCAGTCTTGATCCTGTGCCTCATGGGAACAGTCCAGCCCGAACTGCCAAGCCATGTCTTCCCTGGACCGGAATCAAGCATCCTGGGACCGGTTTCTGGCTATCAGCCGTCATCAGCCAGGATAGCTTGACTCCAGTGGCGTAGTGAGCACGGGACCCATGTCTGGGCATACCCTTATCACATAGGGTGAACAGCAAAACACACAAGAAGATGGTCGGAATGTTGCACAATGGCAAAACATTCACCCCCAGTCACAGATCTGGGTTTAATCCATCGTTATTTTGCTCACCAAGCCACCCCTGTTCAAACATGCCCATATGCAAATCAGTCTTGACCCTGTGCCTCATGGGAACAGTCCAGCCCCAACTGCCAAGCCATGTCTTCCCTGGGCAGGAATCAAGCATCCTAGGACCGGTTTCTGGCTATCAGCCGCCATCAGCCAGGATAGCTTGACTGCTGTGGCGTAGTGAGCACGGGACCCACGTCTGGGCATACCCTTACCACATAGGGTGAACAGCAAAACACACAAGATGATGGACGGAATGTTGCACAGTGGCAAAATCATTCACCCCCAGTCACAGATCTGGGTTTAATCCATCGTTATTTTGCTCACTAAGCCACCCCTGTTCAGACGTGGCCATAAGCAAATCAGTCTTGACCCTGTGCCTCATGGGAAAAGTCCAGCCTGAACTGCCAAGCTATGTCTTCCCTGGACCGGAATCAAGCATCCTAGGACCGGTTTCTGGCTATCAGCCATCATCAGCCAGGATAGCTTGACTCCAGTGGCGTAGTGAGCACGGGACCCAAGTCTGGGAATACCCTTACCACATAGGGTGAACAGCAAAACACACAAGATGATGGACAGAATGTTGCACAAAGGCAAATCATTCACCCCCAGTCACAGATCTGGGTTTAATCCATTGTTATTTTGCTCACCAAGCCACCCCAGTTCAGACATGCCATATGCAAATCAGTCTTGACCCTGTGCCTCATGGGAACAGTCCAGCCCGAACTGCCAAGCCATGTCTTCCCTGGACCGGAATCAAGCATTCTAGGACCGGTTTCTGGCTATCAGCGTCATCAGCCAGGATAGCTTGACTCCAGTGGCGTAGTGACCACGGGACCCACGTCTGAGCATGCCCTTACCACCTAGGGTGAACAGCAAAACACACAAGATGATGGACGGAATGTTGCACAATGGCAAAACATTCACCCTCAGTCAGGGTCAAGACTGATTTGCATATGGCCATGTCTGAACTGGGGTGGCTTGGTGAGCAAAATAACGATGGATTAAACCCAGATCTGTGACTGGGGGTGAATGTTTTGCCATTGTGCAACATTCCGTCCATCATCTTGTGTGTTTTACTTATGACAGCTTACACATGGTGGCCTTGAGTGTGTATTTTAGAGATGAACAGAACAACAGTTGTTTATTAATTTACTATACATCTAAAAACAACAAATACCTGCTGCCCAAGCCATTTTTATAGATTTTGGGGCCTAAAACAGTCTAACGTGTCTAATTTGTAGCTGTGTGATGTTAGTAGCTGAGTAGGCACTGTCATTGGCAGCGCTGGCAGTGCAATGGATGAAGCATGTTGCGATGGCTTCCTGACGAGGGCCCTGGCACTGTGCCGGATGCCGAATACCAAGACTGGTATTCTTGATTCCGCCATTTGCCTCCTACACTGCTTGTCTCTTTGTCTTCCTCTTTCTTTTTTTTTTTTTGTCCTCATAAATGCCACCAGAAAATATCAACTCTAGATGGGCTTTCTCCAGGCCACTGTCACAAACCAGCCGATTCCTCCCTTAAGTCTGTGGATAGCCAGTGGAGATTGCCCATAGGTAGGTTGTTACCTGATCCAACTCCCATTCTCGATGTATCTTGCCACTTAGGGAGGACAGGACCACTAACCTCTGGCATAATCATTGGACTCATTATCTCTCAGACCATGCGTTTAAGGCAGACCAGATCTTAATGGCACTTTCACCACCACATAACGTGTCTAAACGACAAACCGCCATGATGTTTCTTAAGCAGTCTACGAATCTGGGGGGATTTACAGACTTCCACTCCCTACAGATCTCCCTCCTGGCAATAACTATGACGTAAAAAATAAACTGTACAGTCCACTTTCTAATATCATAATCAAGGGGAAGGCCAAAAAAAATCAATCTAGCGCTACAGGTAATGGGGGATAGTATAACCTCTTCTAGAAACTCACACACCTCACTCCAATAACTCGTAATTTGAGGGCAGTCAACAAAGATGTGTCTGTCGTCTGCAGCTGGAGACTTACATCTTGGACAAAAATATACTTCTGCTGAGAGCTTAGCGAGCTTCGCTGGAGTCCAGTAAACCCTATAGAGCGTGTACAGGTGGTTCCTTCTAAGGTTGGACGGTTTTATGATATTCTGTGAAAGTTTAAATGAGTCAGTCCACACCTTCAGCACCTCCCCTGGATTTTGCACCATAAGATTATCCCAGAGCTTGATAGTTTCAGCTCCTAGATTGTCGTTTGCTCCCACAAGTGTGTTGTACCAGAGCGCAACTTCCCCTTTCCATCCCCCCACCCTATTAATAGATGCCAAAAGTGTGATCTCCTCTTCGTTAACCCAACGCTGCCTCCCCCACCAGTAAGATAACTGATAATATTTGAATCTTGTAATGGAGCCCCCTATTATGTTCGATAAGGATTCCCAACTTAATAGAGCCGAGTTGTTACACAGGTCCCCCCATTTCGTAAGGCCTGCCGCTCTCAAAGGGAGAGCCAGTCTATCTAACAAGCAATCCGGTGTACCAGGGGAATCCCAAATTGGGGCTTGTGAGTGGTAGTAGGGTATGTCAAAAGTTTTATGCATTGACTGCCAGGTATTGAGTGCTGTCCTTAAAAGCTTCAAACGAACCTTTTTAAAAAACTTCTGATCCCCATATTTATAGAGAAAGAAGTCTAAACCATGTGACAAGTCCGATAGCATAGCCTGAAAAAGTCTACCATGGGATGAAGAGTCCAACTCATTTGCCAGAAGTCTAAAGTTCTTAAACTGAAAAGCATAACAATAAAAAAGTAAATCGGGAAGAGCCAGTCCATCTAATTTCAGTCCCCTTCTTAGTTTCCTCCAGGTGATCCTAGGAGACTTAGTCGCCCAGATGAAAGAGCCAATCCTTCCTTGGAGGCTTGAAATGTCCTTTTTATTAAAGATTAGAGGGATGGAGTTAAATAAAAAGGTAATTTTTGGCAAGATAATCATCTTGACTAGGTTCACTCTACCGTAGATGTTAAGGGGTAGAGTGTTCCATCTAGTCAGTAGATTCCTTACTTCCTTCACCACCTTCTGCCAACTTACTTTCGGAATGTCTTCTAAGTTTTGGGTAAGGAAAATTCCCAAGTATCTGATTTTTAATTTGGCTTCTGGTATCTGGGTTAAGCTGTTCCAAGTCATAATGTCTGTTTTATCTTTATTATTTCTATACCCAGATACTAAACCAAAATCTTCAGCCAATTCGAATAATCTGGGAATGGCCTCTGCAGGGTTGGACGTGTAGAGAAGAAGGTCATCAGCATATAATGCTGTCTTAAGCTCCAGATCACCCATTTTGAACGGTAAGATTACCGGATCTGATCTCAGGGAACAGCAAAGGGCTCGATATAAATGTCAAAGAAAAGGGGGGAAGGGGGCAACCCTGCCTCATTCCCCTTGAGATGTTAAACCATTCAGTTAGGCAGCCATTAACCAAAACTTTGGCCCGGGGACCCCATATAATGTCGCAATCCCTCTGATGAACATATCTGGAAACCCGAACTTTGCCATGGTTTTCCATAGAAATAGCCAGTTAACTTGATCGAAGGCTTTTGCTGCATCGATCGCAACGATGGCGAGCGGCAGTCCTCTATCCCTTGCCATGTCTACTGCTCCCACAACTTGGAACGTAAGTTCGTTAAGTTGACGGCCTGGGATGAACCCCCTCTGGTCAGGGTGGATTATTGACTTGATTATCTTTGCCAGCCTAGATGCGAGTATGCCAGAGTAAATTTTTAGGTCAGAATTATAGAGAGAAATAGGTCTATATGCCTCTATTTTTTAGGGTCTTTATTGGGTTTTGCTATCAGGGTGATTGTAGCTTCTGACCAAGAGGATGGGGTATGCTCCCTTTCCAAGAAAATTTTATTAAAGAGTACCAATAGTGGGGGTATAACTACATCCAAGTTATCCTTGTACACCTCTGCTGGCAGGCCATCCGGACCAGAGGCCTTATTCCTGGACATATTTTTTAACTGGGCCTGCATCTCACCCTCCTTAATCTCCGTAAGTAAAAAAGCTTTACTGGATTCACTCAGCTGGGGTATCTCTCTCAGGGCCCACCATTTTTCCAGTTCCTCCACCCCACACCTGTTTTCCTCGCAATATAGATCTTCCATGAATCCTCTAGCCTCTCTCCTGATCTCAAGGTCTTCTGTTATGGGTAGCCCGGAATCTCGCTGGATTAGTGAACTAATGTTGTTCCTGTTCCTCTCGCTCCTGGCTTTCCATGCCGGGAGTGCGCCACACTTCTCTCCATATTCAAAACTACAGAGCTTACTTACTTCCCACTTATCTTTATTTATTTTGTCCGCTCGTGCTTTAAGGCCTGTCTGTAACTGCAGGAGCTCTTTTTCCAGGGCTGGGATCCTACTTCTGTCTTCCATTACCGCTAACTGAAGCTGTTGTTCCTTCTTCTTAATCAGGTCTAAATCCTTAATATCTTGTTCTTTTCCAAGTTTTCTTTTTAGAGCCATATGTGAACCTAGGATACCCCTCAGGTACGACTTGAGGGTGTCCCAGACTGTCTGTTCTGAGGCAGTACCAACATTAAATAAGAAAAACTCTGACAGACTCTCTCTAATTTTAATTTTAATCTCATCATCTAGAAGTATAGTTCTATCTAGAGTCCACCTATATTCTGAGGGGTTAGCCTTAAAGTTAATTTTTAATTCAACCACAGAATGATCTGACAATCCTGTAGGAATATGTGAAATTAGGACAATATCAGGCAGAAAAGCTCGGTCTAAAAGAAAATAGTCTAATCTCGAGTATTGTTTATACTTTTTGCTATAAAATGAGTACTCCCTGTGGCTACCATGCTTGACTCTCCAGGCAACCTGTAAGGTAAAATCCTTCATGATGTTCCTCAAAGCTAAAAGAGATTTATTCGGTGTATTATATTTGGCATTTGAAGTACAATCTAGCTGGGGGTCCAAGATAAGGTTAAAGTCACCTCCCAATATGACTGGGGTCGAGTTCTGTATCATATGCTCCTCCAACTTTTGGAGGAAGCCCGGGTTGTCATCAATAGGGCCGTAATAGACAGCACATTGGAAAATAGAACTACCAATGGAGAGGACTGCCACCAACCATCGCCCATACTGATCGGTTTCACAATTATGAACCCTTATTCCCTTATTCGCACGCACAATTATGGCTACTCCTCTGGTGGAACCTCTTTGCCTAGAGCATAGGATTTCCTGAACCCAACTGAGTTTCGCAAATATTTGACCGCATGCCTCTGCTTCAAGGTGGGTCTCTTGTAAAAGATATACATGTGCCTCAATATTTTTTAAGAATTCGCACACTCTATGTTGTTTCTTGCGACTTCCATCCATTTAGGTTCCAAGAGAGGAATTTATTGCTAGATGCCATATTAAGAGCCATTATCTAACCTGACCGCACCTACAACTAATGGTGACCTGTGTTCGCAATCCAGTTTTACAACATTAGAACTTATGGCAAATGAGGACTTTTTAAAGTAGTTTTTACCCGCTTCCCTGTGACCCCTCCCATCCCTCCCCCCGAGGAACCCTCCCCTTCTATCCAGCATAAGGACGCTTTAGGGGGCCCCGTACCGTGAAACACCACCAAAAAACTGTTTTATTTCCACCCTTTTTTTCCCCCCGTTCAGTGTTAGAGTTCAACTTGTTACATTCTCTTTTTTTTTTTTTCTTTCTTTTGCATTTCCTTCATTCAATAATCCTATTATTGGTTTATTATCCTTTTTTTCCCTCCTTTCCACCCCTCTCATTACCCCCATCAACAAACAAATCGAAAAGAAGAAAAGAAGACTGTCCCATTCTGTTACTGTCCAGTCGATAACGGCATGTACTGATTAGTAACCATTTACCCTCAGACGGGCAATTGATTACATCCTGGAAGTGACTATTTCCTCATTTTTGAAAGCAGTTCATCCACTTCCTCTGGGTGGCTACAGTTGAACATCTTATTGTTCCACATTATCTTGAGCAAGGCAGGGAATTTCATCTGGACTTGAGCTCCCAAGGAGCGAAGTTCCGGCATCCTAGAGCCCAGTTCCCATTGCCTGTGAGCGGTCTTTCCCCCTATGTCCGATCTAATTTGATAGGGGTTAGCATGATAGTGGAGAGAGGAACGTGCAAGACTTCTACTGAGAATAAGCTCCTTAACCGTGTAAGTTTGAAAATAGACTAAGATCTTTCTAGGAGCCTTACGGTCTGGATGCAACTTAAAAGGGTCTCTATGCACCCGCTGAATCTTAGCTTCTAGGTCAATATCTGACCTGTCCTTAAGTACGTCCTCTCATAACAGCCTGCACACAACTCCCTTGATGTCCTCAACTTCTGCTCCCTCTGGTATTTTGAGGATCCTAAGATTGTTCCGCCGGCTTTGCATTTCCAACCTCTACACATCCATATTGAGAGTACGGTTTTGTGCCTTAAGAGCATCAATGTCCTTGGAGTTCCCTATCGACGTTTCCGCAAGTGTAGTGACTTTACTCTCCAGCAGGCTAGTTCGAGTTGCTAATCCCTCCAATCTAGCCTCTAGTGCATCAAACCTATCGTACAATCCCCTCTGAATGCTCTCTGAAATCTCAAACTTGTCAAGTAAGTCTCCCCTCAAGGACTGAAATAGGAGACCCAGTCTATCCCCCTCAATCTCAGCCACAGCCGGCAAGCCTATGGTTTGTGGGACCGGGTTATGCGAAACAGTGGAGTAGGTAGTAGAGGAAGCAGTGGAAATAGTGGAGAAAGGAAGGGACTGGGAAGGAAGTGCGGTTAGGGCTGCAGGGGGGGTTAGTAAGGTAGAATGGGTCGCTGGGCATAGAGAGTCCTGGTCTGCAGGTATGCCCGGAGCTAGGCTCTCTGAGGTTGTAGGAGCATTCGGTGCCTGAACGTCTAATGATGGAAAGCTGGGAGTAGCGTTATGTCCAAGATCCGATTGTATCATGGCCTCTACACCCTCCTCATCGGGGGGTGGTTCGAGCACTGCATACCTGTTCTTCGGGAATAAAGTAGGGGAGGCTGTCACGCTATCAGTTTGGTAAGATCCCCCTGCTTCGGCTTCAGCTTCTATGGCATCTGCCTCTACTTCTTCCAGCCCCTCCCCTCCTTTTTCTGAAGCCTCGGCACTTACAACTTTTGCTTCAAGCATTGCTCCTGATTGGCCTCCTATATCCTCCTTAGATTTTACTGCTTGCTCCATTATTTTAAAGTAGCTTTTAAGAGAGGGGTTATTTTTAGAAACCTGGGAGTGTTAGAATGTTTTGTCTTCCTCTTTCTGGTTCGTTTTTGTTTTTCCATCATTCCTTTCTCCTTTTGTCGCTGCTTTATCTTACTCTTCCTTCTTCATAACTCTTTTCACTCTACATCTCTCCGATGCTGAAAATAGAGTCCCAGTCCTCAAAAAGAGTGTGGGTGCCCAGACCTGAAAACCCTGGCGTAAACCAAGCACAGAGCAGAAAATGGCCTTAGGGGCATACCCCACAAAGGACCATGGGTGTCACTTTAAGATATGGTTTACCCAGATCCAGCCGCGGCCTGTGCAGGTAAGAGGGGCAGGCCCGGTGGGGTGGATTTCGACAGAAAATGACGAGGGGAAATTATTTATTTGATTTTTCCTCTTCATCGTCCGTCAGAATCCCCCCCCCCCCCCCCCCCCCGGCCACTGGGCCCCACCGCTCATACCTGCACTGGCCGCGGCTGCCCAGATCTGTTGCTCATAAGGTGGCACTAGTGCTTAATTTGAACCAGTGGTAACTGGTGGAGGCCACCATCACTTATGTTTTTGGGACCAGCACTTATTTGTCCTCATCAGATATTTCCCAAGACCAAGAGAGGGAAAAACACACAAATCAGGAAGACAGGGGAAGAGAAAGACGGATAAAACGTCACAAAGGGAGAAAGCAGGAACCTGCAAGAACAAAAGGGGCAGTGAGTGTTTGGTAGTGGATTAAAGAGGCCGACACCGGCCTCGGACTTCTGAACAGAGCTTCGGGCACCGCACTCTTTCATTTACAAATAAAGCACTGGGTGGCACTGGTCATGAAATCAGGTCCAAGCTCCCAAGAAGGCTGGCAAAAGGATGGTAACAACTGTAATAGGAAATAAATCTAAAGTCAACAAATATTGATATTTAGTCAGAAGCACACCATTATCTCTCGTGTAACAAGGGAAATAAAACTCTCAAAAAGCATCAGTCAGAAGGACCCAGGAAACTCCAAACCCTGTTGCTCCATCATGTTGGCAAACAATTCGTTTGCTATGGCCATACATATCTAATTCTTGTTCCTTGTCACTTGATCAATTGTTCCCAGTCAATATCAGTAAATTAAATATTAATCTTCTCATCTTCATTATACTTACTTTTCATCCTTGGTTAATCGAAGTTACAAAAGAAAGTTTCCACAACATGGACTCCTATAAACACGATTACCAGCCTAATGTGAAATTAAATCGAACTCTTGCTGTGAAATAAATTTCTTACAGCTGCAGAATGTCAATTTTCCTTTTGAATAGTGTTAATGAAAATTCTTAATGCAACCTGCATGTTTATAACCCGAAAGTATCTAATTGGAATAGTTGGCAAGACGCCTGGATTGCTTGAATGAACTAGCGATGCTTGTCCCCTCTTTCAGATTATAAATGCATCCGTTTTGTAAATAAATAACAATGAAGGATTGCCATTTTCTTAACAATGCAAGTATGTGAGCAGATTCACTCACAGTTTAAGCTGTCATAAAACTGAAAGTTACATGAAGTTCCACATTTTGATTACAAATACAGGAAACATTTGAAAAAGAACATGCGCATGTTTATATAAAAATGTATGTACGGTGTCTATTCCGTGGCAGGGAAACTGAAGGTGCCCCAAAAACACAGGGGCTTATTTACAAGCCCCTTGCGCCACTTTTGCGTAACTTTTAACATGGGAAAAGTGACGCAAAAGTGGCGCAAAGGCCTTGCAAATAAGCCCCACAATCTTTCGTTCCTCTCTGCTACAAAACGCACATTCATTACTACAGTACAAACGTCAGAGTACAGTTTCTTACCACTTGACTTTAGGAAAACACAGTTCACTCACATATTGCATTTTGCAATTACTTAACACCTGGACATATTTCTAATAGTCACAAAGCCTGTTCAATGTGATTTTACCAACTGCAAAGTTTTGACCTCTTGCATCCTCACTTTGGCTATATATCTTTTTTAAAACAAATGAACATGAAACAATGTCATGGCATAAACCATATTTGTGTATCCGAAGAATGCACCCTGCTATTACGGTTGTTGAGGTTTTTTTGGGTGGGGGTCCTCACAACCCATTCGAGGCTTAGCCCCTCCCGCACTCAAAAGTGACAATAGCATATTTCGCTTTGCATTTCTGCACATGCATACTACATATGAGGATGTACAATGTGAAATAATGTATGTATTACCATTGTTGAGTGTGAATGGGTCATGCTGCCCCTCTCCTCCCTAAACAATGCTAATAAGTAGCATGTTGCATGGATGGTTTATGACAAAGGCGTTAAACCATATTAGGAACACAAGAGGTTAATCCCTGCAATGAAATAAACTCACAATACGACCTTCCTAGCATGGCCCTATTTGTTTTCTTGGGAAAAGTGATTCCAGAATAGAATCTATGACACAATAATCATTGTTTTCTCAAGTTAGTTACCCTTACTGTGATAATAACCCCTTTCAACTATAGTATTAAAAGTACAAACCTGTGTTTATTTGCACATTTGTTCCAAATAAAGTGTTATTGGTGCTCACCTACTTTTCTGAGCGTGGTTTCAATCTGTTTATATCATGGTAGTGAAAATAAATGTGGCCCAATAGCTGTTATTTAGACCAATTGCACTAATGTCCTATTACTTACCGGTAATCTTTATTACTCCTGGTCCCGTTGTCCTCGTCCCCTTCATAATAAACAGTTGAGATAACCTATCTTACAGACAGAAAAAAGAAAAGCAGGAATGCTGGTACGCCCCTCCCTCTCCCTATAGGGAGTACATAAGGGTACAATACCCAGCATGCCTCCTGAACCACCAAGCCCAAGATGAGGGCCGGAAAGCCTGGGAGGGAGGGAGGGATGGTATGAAGGGGACGAGGACAACGGGACCAGGAGTAATGAAGATTACCGGTAAGTAATAGGACATTACCCCCAGGTCCCTCCTGTCCTCGTCCCCTTCATAATAAACAGTTGAGAAAACCCAAGCAGCAACCGGCCATCATCAAACAACAAACCACCAGGACACAACTGCACAGCAAACCCAGCAATTTATTGCAAATAACAGCACAGTAGAAGGAAACAAGGGGAATCAGGAACACACAGCCCTAAGAACCCCCAAACCAAAGTTAGTGTCATCCCCCAGAACATTCTGGATACGGTAATGCCTAACAAAGGTATTAGCAGAAGCCCAAGTGGCGGCCCTACAAATTTCAGAAAGCGACACCCCACGAACCTCCGCCCAGGAAGCAGCCATCCCCCTAGTAAAACGCCCCTGAACCCCAGCCAGGGGGGGGAACCCTAAAGGGAATAGGCCAGAACAATAACCTGCTTCAACCAACGCCCAATGGAAGAAGAAGAAGCACGGCAACGCCTGGAGACAGCACCAAAAGAAACAAACAGCGAGTCAGAAAGCCGAAAGTCACGGGTCCGATCCAAATAAACCCGCAAAGCCCGGCAAACATCCAGCAAGGACCACGGGAGGTCGTCCCCGTCCACCGGAGCCGAAAGCAAAGCAGGCAGGACCAGCTCCTGAGAGCGATGGAATTGGGAGGAAACCTTAGGAACGAAGGAGGAATCCAAACGAAGAACCACCCCATCAGCAGAAAAGGACAGAAAAGGCTCCCGAGCCATCAAAGCACCCAGCTCCCCCAGGCGACGAGCAGAAGTGATAGCCACCAAAAAAAAAAACTTCAGGGTGACAAATTTGATATCGACCTCCTCCAAAGGCTCAAATGGAGCGGCAACAAGAACCCTCAAGACCAAGGGAAGATCCCAGAGAGGAAAAGAAGGACGTACCACAGGGCGGGAATTAGAAAAACTACGCAACAGACGGGAAACCAGTCCATCCCCATCCGGCAGATTCCCCCAAGGAGCCCGAAAAGCCTTGATAGCAGCCCACTGAGCTCGGAGAGTAGAAACAGACAAACGCTTCTCGAACCCCTCCCAAAGGAACTGGAGAACATCCGGCAAAGGACAAACCAAGGGCGACAAAGCCAGGCCAAGACACCAACGCTCAAAGTTGCCCCAATGCCTACCATAGGACCGAAGGGTAGAAGGTTTCCGAGACTGCTGAAAAGCCAAGGCTAAATGCTCCGGGAAACCCCTATTCTGCCACCCCGCCTCTCAACCGCCAAACCGACAGCCGAATCCGCCGCAGGGGCAACATCGGAGAGGACCGTAACGGAGACGGAGGGAAGGGGAAGAACCACGGACCCTGAACAGCCAACAGCATCAGCGTGGGAAACCAAGACCTGCGGGGCCAGAAAGGCACCACCACCTCCCGATCCTCCAGCAACAGCCGGGACAGAAAGCGAAAGATCAGAACCAGAGGAGGAAAGGCGTACAGCAGGCGGGGAGGCCAAGGAAGGGACAGAGCATCCACTCCCCAAGACCCCTCCTGGGGAACCCGGGAGAAGAAACGGGGAAGCTGCACATTGAGCCGGGAAGCAGAGAGGTCCAGAAAGGGAAGACCAAACCTCACGCACACCAGACGAAAGGCCACCGGAGTCAAGGCCAACTCCAGGGAGGCAGGAAAAAAACCGACTGAGGGCATCCGCCACCCCATTGTCCACCCCCCGGACATGTACAGCCACCAGGGACAACAGATGGCACTCCGCCCAGCAAAACAACGGGGACACCACCGCGTTCAGGGACCGAGAATGGATACCGCCCTGGTGATTTAAGTAGGCCACCGCCACTGAGTTGTCCGACCGAACCAACACATGCTGGCCCACCAGAAGGAGCCGAAACCCCAGGACAGCCCCACACACCGCAGACAACTCCCGCCAGTTCGAAGACCGACGACCCTCCAGAAGGGACCACCGACCCTGAAGGCACTCCGACCCCAAAGTGGCCCCCCCAGCCCAGAGCGCTGGCATCCGTCGTAAGGATCACCGGAGGAGGAGACTGCAGAGGCAAGCCCTTGTCCAGACTAGACGACAGAGACCACCAACGCAGGGCAGGAAGGATCGACAGGGACACAGGAACCAAAAGGGACAAGTCCCCGACAAGGGATCCCACCGAGCCAGCAGGTAGGACCACAGAGGAGAAGATGGAAACGTGCCCAAGGCACCGTGAACACCGTGGCCGCCATCAGGCCCAGAAGGCGCAACCAAAGACGGACCTGGAAGGACCGACCCACCAGAAACCGACGGGCCAGGGAACACAGGGTCACAGCACGAGCCACCGGCAGGAACACCCGATTCAAATCCGTGTGGAAACGGGCCCCGATAAACTGCAAGTCCTGAGACGGGGGAAGCCGGCATTTGGGGAGATTCAACAGGAACCCATGGTCCCGCAAGGCCGCACACACCAACCTCTGATCCAACAACAACTGCTCCGCGGAGGGAGCATGCAGGAGCCAGTCGTCCAGATATGGATAAACCATCATCCCCTGGAGGTGCAAGAAAGCCACCAAGGGAGCCACCACCTTGGTAAACACCCTGGGAGCCGACCTCAGGCCGAAAGGAAGAACAACAAACTGGTAATGGACCCCCAGAAGACAAAAGCGAAGGAAGGGACTGGAGAGAGGATGGACAGGCATGTGATAATAGGCATCCTGAAGGTCCAGAGTGCACATGTAATGACCCCGTAGAACCAGGGGAATCACCCTCTGAAGAGTCTCCATCTTGAATGGAATCCGCATGACAAACATGTTCAGGGCCTTTAGATCGAGAACAAGACGAAACCCTCCAGTCACCTTGGGCACCAGAAAAATGATGGAGTAAAACCCCCGACCCAGTTCCCCAGGAGGAACCACCTGAACCGCCCCCTTGTCCAACAGAGAATGAACCCCCAGAGACAGTTCCGCACGTCTGGACGGGCAGGACGGCCAAGGAGTCGGACGGACCCCCGAGTCCGGAGGCAGGCTGGAGAACTCCGCACGGTACCCCAAACGGATCACGTCCAGGACCCATAAGTCTGAACAGGAGGACATCCAGGCCAGAAGAAACCACCGAAGCCGACCACCTACCAAGGATCCGACCTCGGACCCCAGATAGTCAGGAACGAGGCTTCGCAGGGGGGGACTTAGCCTTCTTGTCCCGACCCCGACCAGGCTGAAAACGACCTCGACCCCTGGAAAACTGTCTGCAAGAAGAGGGGCGAAAGAACGGTTTAGGCCTAGAAAACACCGGAGCAGCCGAGGGCAGTTTGAAAGAGGAGGAATGTTTCTTCTCCTTGAAAAGCTGATGAAGCTTGCCCTCCAATTCAGCCCCAAACAACATGGAACCCTGAAAGGGCAACCGCAGCGCAGCAGACTTCTGGGCCGAATCAGTCTTCCAATCCTTGAGGACCAAGTTCCTACGTGCAGCCACGCACGCACCCCCCGAGAGGGCAGAAGCACGCACCACATCGAAGGACACGTCAGAGATAAACTCCACCTGACGCTCAATGTGGGCCAGGACAGCAGAACAGTCAGTAGCATTATCCATGGACCCATACAAAGTCTTCAAGTCAGAAAGAAGGGACTGAGCAACATATGTCCCGTAGATGCCCCCCTCAGAGCCAGATGTGGACCAGAATAAGCCTTGCGCAGAGAAGCGTCCACCCTCTTGTCCACAGGATCCCGCACCACAGCATCCTCAGCCAAAGAAGTGCGACCCACCAGACTGGCCACGAAAGAATCAACAGGAACAGAGTCCGGCAAATCCTTCGCCATATCCTGAAGAGGATAGAGCTTCGCCATAAAGCGAGGAAGCAGAATACGATCAGGATCCTTCCACTCCCGATCCAAGACCTCCCTGACACAAGGATGGACAGGCAAAACTGCAGGCGCAGCGCACCGGAACTGACGAAGCAAGGACCCTCCAGAAGTACCCGGGACATCGTCAGCAGGAAACCCCATATTCTCCTTCACATGGGCCAACAAATCCGGCAGCATATCTTTATCCACATATTTGCCCTTGACAACATCATGCTCCAGATCACCATCCTCCGACCCAGAGGAAGAAGAGGAAGAAGAAGAAGGGCGCGGAACACCACCAGACCTGGACAGGGAGCGCGACCCCTTAGACCGGGGACCCCCCATCTCCAACAACGTTTCCTTAATCAGCTTCTTCAATCTGGCATCAACACCATGGGCACGATGCCTGGACCTCGCAGGAGAAGGAGAGGACGAAGAAGAAGAAGAAGATGAGGACTCCACCACATGCCTGCTCTTCTTCGAGTGCTTCCCCATGATGAAAAACCCAGCAGAACCAGACAGCCACCAAAGACTGCTCAAGGTCAGCAGGAAAAACGCTGAAGGAAAGTATCAGCCAAGGCGCCCCAAGCAGAGACGCACAGGACTTTCCACACACAGAGGGTATCAAGCAGCAGCACCACAAAATGCCCAAACAGCAAAGCAATGCAGTCACCGTATGGGGAACAGCACTTTAAATAGAGGAAAGTAGAAAAAAAACACTACGCGGTACTCACGAGGGAAGGGCCGGCAAGCCTCCAACCAACACCGCCGCCGGCCGACCATCGAAACGCCTGACTTCCTGCACCACACAAAGGAAGTCAGGCAAACCCCGGCAGGAAGCGCCCCAGCCGCGCGAGGGCCGCCGCACCACCGGAGTCACAGGAAATAGCGCCGCGTCTCCGAGCAAGCCCAGCAGGACAGAGACGCGGCCGAACACTCCCTCCAGCCTTCACGCGTCCAAAATCCAATGGGAGGCAGGAAGAAGACTCAGGGAACCCCTCGAGTCCGGCAGAAGGGGAAACCCTGAAGAGACCAGCTCCACCCGAAGCCCAGCAACAGGTAGGCACCAGGAGCCAACCGGCTCCTGGAACTGCAGAAAAAACATGTCGAAGACAGAAAAAAGAACAGGAGGCATGCTGGGTACTGTACCCTTATGTACTTGCTATAGGGAGAGGGAGGGGCGTATCAGCATTCCTGCTTTTCTTTTTTCTGTCTGTAAGATAGGTTATCTCAACTGTTTATTATGAAGGGGACGAGGACAGGAGGGACCTGGGGGTAATTAACATGTTTACACATTTATTACTACAGTGTGCAGGTAAAATGTGTGTTTATTACAAGAGGAAAGCAAAATTGACACGCGAAAAACACCTTTCTGCCTCACAAATAGCGTGTTACTTTACACATGGAAACAACACTCCAAATAAGCATGTATCTCCTCACTGACATTTCACCCTCCTGTACAAATGTAACCCCTTGCATCCTGGTTGAGGTTAAAAACAAATACACATGAACAATGCAACAGCATAAACCATATATGCACAAGCGCAAAGTATAACATGCTATTTATTTCCATTGTTTAGATGAGAGGAGGGGCATCACAACTGAGAGGCGGTGATAAATATCATACAACACTCTGCATATATGCATATACACTACACACACACACATATATATATATGTCATACATGCAAACATTTCAACTTTGATAAGAGGGAGAAATATGCGTAGGTGGAAAGACCTGAATAACGCGTAACACGAAACGTGTCAGGCGTAACACAAAATGAATCATAGGCAGTGGTGGCTGGTGACATTTTAAAGTGGTGAGGCATACACTTTCTGTCGTAGTGCACCGTGGCAAGCAAGCCTGAACGTCTTAAGGGGGGATAGGGGAGATTCTCTCCGAGAAAAGTTTGAAAAAAGAGTGGGTACATGGTGCATTTTCAAGCAAATTTGGGAAGCAAGAAGGTTAATAAAGCAATTGTGAAAGTGCAGTTATTACATTAATAAAGGGATGTCATATAACATGTAGATAGAAATGTTTCTGAAGCTAGGCCCTGTCAGTGCCACACAATTCTGAGCAATATACATGCTGTCTGCCAGCAGGGCCTAGTGTCAGAAACATTTCTATTGTTATGTTTTTGAAGCTAGGCCCAGCGCTGGCATTCAGTGTGTATGCTTCTCAGAGGTGCATCACGTGTGGCAGGGCCTGTAGCTTCAGAGTCACTCTGCACTTCAAAGAGTGTTGGGCCCCATTAGAATGTCGGGCGGATCGCCCCTGCCATATTACTATGGCGACGGGGGACCGCGGCGGACGAAAAGAGCGTCTTCCACTTTTCCACCTGGTCAAGGAGTTGACCGGGCGGAAAAGGGTTTCATATGGTGGCGGTGTCTGTTAGACACCGCCATCCATATTAGGGTGAAGGCGGGGACATGCTTTTCTGTGGCAGCAACGCCGCCATGGAAAGGCATGCGGGAATGTCTTGTGGGGGCCCGTTGTGGGCCCCCAGGGACTCCTGGGGTTGGGGGGTGCACATGGGGGACAAAGTCCGCCCGCCATCCTAATGGGCCCCTTAGTGTTTAGACTGGGAACGCCAACTGAAGGTAATTCAGAACTGCTTTTGATGAAGGCGTACATTTGCTTTGTGCGACTGTCCTTTAATTGTTCCAATTACCTCTGACGGTCAATGATAAAATGTACGTTTGGGCCATGGAGACTACGACTGTTGAAACTATAAACAATAGGCTCGATTTACAAGGCAATTTGCGAGTTTCAGAATAATACTATTGTAGTACTACATCTCAAATAACTAAGTGCTATTTGCCAAAATCCAGGCTGTATATTTTCACCTCAATCTGCTGTATTTCTCAGAGGACTCCTACCACTACAAGTAGAACTCAGGTCCTCGTAGACATACTACTTTGTAGTATGTTTGGGAGTAGCCTAGGTGGGGGAGTGTCAGAAAAATGAACAATACCTACTACAAAGTGGGAGAAATTAAGGGAAAAGTACAAAAAGTAAGGGGAAACGAGGAGGGCCATGAACATTTATAACCATTATTACAAAAGTGTAAGGCAGACCCAGAGCTCATAAGTTACACCCACATCTATTCAAGAGGTACAACTGCCAGACAGGCTCAACTCTACTCCAGCCAACCCTTGGAGTAAGCCACTCACAGGCACTGCAAGAGAATCACTCTGAAAACCAATGCAGACAGGATATAACACTTACAGCAGAAAGGCAAACATTAATAAAGTACATTTTAAACATAATTCACCTAGAAATGGAAGAAATGGAAGAAAAACCATCACCCTAAATATGACATAAACCTACACTACCCTATATAAAAGGAATAAATACACAGATGAAATTACAAACAATAAAATATAGCGCATTTTAAATATGCTCACATGTTGTGAAACCTGGGAATAACAAAATCACTGACATACAATTTTACATGCATTGGGTGAAATAAAGTATTTGTCTTAGATCACAATTTAAACGGACAAGCCGTTTACACATCAGGCACTAAACAATCTACTTATATTAATGCTTTGTTTTTACCTTGTTGTTCATTTTTCATATAGCAGAACCGACCTGAAGGTACTGGAGTGCTTTACATGAGCACAAATTACATTACACAATGTCACCACTCATTGTTTATAGGGTTACGTTCCCAGAATTACAGGATGATGAGCCAACTCCAGGACTTGAAACTGGTTTCCCAGTTCTAATTCTGCAACTCTGGCCCTAACACCACATCATGAGTATAGGGAAAATCAGTATTTAATTTTTGGCACTAACAAAAAAAGAGTTTTAGACTCTGTTTTTAGGTGCACTAATAATATGTAAAACTGCTAAAAATGTCAATTCTTGTCACGTGCTCCTATCTCCCTCTTCAAGAATTGAGGCCAAAGCATTAAGCTTTGGTGTCTGAGGTAATTTTTGGAGAGGGAGATTAAAGCGTGTGTGAATGAAGTCTGGTATCAACATTTTAATGTAGGTAGCTTTACAAAGTGTTCAAGCGAAAACAAAGTTTAAAATAATTTTTGTCTCCCAAGGCTATTTCTCACTTTCACTAAATGATTTTTTTTCCTTACCTTTCTTTAACCTGTGTCAGGAGCATGCCAAAGCAGGCAGAGGGAACTTGACAATATTGTGCACTGGCCTGCAGGAACAGTTTACCAACAGTGCAGTACTTCAAGCCTCACTCTCAGACTCAGTAGAGATGCCTGCAGTGCTGAAGCCCGCCCAGAAATACTATTACGTAGGGCGTAGGACTCGGAGGCAGGAAAATACATTTGTTTCTGTAGTCCTGAACCCTGGGCCCGCCCAAGCTCACTTCTAAACCAATAGCTTTTGGGCTGGCTCAGGCAATAATATACTCATAACTATGGGGTGTGGGGAGGAAAACAAAGGCTGGAGAGCAAACGCAAGTCTGAGCTCTCAGTTTAGTTAAACTTTGAGGTATTTTAAGCATCCAAAGCAGATAATTCTGTAAACCCTGCTGCATTCTGTGGAATCAGGATTCTGGATGCTTAATTCAGGAGGCAGGAGACTAGCCTTCAAATCCGTAGTCTCCCGCCTGAATCAGGAGGGTAGGCATGTCTGATATGTGTGTGTATATATATATTATATATATAAATTAATGCTGCACATAAATAATGACCAGAACTAACGGGAGAGTCAAATCCAATAAGGATTTAACTGTAATTTACTTAAAAACGCGTTTCGCCAGTATGTCTTTGTCAGTTTCGGCAAATTCCGCATCTGTGTCTCGTTTATTTCCATCACAGCTATCACAGTTAATAGAAGGGCAAGGGAAAAAGTTGTGCCATCTTTTAACGGTAATATTTACATTAACGTATGCATTTTTACGATTCATTATTTTGCATGAACCCAAATGTTGAGATCGATGAGATTCAAAGCAACGTCTTCATAAAACAATTTCCCTTTACATGTTTTCTATTGCATAAATGAGCATTTCATTATGCCATATGATTACATGATGACAAATTCTCATCTAATTTCATTTGGTTACAGCGCTACTTTCTTGTTCTATCTCTGTTCTTAATCAATTTCAAATTTCCATAATTCAACCATTCATCTCACCAGAGTTAGAGTGCACATTTATCATTAATTAAAACAGGGACATACTACAATTACTCTTAAATTCATTAGTTCCAACAATCCCAGGAATAATTATAACTTTTATACTTTCACTCCTACTATCATTCCTGTCCCATGTTTTCCTCCTTTACTATTGGTTTCTGCTCTCTTTAATCCTTTGGTTCTTATTCAAAGTCTCTCACATATTCTTGTCCTTCCTGATTCTTCCTCCATTAGAGGTGCACCCCCAACTCTTCCCCACTCTAGGGCACCTTTGTTAACATATCCACTAGGTATCTCAACTCTAATCTTTGTAATGTATTTTCCCTATCACTGCCCCTTATGTCTCGTGGTATGTGATCCACACAGAAAAATGTGAGCAGATTTCTATTGCTCTGGTGATGGCTCTCAAACGGGGATATTCACAAGGACTCAACTCCGATTTATCCCCACCCTAACACAACAAATGTGGAGATAGATTTAACTCCCCATTCACAAGCTGGTGCAAACTGCAGACATCACCAGTATTCCTGCGATAACTGCCCCAAAATGTATCCCCACGGTGGGCACCACCAACTAACCCTAATGAAATGCAGAGTGGGGTTTCCCATGCAAAAACACACAAAAAAACACACGCAAAAACCACAACACAACATTCAAACAGGTGATAAGCCACAGTAGCAGCAGGGAATTAACACCTGCCTTCTGCTGGTGTTGAGCAGGACGACTACCTGCAGCATTAGGTGGGGCCCAGCGAAGAGTCACACCTGAAGACCCACAGATGCCATGGAGACAATGATCATGCAACGCGGATACCCATGAGGTGCACAACAACCACCGCAACCACTCCAGGCCCCCCCCCCACCGCCCTCCCAGGACACACAATACCGTGCACGACACAAGAGCCACAACAAATGCACAATGACGCACAGTGCCTAGATAAATACACACGTGTGGCCAGAAGAACGAGAAACAGTCACACAGCAGGAAAGTCACAACCAAAAACTTTATTGAAACACAACACAAAACAGCAATGCGGAAGACTCCTGTTGGGTCCACCAGGAACAATCTGGACGACACAGCCTGGAAGAGAAAGCACAAAATCAGGATGTGTGTCATGCACACATCAAAGGAGCGAGATACAGAGAAACAGAGAAGGAAAGCGAGCCAGAGAGAGAAAGAGAGGAAAGGAAAGGAAAGGAAAGGAAGGGAGAGAGAGAGAAGGGAGGTAAAGATAGAGAGAGAGGGAAGGGAGAGAGAGAGGGAAGGGAGATAGAGTGAGAGAGAGAGAGAGAGAGAGGGAAGAGAGAGAGAGCGAGAGAAGGGAGATAGAGTGAGAGAGGGAGGGAAGGGCGAGAGAGAGAGAGATAGAGAGAGGGAAGGGAGATAGAGTGAGAGAGAGAGTGGGGAGAGAAAGAGAAACCACCGCCCATGCGCCCACAGGCCCCACTGTTCACCTGCTGCCACCGGTGTGTCCATCAGTAGGCACACTGCACAGCCGTGCAAGCTCGAGGCCCCTGTCACTCCACCATACCATGGTCCACATCATGCGGATCCGCCTCGCGGCTCAGCATGTCCCACACATGACGCTGAGTCCTGAGTCATCAATGGTGGAGACCACATCAGTGCACACATCATCATCGCAGGCTGCATACCCGCTCAGTAATTACTACCAACCCTGTGCTAAGCCAGTCAGCGCCACGTGGTGGTAGGCCCGTGTCAGCCGCAAGGCCTAGGGTGCCACCAACCCTGTGCGCAGCAAATCATGGGCCCTTTATGATTGAGCACTGTGGAGCGTCCGTCATCCAGTCACCATGGACAGAGGGAAATGTGACGTTGTCGGCCCCTATTATTTGCGGGGTCACATGGCCTGTGATGCCAGTTCCGGATAGGTGTGGTGTATGTGCAGACCTGCCCTCATGGAGTGGCCGAGACATGCTGACAACTAGACCAGTGTCCTGCACACCACCAGCGAGTACGCCTGCGACAGGTAACTATGTGGGCCTCCCTCGGAGCGTCAGCGGAGTGGTCTGGCCTGGCTTACACCTGACCAGCGTAGGGCTTGCAACAATGACTTTGGGGCTCTGGGCGTGGTTCAGTCCATGTCTGGACAAGGAAGTGACTAATGCGTGTGTCCCTGTTGTAGTGTCCACAGCACCTGGGACACAATAGGCAAGTAGCACACAGTGACAGGCATCCCACTAGATTAGCATCATTGACGTAAGGGAAATCACTGTCCTCACTTCCATCCATACATTCATGCAGGAATGATGAAAGACATGACACAGCAGTGCGTTACTGGATGTTTAGTGCACATCCAGTGGAGTGTTGCAGCTGGAGGTGTGCAGGGCCATGCCAAGCACACCACACAATATGGGCCCGTGGAAGGCCAGCCAGAGTTCATCCGGGGATGACAGGTACTGCGGAAGAGGAAGGGAACAGTCCGCAGTCTGGTTGCCGTGTCATTGAACATCAAGCAGGATATGGCAGTCCATGTTGTAGTCCATGGTGAGTGTAGCGGAGTGTATCGGGGGTCAGTGGGAGGTCATGAGGCCATGTGCGACAACAAGCAGAAACAGGCCAGGTGGCGGAAATGATTGCTACTGCCTCCTTCTGACAACAATCCCATCCATATCCTCGTCCCCGTATGTGGGCTCTGCACCACCTGTGGGTGTTGCAATACCAGCTGCGGCACTGTGTGCCACTGACACATCAGGGGCCGGAAGTGGCTTTTCGACCGTATTGTGTGACAGTGGCACATCAGGTGCCACAGTGGATACGCCCGCCACATTATGAGGCACTGACACACCAGGGGGCGGAGATGTGGACGGTGTGGGGGCAGCAGCATTTATGAGCGCCATGCCTTGTGGCAGCAATGCCATGATGAGGATCTGCAGGGCATGGTAGATCCCAGCTATATTTCGGTGGCATCCATCCTTTCCGCCTCCATTCGTACCATGTCCTTCATAAGCCTCTGTATGTGTGCCAGCTCACGGCTGGAATCTCTGCAGCCAGTCTGAGCAGACAGGTGTTCTTCTCTCCGCATCATGACTCCAGCAATGTCAGTCACAGCTCCTTGGAGACCATGGAGCGGGCCGTGGGTGTCCGTTAGGGACTGGAGCTGGTCCCTAGACACCCATGGACGGCGTCCATTTTGGCAGCCAAGAGGCCAAACCCCACCCGCACCTGCTCAGCCGTCTCCCTCTGGCCCTCCAGCACATGGCGTTGGAAGGCCATGGTTTGTTCCTGGGGATCTTGGGAGGGTGCCAGGGCTGTGGGTGCCTCCTGCTGGGTGATTTGGGTAGTGGGTGGGGTCTCTTCGATGTAGCTGAGCTGCCCCGATCCTGGAGGTGAGTTGTGTATGATGTCCATGATGTTTTGGAGTGTTTAGATGTCGATGTTGGTGGTGTCCTCCTCGTCATAAGTGAAGAGTGTCTGGGACTGCTCTGCAGGGGGTGTTGAAGGTGCCCATGCAATGTGAAGGTGAGATAGTGTATTATAATGTGTCCACATGTATGTAGCCGCATGGTACATGTTGACATTCAGACAAAATGTTGTTGAACATTCCAAAAATCACCAAAGCAAGGCAAGGAGGTAGGACCTTGTCTGTGGTAGGCCCAAGCTTTTGGAATTCCCTCCCGCTTTCTTTAAAACAGTGTGGGAGTCATCTAGAATTCAGAAAATGTCTGAAAACTTTTCTGTTTAGCCTATGCTAAGCATTTATCCGCTGGTTTTTACTAGACCTTTGGTATTAAAGTGTTAAAATATCTCCCCGCAGCTCCATCTAAGCTCTCCACTCTAGGTGTCATAAGCGCGGAGATACTCCTTCGGGAGTTTATTCATAGCGCTATAAAAACCTATAAATAAAATAAATAAATAAATTGTACATGGTGACAGTGTGTGGATCAGGGCCATGACCCAGAGTCATTGTGGGTGTGCACTCTGCTCTGCTTGATTGTGCATGGGTGCCATTGTGGCCCTCTCCACCCGTCCCTCTAGTACCTGGTGATCACACACCTTGTTGTGGTTGTGTTGTGTCCTGTCGAGGAGTGCCCGGTCCCCTACTCCGGCCACAGTCTTCACACTGATGACTGTTGACACCAGCTCCTCCATGTCATCCAGCACGAGCTGTGTCGCTGGGCTCCCACATCCAGTCTGCATTGCTGCCTTCTGGTTGGCTACGAGTTTCTCCTCGGTCTTTCGCTTGATGTCAATCCATCGCCTCTTGGCCTCGTCCATTGACCTCCTGTGCTCTCCGACGGCATTCACCTTGTCCACGATGTTCCGCCATATCCCATTTTTTGTTCCCAGTGATACGTTGGAGTTGACGAACAGTTGTTGATGGTGTTCCATCACCTCTGTAATCAGGATCCTGTTTTCCTGCGGACTGAACTTTGTCTTCCTCTTCTTCTTGTCCTTGCCCTTCCCTGTTCCGAGGTCCCAGGCTGGTCGTCCAGGGTGCTTGTGGGGTTGCACTCGTCCTCTGCGCCTGCTCCGGCTGGCTCCATGGTGCTTGGGTGTTGGTCATTTTGTATTTGGGTGTTTTTCCTACTTTTATAGTGATTTTTCCCACCTGCCATGTGTGCATTGCAGGCCTGGCGCTGCTTATCGCTGTTTTCCTCATCGCCCTTTGGCCCATCCATGTTTTTTTCGCGTTGAGGTTTGTGTATTTATCGCAGTCGAGGTGGTTGTATCGCGGACATGGGCCACGGTTTTGGCAGACTTTGCATGCTACTGCCTTGTTGTGAATTCCACGTTAACCTGGGATATTTTCCCGCGATCCGCTGCAATGTGTAAAGGTGCATTAGCTTTTTCCGGTGATGTTTAGCACACTTTCTTGTGAATATAGACCAAAATGTCTAGCCACTGGATAATTAGAATCCTATTTGCCGATCGTTCTTTGATGTTCTAAGATACGTAGATTTAAGGGATGGATAGTGCTCCCCACATACCTCAAATTACACTGGCAAATTAAACAGTATACTAAATAAGGTGTATTGCAGTTCATGAATTTCGTTATTTTGATTGGGTCCCGAGACATAAGGGGCGGTGATAGGGAAGAAAAATTCACTGGTCATTGTAAGATAACCATTTGCCTTCACTCGTGAGTGCGGTCTGACTTCTTTCCGAAGGCTTTGTGGCTGGTATATATAAATACATATATATATATATATATATGTATATATATATATATATATATATATGTATATGTATATATATATATATATATATATATATATATATATATATATATATATATATATATATATATATATATATATATATATATATATATATATATATATATATATATATATATGTATATATATATTCCAACCCCACTCCAAAGGACCGTGTCCGACACATGCTCAGTGGGCAAAGGTGGATTTATTGCAAAAAGGCTTCCAGTCAAAAGTCTTGTTATGGTGAAACGCTGGGCATGAGCATTTCGGCCTTGCGGCTTTCCTCAGTGCCCGCTTCACTTGGATAATGTTCTGCCTGGGGGCTCGTATTTAAAAAGTTAGGTCTTTCCTCATTGGAGTAAAGAACTGTAAGCCCAACCTCTCTCAGCTTCCGATTTCGCCACTCCTGCAATGGTCCATGTCGGGTTTTCCATGTCCCACGCTGTGATTGCAGATACAGTGATCTGCCTTATCATACACTCTGAGGTGTCCCAATGCTGGCTGCGTGTTACACTCCTCCTCCGGCAGTCCAGGCCATATGAATAATTTCCATGAATTTTTGAAAAAAGTTAATCTGGTGCAGCAGGTTAGGTATTGTGCAGATTTGCCTTGAGGTGGAAATAAAAGCGGGAGGGGGGGCGTAGGGGGGGGGGCAAGAAGAGCGTTTTGCATTTGAACACCCAAAGGAAAATTCGCTTCATGCAACAGCAAAAGCTATCGAACGGAACTACATCAAACTTGACATCTTATTAGAACTTAACTCAGATGAGCGTCTTTGCTTCGTAGGGTGTAAATCCGTTCATTAGTTCTCAAGAAATTAGTGTTACTGATAAGTCTTCTGATTTGCCTATAACCTTAGAGCGGTTTAACAAATTTGCACTAAGTATGGCAGGTGTTTAGCATGCTTAAGTAGCTAGATGCATTTATGCAGATCTATCTAGGCAGGTAGTCAAAAAATTGTTTACTGTTTGATAAATCCGCAGAAAACTTGGCAGAACTTTAGAACATTTTATAGTTTGTTTGTATGTCAATTTCGTGCAGAGCTATCAAAGTAGGGAAAGTTAAAGGGGCAAGGGCTAAAACCATAATCCTTTAGTGATATATGTGACACTTTTTAATACATGACATTTGGCAGGCTGTTAACAACTTCTGCTTAGTGCTTAGATATCAGATTTTAATTATATTCAACTAGGGATGCAATGGTAAAAGGGGGCAGGATCAAAACACTCTTTGATTTAACAATAACGTTGGTGCTTTTTCCGAGATAGTCACAAAAAAGGGAATCTTAGCATATTTAACTTTCTCTTTGTATGTTGAGTTTCATGTAGATTAGTCAACGGAGGGCAAAATTAAGGGGTATCAAAAAAAATTTTTTGTTTATTGTGTAAGTTTTGACAAATTCACACAAAATTCAGCAGACTATGACCATGTTTAGTTAGTTCTCTGTTGGTAGTGCAAGTTAAGCCTAGTTAATAAATCACAGGTATCACGAAGATATAAAAAGGGGGCTGCCATATTTAAGGGTCAGACAAATGTTCATTTGCTAATAACTGGTACACCATTAACACATCTGCATCTAATTCAACGCACATTTCCATGGTATGTTTTCTGTTGGCAGGTCAAGATTTTTGGCAGTACATTCAAGTGGAAACATACATCAACATTTGCTAATACTTTTGGCACAGTTTTAAAGTTTTATGAATCAGCATGAAAATTGGTAGGCACTAGTGTCTGGAGACTTTCTGGCAACTTAAAATCATTCTAATGTTTGCATTGGTTAAAAGCTTAATTATCCTTTCACCTCTTTACTAAATAGATGCTTCTCAGCAACATGAGCCACAGCCTCCGTTTTGAGAAGAGTAGAAGGCCCTAGCATTTACTAATGAGTGCCACAATTGCATTTTACATTTGATCCAGGGCAGGGAGAGCTGAAGAGGAGGATCTGGAGACTTTAAGTGCTTCTGTAAAACAAGAATAGAAAGAAATAGTAATTTGCTCAGAGGAGACTGAGGAGGAATTAAACAAGCATTTACAATGCAATGGTTTCGCCTTTGGAAAAGTTAGAGCTATTGGCATTTTAAATGACACAATTTGTATTTATGTGTTGGTTTTGAAAACAGATAAAGAAATGGCATTGTCATTTACATTGCCATTAGCTTAATCTAATGGCAATGTGGGATGGAGACTGCTTCTGTCGTTTGCACTGGGGGTGGGGTGGCATTGGTTGAGTGCAGGACTGGGTGGGCTCGTACCTTCCTGTCTTTTTTGGGGGTCGATAGGGTGGCACTATGAAGCAGGCGAATGCTGTGGGCTTATGACTCGGATATCACAAACGCATCTACAGGGCAACATTACAATTGCATAGCATGGATGCACTACAGGTGGTGGTAGCACTGCCCCACCTGGCTCCCTTCCCATCCTCCAGCAGGCCCAGTGCCGCATCCTACTGCTACACAGCACCGTTCATTCAAACACAGTACAATTCACACATATACACATACATGCAAAAGTATACATACACACACATACCATCACCCACACTCCATCAGCAAAAGCGGCTGTATATATATATATATATATATATATATATATATATATATATATATGGCATATATTGATTAGATTTGACCCCCCACCCCTTACATCTTCAGTGTCATGTCTAGGTCATATGCAAGAAATCCTCTTCAATGAGGGAGGCTAAATCTAGTGCAGTTGGGCTGAGCAAATCCCATTATATGTATATTTTAAATGATGTGGTAAAAACAGGCCACTCCCACTGTTACCCATCAAGCCATCCAGACTTTTATTCAGGAGATTAAAGGGAATGTCATGTAAACTATTTAAATATACTAGCAGAAACATCTGTCATTTAAATAAAAAATATGAACATTTCTTTAACGTGATATCAAATATCGACAGTAATTATAAAAATATACATATTGTAATAGCTGTGTTTACGTGCAAAACTAAACGGTCAATAAATGGTTGCTGTATTCTGACACATGGCAAGCATATTTGCTCATGCATACAACCGTCAACCAGAAAAACACGAAGGAATCCGGCCAGGGTAAACACACAAACAAACGCCACAGCTCACATAATTAATAATATAACCCCAGGTGATCTGGGCCAGATCCCAAATACTGAATTTAGCTAACTTCTACGGCTACCGCGCATGCGTACACCTTTGAAACAAGTCTGGCGCTAACGAGTGTATATCAAAAGTAAAAACGGACTAACAAGGATGCCTGAAATTTTACACAATGACCCCTCATTTAAATATCGTCCATCTCAAGCAAATATGTCTAGGAATATCCAGAAATGCACTTTATCTGAAACAATTTGCACTGGTTCCTATCCCATGAACAAGTGTCAAATTAACTTCCACTTAGTGTTGCCTTTACATTTGTATCATGTAAACTCTTTCTAATATGGCCGCTCGCTTCACCATACCAAAGCGTTTCTTGTGCCAGCGCTGAGCTGTTTTGTTTACACCCAATGGCAATAAATCCGTAACGTGCCAGTGTGCCTACCGCGTCGCTCGCAGCCGTTAATATTTGCCACACCTTTGTAAACCTTCCTCGGTCACGTCGTACCTGAGACTTTGATGCTTTGAGCGCGGCCTCTCAGCGCTTGCTCCGGACCGTTTGGAAGCTGTGACTTGGAGCTCTTGTCTCCCATGCGAGAGGCGCCCGTCACCCTGCAGACCCACAGTGCAGCTAGGAGTCGAGGCAGCGGGGTCTCAAACATAGACCGTAGAGTGACCTGGTGGCTTTCTGCTGGCTCACGGCGGCTAGGAAACAGCGGGCTTTGGCTACAGAAGCAGACGCAGGCACTTCGTTTCTAGAGCGACCGTTAAGAGTAGCTGCTCAAGAAGGGTGTGGGAAAGTTCTCCGCCAGTGCTGAGCAAAGGTTACCCAACGCGCGTTACCTAACATGCAGAACCCTTGTTTACTCCACGTTCGCTGCTGAGTAACTCATTTTTCTTTCACCACTGACCACCCCATCACAAAATAGCGAAGTAATACTCAAATTCATGTTAAAACAATACGGGATTTTAAACTTTTATAACATTTAAATTAGAAACGTAGCTGTTTATCAGGATCATGCCTGATGTGCTATCCATTCCACATTTTTTCCTTTTAAAATATGGGACTTTTAGTCCTGCTTTATAATACAATAAACAAAACTAGAAGTAACAGAATTCAAATGAATAAAAAACAAGTCAGGTCCCGGGCCGGCAGCCAATCACAGCGCGGCCCGGGGAATGACGTCACGGGGGTGTCCCGGCCGGGAGATTCGGGGGCGTGTTTTTCGTGCTCTCCCCTTCCCATTGGCTGGAAGGTAAAATTCCAGCCAATGGGAAGAGGAGAGGGCGGGACTTAAAAAAACACACGGAAACGCCCCCGAATCGCGTTTTCACGGGGAAAGCGTAATTGACAGCCAATCTCTTCCAATGGCTAGCCTCCATTTATGGAGCTAGCCAATGGAAGACAGAGGCGGGACCAAAGCCCCATATGTAGGACAGTTGCTACGGCCAGGGCGAAACCTAAAAACAGCAGTACAGATTGAGTGTTTGTTATATATCTCGCGGGAGAGAAAAAATCACTGAGGATAAAATGTAAACTTTGGAACCTAAAGTTGAGAAAAGGATAGTTAGGTTTGTACTCCATTTGTGCTTCAACTATGAAGTCAAATTTTGAAAAATATTTGAAAAGGTTTTGTGCAAACTACCATAAGCCAGAACACAGGAACACCAACACTTATTTTAGTGAGGTGCTGCAGCAGATGTTTAAGGAGAACAACCCCATCTGTTCATATTTTCACTGAAATGCACGCAAAGCAAACCTAAAGTGTAGTTAGGTGAACACAATTTCAAAATTGAGAAATAGCTGAAAGAAGACAGCGAAAAAAACAGAAAAAAACTAAAAATATATGAAAAGACCCACTTAAAAAAAAAATCTGAAGTCCACAAAAGTTATTTTACACATTAATCCATGTAAGAGTTTATCTCAATTTAAACCCAGGCCTTGTCATCAAACCTGCTTTCCATAGCTGTAGGCAATGTACATTGTGGGTTGGCCACCTGCGAGGGTTAAAACTCTTAACCTGGATACAGGCTGTACCCTGCAGCCAATCCCACTGTCTCCCCCCACTTCCAGCCATGTGCAGTGGCGGTTGCCTACCCTTGGACAGTTGGTTGGATAGCCGGGCTGTGGGCCAGGACCTGCATCCAAAGCCATCTTCATATAGTCTTTTGTCACACATTGTGGAGTTTGTCTGCCCTGCTTCATTTAATTTATTTTCATTTAATTCATTTATAGAGCACATGGTTACACCACCGGTGTGTCCCCGCACTGAGAGCTAACTCTGAGAAAAAATAGATTACTACACACCAGGTCTGTGAAGGTGAGTGGTCATTACAGGTCTTATCTTTGGGTAGGTTGTGTAAACAGCCAGGTCTTTAGCTCCCTACGGAAACTATTTTCAGTTTTCACATGGTTCAATTCTTAAGTTCATCAGGAGGCCGTTCCAGATTCTCGCTGTGCGATGTCTAAATGAACTCTCACCCAGTGTGGCTCTGAGGATTCTTGGTAAAGTCTCCAGAGCCTTTTCTGATAATCTGAAGCTATGTCCTGGTGAATATTTGGTGATTAGAGAATGCAGATAAGTGGGTCCTTTCTTTTGCAAAATGCTGTGGCAGTGGCACATTGCCTCAAACACTACCCTCTTTTCCAGAGGAAGCCAGTGAAGGGCTTCCAAGGCTTTCTTAGTGTTAGATCTTCTCGTTAGGCCCAGTACCAGGCGTACCGCCGTGTTTTGCACTCTCTGTAATTTAGACAGACCCTTTTTAGTAGTTCCAATGTACAGGACATTCCCGTAGTCCAATTGAGATGTTATTGTCGAGTGTACGATGGTTTTCCTGGCATTTGGTGGTAGGAGATCTAATACTTTCCGCAGCGTTTGCATGGTCCCGAAACATTTACCCGCTATCTTTTGTATTTGAGTCTCAAATGTCAACTCTGAGTCAAACCAGAATCCGAGGTTTCTCACTATTGATTTCGAGGTAGGTTGTTGGCCTAATGTGTCGGGCCACTGTGCAGTTGACCAGATGGAAGGTGTTCTACCAACTATCAGTACCTCTGTTTTTTCCCATTTAACTTGAGGCAGTGGTTAGACATCCAATCTGCTAGTTCCTTTAGGCATTCTGAGAAGTGTAAAACTGCTTGGTCCTTATTCTGTGAGAGCAGCACGATAAGCTGCGTATCGTCAGCATAGGAGACAATGGACATATTATATTTCTCTACTGTTTCTGACAGTGATCCCACGTACCTTTAAATAAGGTAGGGCTCAGAATGGAGCCCTGTGGGACCCCCTGAGACAAAGAGATGCTGTCAGATAAAAAATGTTGTTGTGCAACTTGGAAGCTTCCTGCTGAAAGGAAAGAGGTCAACCCTCTTAGTGTCATCTTTTTGACGCCACACGTCGCTAACCTGTAGATGAACAATTTATGGGAGATGGTATTAAATGCCGCACTGAGATCTAATAAAATCATGACGGCCTTTTGTCCTTCGTCTGCATACTTTCTCAGGGTTTCTGAGGCCAAAAGTAACACAGACTCCGTGGAATGAGCTCTCCTGAATCCTGATTGAGATGGATTCAGGATATTGTTCCTACGGATGTACGACATTACAACGCATGCTTTTACCACGCATGCTTTTACATCGCGAGTTTTACAATGCATACCATTACAACGCATAGTGCTTTGGGGCGCTGGATAGTGAATTGTTTAATTTAGTATTCCAACTCCAGTCCCCGTGGATAGTAGGGAAGGTGTTGGATAGTACATTAAACCTATTCCCTATGCTAGAGCGCCCCCCAGCGCAATGCGTTGTAATGGTGTGCGTTGTAAAAGTTGCTTCGTGAAAGCACTGCGTGGTAAAAGTTGCGTTGTAAAGGATGTTTCCCTGTTCCTACTTATATGGTCTACTAGCTGTTTGTTTGTTATATTTTCTGCTATTTTCTAAACAAACGGTAGTAGTGAGATCGGGAGTAGATTTTCTAGCACTGTTTGATGTAATAATGTTTTTTTTTTAGTGGCTTACAATGGCCTGTTTCCATTTAATGGGCACAATGCCAGTTTGGAAGGAGTGCAGGATAAGCTAAGAGACATAAGGCATAATTACCGTAGTGCCCTCCATCATTATTTGTGGTCTAGCTGGGTCCAGCGGAGATCCCGATTTAATTCCTTTCGCTATGTCTGTAAGTTCCTCTATGTCCGGGATCTTAAGTTCGTCCAGTGTCTGCCCTGCAAACTTGGTCTGACTGTCGCAGGCTAGGCCTGTTCCTAGTCGTGCTTCTGCCGGAAAAGTATCATATATACCAGTGACTTTATTTGCGAAAAAATCTGCCACCTTATTACAGCTCTCAGTAGAGGCGATAAAGTCCTCTCTGATTTCCTGTGTTCGAAGGGTCTTAAGTATAATGAACATTTCTTTGGAGGAGTTGTTCGCCTTTTCGATTCTCTCTGTATAGAAAGTACACCTAGTTTTCTTAATTATTGCATGGTAGTGTTCTAGTTCCCTTTTGTAGGTGTTTTTAGATGTACCACACTATTCCTTCCTCCAGCTCCGCTCAAGTTTTTTACATTTACTATGGCCAACTTTAATTCGTTGTTAAACCAAGGTGCCATTTGCATTTGTATTCTAGGTATCCTAGTGCTCAACGGAGCTACCTTGTCTAGTGCTTCAGTGATCCATGATTCAAGATCACTGTTAGCTAGGTTAATGTCCTTGTCTAACGTAAGCTTTTTTTCCATCAGTACTATGGTGAAAGTGGAGGGGTTAAAATTGTTCCACTTTATGCTAGTGATTTCCTTAAGCTGTTGTTCTGATTTCTTCTTATGAGAGGGTACAGTAAACTGAATAAGGTAGTAGTCTGACCAGGGTACTGGCCATGGAGTGGATACCTTTATCTTCATAATGTTTGAGAAAATGGAGTCCAAGATGTGACCTCCTTGATGGGTTTGAGTTTCTACTTTTTGTTTTAGGTTAAGTGTCAATAAGTCCTTGCATATTGTATTCACTTCTGGGTTATGTTTTTTATCGAAATGTATATTAAGGTCACCTAATACCACAAAATTCTTGTGTCGTAGAGCTGGGTGTACTATCTTCTCTACTTAGCTTTTAATGAATTGAGATGATGGACCTGGTGGACGATAGATTAGCAGCCCTGCTAAGGTGTTATCGTCCGTTGCTGCTAGAGTGAATAGAAATGGTTCGCAGTTTTCAAGGCCTGCTTCTTTTATCTCACATTTCAATGTTGATTTATATATTATGGCAATACCGCCACCTATTTTCCCCATGCGGTCCTGCCTTACTAGCGTATATTCATAGGGAATTGCATCCAAACCATCTGGAGTGGAGTTTTCGTTAAGCCACGTCTTGGTCAGGAAGAGAACGTCCAATGCCTGTTCCCTAAGCATGTCAAGAATCTCATATTTATGTTTAGTTAGGGACCAACAGTTTAGTAGGGCTAGGTGCAACTTTCCATTGTTCTTACTCAGTCTAGGAGTTAGGTGTGTGTCACAGGGCTCGCATTTCGCTTTCATATTATCAACATTTATGCTATGTCTACATAATGTGTCTGTAGGTTTGGCTAGCCTGAGTAACTCCTCTCCTGAGTATATAATCCTCCCTTGCCTCCCCGGACGATCGGGTTCTGGCCCCCCGACCGGAAGTGAAGTACCGAGTGATTAGGCCTGTGGTACCCAAACTGTGCGCCGCGGCGCCCTGGTGCGCCGTTATCAGTAGCCAGGGGCGCCGCCGCACTATTTGGGAAAGATAGCATCTGGCCTCGTTAGGCCCCCCCTGTGCAGCGATGTCAGAAGTCCAGAGTGCCAGATCACCAGATAATTATGCGCGATTAAAACAAACACTTAGGGGTCGATCAGGATGGCGGACGGAAGAGCCACCGCGGCCCTGGAGTAGGCGGAAAAAGCCTTTTCCGTGTCCGCCTGCCGCGGATACTCCGTCCGCCATATCAGGATAGGAAAACGTGTCAAATTTCCGTCCGCGACGGAAAAACACGCTCCGCCGGCCAACTACACACGACCACGCGGCGGACGGAACACATCCAAACGCTCCGCCGTACGCACTGACGTCGAAGACCGTCCCCCAAATCAAGATGGCGGAAAACACACATAAAACCGCTGCGGAAAAACAACCTGTCTTAACACGGCGGAATCCCCACAGCGAACATAGGTGACACAGCCGAGATACCCACCGCAAGCTGACCACCACCATGGACCCGGCGCTACACGCTTTCCCGATGCTCTTCGCGATCCACCACGTCCTAGTCATGGCCTACTATGGACGACGACGCAGGTAAGGTACAAACCATTGGCTGTCTGGAGGGGAATACCAGCAAGGGACGTGACGTAGGGAGGGGGAGTGTCATGTTACCGAAACCACTGATGAGAAGCATATACGAATACACATTAGCAGGACGCAAGCAGGAATGACAACGACAGACCACGAGACTTGATAGACTACCTTTATTGTCAAATAATAGGGGTCAAATCACAGTGTATGCGTGAACATGGGCAAAGTGGGCACCAGAGCAGGTACAACATAGCAGGTAACGAGAGGGCAGCATGCAGTATCAGAGCATCAACAGGGCATTGTGCATTACAGAGCAGGTACATCAGAGGCAGGTAACGAGAGGGCAGCATGCAGTATCAGAGCATCAACAGGGCATTGTGCATTACAGAGCAGGTACATCAGAGGCAGGTAACGAGAGGCCAGTATGCAGTATCAGAGCATCAACAGGGCATTGTGCATTACAGAGCAGGTACATCAGAGGCAGGTAACGAGAGGCCAGTATGCAGTATCAGAGCATCAACAGGGCATTGTGCATTACAGAGCAGGTACATCAGAGGCAGGTAACGAGAGGCCAGTATCAGAGCATCAACAGGGCATTGTGCATTACAGAGCAGGTACATCAGAGGCAGGTAACGAGAGGCCAGTATCAGAGCATCAACAGGGCATTGTGCATTACAGAGCAGGTACATCAGAGGCAGGTAACGAGAGGCCAGTATCAGAGCATCAACAGGGCATTGTGCATTACAGAGCAGGTACATCAGAGGCAGGTAACGAGAGGCCAGTATCAGAGCATCAACAGGGCATTGTGCATTACAGAGCAGGTACATCAGAGGCAGGTAACGAGAGGCCAGTATCAGAGCATCAACAGGGCATTGTGCATTACAGAGCAGGTACATCAGAGGCAGGTAACGAGAGGCCAGTATGCAGTATCAGAGCATCAACAGGGCATTGTGCATTACAGAGCAGGTACATCAGAGGCAGGTAACGAGAGGCCAGTATGCAGTATCAGAGCATCAACAGGGCATTGTGCATTACAGAGCAGGTACATCAGAGGCAGGTAACGAGAGGCCAGTATGCAGTATCAGAGCATCAACAGGGCATTGTAGAGTACAGAGCAGGTACATCAGAGGCAGCACGTGAGAGGGGCCAAGTGCATCAACAGTCCATTGCACAGAACAGCTCCATCAGAGGCAGCACGTGAGAGGGGCCAAGTGCATCAACAGTCCATTGCACAGAACAGCTCCATCAGAGGCAGCACGTGAGAGGGGCCAAGTGCATCAACAGTCCATTGCACAGAACAGTCACATCACTGGCAGCACATGAGAGGGCAGAATGCAGTATCAGAACAGCAACAGGGCAGTGTGGCCAACAGAGCAGGTACATCAGAGGCAGGTAACGAGAGGGCAGCATGCAGTATCAGAGCATCAACAGGGCATTGTGCATTACAGAGCAGGTACATCAGAGGCAGCACAACTACGTGTCCCTACCAACCCGTCACAGGGACCACAAGAGTGCCACGCAGTTCTCAATGGACACACCATGTGAATTAACATTTGAGTGAAGTGTACAGCACGTCACATCACAGAATCAGGGGGGACTGCGTGAACTACCTGCCTCGGACACACTGGCAGCACCAGCAACAGGAGTGTGAGACACAGCCACAGCCCGAGTGACACACACATGGGCCACGGACCCAGACACACTGGCAGCACCAGCAACAGGAGTGTGAGACACAGCCACAGCCCGAGTGACACACACATGGGCCACGGACCCAGACACACTGGCAGCACCAGCAACAGGAGTGTGAGACACAGCCACAGCCCGAGTGACACACACATGGGCCACGGACCCAGACACACTGGCAGCACCAGCAACAGGAGTGTGAGACACAGCCACAGCCCGAGTGACACACACATGGGCCACGGACCCAGACACACTGGCAGCACCAGCAACAGGAGTGTGAGACACAGCCACAGATGTAGTCACTGACACGTGAGCCACTGACCCAGACAGACTGCCAGCACCAGAAACAGGAGTGTGCAACACAGCCACAGATCTTCTAACTGACACGTGAGCCATAGACCCAGATACACTGCCAGGACCTGCAACAGGAGAGGGCACAACTGACACTGTGCCACCATCTGATACATGAGAGTCAACTGCACCGGCGCCACTGGGACAACTGAAATGATGAGCCACAGGGCTGTATGGGCCAGGAGGCAGGGTGGGCCTGGGAGCTGGGGATAGCTCACCTAGAGCCAAATCGGGGTTTGCAGGTGTCAATGGTGTGTGTCTGCGTTTCTTAGGGAGGTGTGAGTGCACCCTGGACAGGACAGGACTGCCAAGTGGTGGGGACTCCAAAGAATCACCACCCAGTATAGGTGGAGCAACTGCTGCCGGGGATCTGGTTTCGGGGGACGTGCTGGAGCCTGCTTGTCGTTTGCTCTGTGCCTGCCGCCTGGACTCGGAATGATGTGTAATGGGGGATGCAACAACAGGGGACACCCTCCTCTGCTTCTGACTGGCCTGGATGGGAGTGGAGGTATGGGGGGACTCCGCCGCGGAGACATCAGTTTGGCGTTTAGTAGAAAACATCAGCCTCAGTGCAGCCAGGGGTGAAGTATGCCTGTCCTTGATTGCGCCATTGTCCATGCTAGATGCCTTGTCCGTAGGATGTGCCTTATCCTTAGGTGGAGTGTTGTCTCTGGATGTAGCCTGTGCCCTGCTCGCCGCCCTGTTCCTGCCAGCAGACTTGTCGTCTGTGGTGCACCTGCCTCCAGCAGACACCTGCTCCCTGTGTGTGTCGCTGCCCTTGGGAGTGTTCCTATCCACTGCTGTGGGCCTGCTCTTGGGAGTCTCCCTGCTCTTAGTAGGTGCCTTAGTCTTCTCACTGTCCTTGGGAGTGTTCCTATCCACTGCTGTGGGCCTGCTCTTGGGGGTCTCCCTGCTCTCAGTAGGTGCCTTAGTCTTCTCACTGTCCTTGGGAGTGTTCCTATCCACTGATGTGGGCCTGCTCTTGGGGGTCTCCCTGCTCTCAGTAGGTGCCTTAGTCTTCTCACTGTCCTTGGGAGTGTTCCTATCCACTGATGTGGGCCTGCTCTTGGGGGTCTCCCTGCTCTCAGTAGGTGCCTTAGTCTTCTCACTGTCCTTGGGAGTGTTCCTATCCACTGATGTGGGCCTGCTCTTGGGGGTCTCCCTGCTCTCAGTAGGTGCCTTAGTCTTCTCACTGTCCTTGGGAGTGTTCCTATCCACTGATGTGGGCCTGCTCTTGGGAGTCTCCCTGCTCTTAGTAGGTGCCTTAGTCTTCTCACTGTCCTTGGGAGTGTTCCTATCCACTGATGTGGGCCTGCTCTTGGGAGTCTCCCTGCTCTTAGTAGGTGCCTTAGTCTTCTCACTGTCCTTGGGAGTGTTCCTATCCACTGCTGTGGGCCTGCTCTTGGGAGTCTCCCTGCTCTCAGTAGGTGCCTTTGTCTTCTGACTGGCCTTGTCCAAGGAACAGTCCATGGACATGTGAGTATCCCTTGCCTTCGGAGTACCTTTCGTGTTGAATGCCTGTGTAGCTCCGGAAGGCATGTCCCCCAACAACACTTGTGGATCCTGTGTGTGTACTCCAGTGCATCTGACGTCGTCTACGTGAACAGATTTAGCTGATCTAGGGGATGGGGTCTGTGCCCTGCGTGCCCTGACGTGCTGTCTGACGCTGCTTCTAGTGCAATAACCTGTATTTGAGTCCTGCTCTGAATAATCACTACCCCCTGAGACATCCAGCGGTGTAGATGGGGAAACAGAAGTAGCACCCTGTTCATTCGACTGTACTATTGCAGACGACACACTGCTTGCCAATGACTGCACTGTCCTGTGTAGACCTGCAAGATCGCCATGCATCCCTTCCATGAATGCCACCACCTGCCCCAACTTCCTATCATGATCCTGGAAAGCATTTGTCATATTGGTCTGACCCACACACAGCTGTCGCAGCAGATCAACGGCCTCAGCACACAGTGCATTTTGGCTCACCGTGGCAGGGGCAGCGGTGCCTGCACCGAACGCCACTCTGCTCCCCCTACTCCTTCGGCCACGAACAATACATGGTGCAGTTGGCGGAAGTGTGGGCCCTGTGTGCTGTCTTCCGACAGAAGGTGATGAGTGCCCACTCCCAGTCTGTGACAACAGTGCAGGCTCACCAAGAGTGTCCGACGAGGAGGACGATGGTGTCTCCACATGCGAGTCCTCAGGGACGGTCCTGTCCCCCTCTCCGGCGCTGGCCTCCTCCGTGTCAGTCTGCGTGTGTGCGAAGTCTGAGCCGGACTCATTTCCTCGGCTACTCTCCACCGTCTGTGGCTGAGTGTCCTCTGTCAAAGCTGAAATGCACAGAAAAGATGTGTGAGTCATGGGCACACTCACGTACAGAAGGAACAGGATAGCCAAATCACATAGCAGACAAAGGTTCATGAGCCCTCAGCCTGCACATGGCCCACCCCTACCAGTCATCCTCACATTTTCTGCCATGGGGACATGGACCACTAGGGGATGTGCTTTAACACTCAACTACTAAGCAAGTGGCGTGTCAACATGGCGGACCTGGATGTCAAATGAGTACCACCCAATGGGACCAAAATGCCATCACAGGCATACATACGCAACACGGAACTCAATGGTGTGTCTGTGCACCAATACATGCATAGCACTCACAAGTTTCCTACACAGACAGTATGCTCACCGCTAGTTTGCTGTTGATCGGCACTCAGACGTTCGGCCAGTTCAGGATGCGTCACTGCAATGATACGGTGCATGAGAGGGGTCATGGAGCGTCGGGCCAGACGGGGCGTCCTTGGAATCAGGCCCAGTGTTACTTCCGCTACATTCTTGCTCAGCCTGGAAATGTCGTCCCAGCGTTTGTGGCAGTGTGTATGTCGTCTGTTGCACACCCCCAATGCCCGTACTTCCCGTGCTATGGTCCTCCACAGGTCCTTGCGAAGGTGCAGCTTGACCTACCATGATGGGAGACAAAAGGGTTTAAGTCAGTGGACAGGTGGCCTGTCACACACATAGGGGCAAGACGTTACTGTCAGCAGCCATGCACAATCAGGAACATATGTCTAGCCCACACTACACAGCTAAGATATAAATAGGCCTGATCATTTGGCCCCCTCATGCACACCAACATGTCCCACACTGCACTTACCACCCGTCCCGGTGCGCCGTAGAGGCGTCCATAGTTGCGGAGTACACCGTCCACGAGGACATCAAGCTCCGCGGCGGTGAAGGGTCGAGACCGGATCTCTTTGCCTCTCGACATGGCAAGATCACGGAGTATGGCACTAGAGCAGCAGTCGGTGGTCAGCTCAGCAGCAGCAGCAGGTCGAGGTGATGGTCACAGGCAGCAGTCGGTGGTCAGCTCAGCAGCAGCAGCAGGTCGAGGTGATGGTCACAGGCAGCAGTCGGTGGTCAGCTCAGCAGCAGCAGCAGGTCGAGGTGATGGTCACAGGCAGCACTGGTCCCCAGGGTAGGAAGTTTCATGTTGGCCAAGACACATATATAGGGCCCTCAGCACGTGTCAGTGGCATACGTCGCCAGCAATTGGTCAGCCCTGGGAGCGTGATCGTGAAATGGGCCAATGACTGGCCCTGTTGTTGCGGTGCACAGCTTCCGCTACTTGCGATTGGCCGTATGCGGCCAGCGTCCCTCTTCCCATTGGCTGCATGTGCAGGGACCGTGACGGGCACACATCGGCAACCGCACGTGCAAGCTTCAGGCACGGATGCTTCAGTTGCAACAATGTACTATCACTGGCGCCTCCATGGCGGGGCACGTACACAGCGGGGGAGGTGCAGGCCTATACACCCTGCAGATGTACTCAATGGACATGCCAGTTCATGACCCCCCTTACAGTCACCTTGCATCATCCACCGTACACCGGCCGGAGCGGCCGGCCCATGAACATCCGCCGTGCCCGGCCATGAACACAACCGCCATGGCCGGGACCGGCGGTTGTTCATGGCCGGGCACGGCCATGGCGGTTGTGTTCATGGCCGGGCACGGCGGTTGTTCATGGCCGGGCACGGCCATGGCGGTTGTGTTCATGGCCGGGCACGGCGGTTGTTCATGGCCGGGCACGGCGGTTGTTCATGGGCCGGCCGCTCCGGCCGGTGTACGGTGGATGATGCAAGGTGACTGTAAGGGGGGTCATGAACTGGCATGTCCATTGAGTACATCTGCAGGGTGTATAGGCCTGCACCTCCCCCGCTGTGTACGTGCCCCGCCATGGAGGCGCCAGTGATAGTACATTGTTGCAACTGAAGCATCCGTGCCTGAAGCTTGCACGTGCGGTTGCCGATGTGTGCCCGTCACGGTCCCTGCACATGCAGCCAATGGGAAGAGGGACGCAGGCCGCATTCGGCCTTTGGGAAGTAGCGGAAGTTGAGCACCGCCATGGCGGCGCCAAATATGTGATCTTGTCAGACGCTGCACCGTGATGTGTTGTGTGCAGTTGCGTCATGAGGGATGTGAGCGTGATTGTGAAAGGTCATATGTCATACAATATAGCATGTGTGTCCATACAATGGACATCGGTCGGCACACAATGGCCAACAGATGTGCATTCGTACGTGTTGACGTCGGGTTTGACCCTACAGACGTTGTTACATCTTCACAACTACACAGTACATCACGGCTGTGTGGCCAATTCATGCATCTGTTGTCGGTTTATTGTTGTGTCGAGGTGACTACAGTGGTGGTGGTACACATGCATTCCGTGTATGTGATTTATACGTTCTGTCACCATGCATGTCATTACCGTATGCACATCATCATTGGTGGTGGCATTTGTGCTTGATGACATGGCGTGTGTAAACCTATCGTTTGTGTGCATGCAGTTGCATGAGTGTCTGTGATGTGTCTACGATACATTAGGGTGACGACTGGAGTTATGTCAGTAAGGTACACATGTGATGGAGTTGTACACGTATGCGTCGTTTGTACGTTGACCTAAGTTACATCTCTCTCCCACACAGGAGGGCTCCAAATGTGCATCGCCCATACACTCAGCTGGAGGATATGGTAGACGAGGAGGTGATTCGGAAATTCAGGCTGGATCGACGTCGGTTGCTGGAGCTTGTGGCTCAATTGGCTCCTCATCTGCAGCCACGTAGAACGTATCCTGGCTCGTTTACACCCACTGCAAAGGTCATGGCGGTACTACATTTCTTCGCTACTGGCACATTTCAGTATACAGTTGGAGGTGCCGGGGGTATGTCACAGGCAATGTTCAGCACGGTTCTTCGGGATGTGTTAACAGCTATGATGCTGTACAAGGATGAGTACATACATTTCCCACGTCCGGAAGAGTTGCCAGCTGTCAAAGCTGGTTTCTATGCACTGGGCCACATACCTCACGTTGTGGGCTCAATTGATGGCACGCACATCGCGCTCATTCCACCACGGGCACGCGAACAAGTGTTCAGGAATCGGAAACACTTTCATTCGCTGAACGTGCAGGTGGTGTGCCTGGCGAGCAACATCATCTCCCATGTGTGTGCAAGATTTCCTGGATCCGCACATGACGCCCACATCATGCGAACCAGCAATGTCCCACGACTCATGGCAAATCTGCCACCCGGTCAAGCGTGGCTTGTTGGTGAGTGTGCAGTGGGGACTCTTGTGATCTCTGTGTTGCATGGGGTACCCACCATATCTTGTTCTGATGTTTGTCTCTGTCATCCCCCTACATAGGCGACTCGGCTTACCCAAACCGGCCCTGGCTCCTCAGTCCCCTACGTAATCCGAGGACGGCGGGTGAAATGCGGTACAATGAGGCACATGGAAGGACACGGAGAGTCATCGAACGTACCTTTGGACTGCTGAAGTCTAGGTTTCGGTGCCTCGATAAGACCGGAGGGGCACTGCCTTACTCACCAGGAAAAGTATGCAAGATCGTGATTGCCTGCTGCATGCTCCACAACCTGGCAGTACGCAATGACATTGAACTGCTGTTGGACCCTGAAGACGAAGGAGTTCCTCGGCCTCCCATCCCACCCATGTCGACTGATGAGGATAGTGGTGAGGAGGAAGGTGTGGACCAGAGGCGCCAGCTCATTGATCGCTACTTCCCTTGAATGTGAGTATCTACCTCTAGTGGCGGTTGACAATGCCTCATGTATGTTTTCTGGTGTTGTGTGGATATGGGGTTATTCAGCTGGGTGTGGTTTGTGATGGTTGCACATGTGTGTCTTCATGTCTTTGGACATAGGAGTGTCCATGATGTGTGTGCTCCCATCCCATGCTTGTGTGATGGTTGTCGTTTGTGTAATGTTGCTGTGCATTGTGTTGTGATGTGTGTGAATCTCTTTACTGACGTGTGTTTGCTGTCTCTGGTTTTCTCTAGGTCACTCCCGCAGCGCCATGATCATGTGCGACTATGATCCCTGTACCTGTTTACGTCTGTATCTGATGGCAATCATGTGAATAAACATGGAGGCAAAACATCATTGTGTGAGTAAATGCAATTTATTGACAGGTTGTGCTTTTGTGCTGGTGAATATATACAAGTAAGTGGGAGGGAGGGAGTTGGAGTTGTAGGTAATGGCAGATGAAATGTCCGTGCTGACACCACATTGGGGGGTGTCAGGCTAGTCCAGCAGACCAGTGGCAATGATTGTCTATGTGGGACAGGATGGTTTGCAGGGTGAATGTCTGGCACAGGCAGTGGCATTGTCAAGGTCGTCCCCTCTTGGAGCGTGTGCCTGGCGCTCCAACACTGCTCTCAGCAACTTCCTGCCTCGGACGCCCCCTCCGTCTCGGAGGTGGTACAGAGGCAGCTGGGAGGGCAGGTTGGTGATGGGCCACATCCGTCGCCAGGGGCTCAGGTGGTGGTGGCGGCGGTGGAGGCGGAGGCGGAGGCGACGGGGGAGGCGGAGGTGACGGTGGCGGTGGCGCTGACACACATGGTGGAGGAGGGGGGGGGTTGTTCCGGGCAACCCATTCCCTCCACATCGTTGCCTGCTGGCCCATGATCACCAACATCTGGCCAAGGATGCCAGAGATCTCGCGCAGGCTGTTGGTGTTGTCCACTGAGTCCTCGTGAACACGATCAGCGTTTGCCTGGGACCGGTCGTATGAGGCCTGGCACCTGGCAAGAGCTTGTAGGGACTGTGCCACTGGCTCGGGTAGCTGTCCCTCCTCTGACCGGCGGTGTGTGGGTCGCCTGATTGGCAGTTGTCCCGTTGCCTGTGTTTGTGGCCCACTCACCCTGCTTGTGTGTGGGGCCGTTGGACCAGCGTTGCGCGCTGGGTCATGCTGGGTGGCACCGGCAGGAGTCGTGGTGCTCGTGGTAGTGGTGGTAGTGGTGGTACTGGTGGTACTGGTGGTACTGGTGGTGGTGGGGACTGTGCAGATCACAGAGACGGGTGCCGCGGGAGTCACACATGCGACGTTGGTCGGTCCCGGGAGTCCCTGTGAGCCAGATGGCCCTGGCTGCGTGCTTGGTCCCGCTCCATCCTCCGCCCCGGAGCTGCCTGTGTCGTCGTCGGCAGAGAGTCCTGTAGGTGTGGGAGGCGAGGCTGGCGGCCGGGTACTGCTTTCCCCAGTCAGTTGACGATCACCTGAGGGACAAGATCGAGCAGGTCAGTAATGTGGACAGTACATGGTTACATTGATTTGTAGACATTTCTGTTTCCTGTCGCACACACCCCACCCTCCACCACCACCGCCACCCTCCCCGTGCACATGGGGGCCTGTTGGGAGTTGTAGTTTGGGCCTCTCACACACCCCACCCTCCACCACCACCGCCACCCTCCCCGTGCACATGGGGGCCTGTTGGGAGTTGTAGTTTGGGCCTCTCACACACCCCACCCTCCACCACCACCGCCACCCTCCCCGTGCACATGGGGGCCTGTTGGGAGTTGTAGTTTGGGCCTCTCACACACCCCACCCTCCACCACCGCCACCCTCCCCGTGCACATGGGGGCCTGTTGGGAGTTGTAGTTTGGGCCTCTCACACACCCCACCCTCCACCACCACCGCCACCCTCCCCGTGCACATGGGGGCCTGTTGGGAGTTGTAGTTTGGGCCTCTCACACACCCCACCCTCCACCACCACCGCCACCCTCCCCGTGCACATGGGGGCCTGTTGGGAGTTGTAGTTTGGGCCTCTCACACACCCCACCCTCCACCACCACCGCCACCCTCCCCGTGCACATGGGGGCCTGTTGGGAGTTGTAGTTTGGGCCTCTCACACACCCCACCCTCCACCACCGCCACCCTCCCCGTGCACATGGGGGCCTGTTGGGAGTTGTAGTTTGGGCCTCTCACACACCCCACCCTCCACCACCGCCACCACCACCACCACCCTCCCCGTGAACATGGGGGCCTGTTGGGAGCCATGGACATGTTAGTGTGTTGGTGTCCGACGTGCATGGGTTGGGGCGTGGGGGATGTTTCTTCTCAGTTGTGTGAGCCTGACCATGTCGTGCTGATCGTGGTGCTTGGTTTGTACTCACCAGTCTCTTCTCCTTCGTCAAGGCCGTCTAGGCTCTCTGGGTGTAGTATCACCAGCACCTTCTCCTCCCAATCGGTGTAGGGTATGGGCTCCGGGGGTGTGCCACCGCCAGTAAGATTGGCTCTGGCGTGGTTTTTCGCTCGGATGCCCTTGACCCTGGTCTTAAGGTCATGCCACCGCCTCTGAATGTCGTGCTTGGTCCTCGGCACAGTCCCCGACGCATTCACACGAGTGACGATCCTGTCCCACATGTGGTTCTTTTGCGCCACGGTCGTCTGCTGGACTTGGGCCCCGAAGATGTTGGGCTCCACACGGATAATTTCATCTACCATTACCCGCAACTCTGTCTCCGTGAATTTGGGTTTTTTTTTGGGTGCCATGGTGTGTGGTGCTCAGTGTGTGAGTTGAGTGAGTTGGGAGGTGCAGGTGTGTGGTGTGTGATGTGTAGGATTTGTGTGGTGGGTGTTTGTGTGGTAGGGTGGTGGGTGGGTGTCTTCTATGTGATTTTATGTGAGTTCGCAGTGTCTCGAATGGCCCTCTTGCTGGCAGCAATGCTGTGGTGCAAGGGATTGTGGTTGTGTGGGGGTGTCTTTTTATAGTCGTGTCTCGATGGTTGTTGGCAGTCAGGTGGTAGGTGGGCGTGTTGACTTGTGTGCATTATTGGATAATTGGGACGTGTCATGGTGGCTTGTGCTGGGGGGGGGGGCCTTGTCAATGTTCGTATGTTTGCTTAGGACTTGCGGTGCACTTTCATACATTTGTTAGGCGCTAGGGATGTTGTGCGTGTTGGCCTTCCGCCCTGATGCTGTGGTTCTCGTTGCATTGTTTCCGCCGCGGACGTGGATGGCTGTGAGTTCCGTTGTACGGGCGGATTTATCCTAATTGCGGCCACGGAGTATTCTCAGGGATGGCGGTACATGTTTTATTTTCCGCGGTCATTTCCGTCCGCGGCAGTGGTTGTTCATTGGACTCCGTCCGCCGCGGACGGACTTGGTTGTGTTCCGTCCACCGCGGACGGTGTTGGTTGTGTTCCGTCCGCCGCGGTCGGAGTTTCGTGACATGAATATCCTAATCCCAACCGCGGTTTCTCCGCGGCGCTGCCGGGAGTAAAATTTCCCCCACCATGGCGGACAGTACCCATTTCCGTCCGCCATCCTAATCGGCCCCTTAGAGTCTAAGTGATCAAAGCCACTGGGAACATGAAAGCCCTTACTCACACAGCCTGCAGAATCTGTCACTAGGCCATTATCGGCGCAGATTCTGCAGGCTCCCCTCCTCAGCAGCAGTGAGCCGACCCCAGACATGGTTTAAAGATGGACTAGTGCTAGATGGCGCTGTGTGTCAGGCAGGAGATAAACACAGCAAGCAAATAACTACAAGTGTTACAAGAGTAACATACATATGAGCACCTATTTGTTATAGTGAATGACTAATCCAGTCAAGGAGTGTCATATTTTAAGAATAACCTTTAGTATTCATGCATGAAGATGGATCAGGAATTCTTTTTAGGTCATCATGTCCTCTATTTGTAGTCATAAATATACTGGATGAAGCTTTTTGCCTATTAATGACTTCTGACATCACCTTTTCTTTTTATATAGCGTGAACATTACCCGAAGGTGTCAGAGCGCTTTACATAAGAACCAGTTGCGATACATAAGGACTTAGGATTACATGCCTTACATAAAAGATACAAGCAGAAAAAAATTGCTAATGTACAAGTTATAAAGTCACACAGGGAAGGGATATAAACAGAAATAAATTGCAGGGCGTGGTTTAAGTGCCGACCGGGATGGCTGCGTGAGCGAGTTGCTCCGCGCCAAGTCCCGTACTTTCTCCTGAAAACCCGAGCCCCAGGTCACCTGACGGCGGACTCTGAGGTCCTGGAGGGTCGCTGACCTAGTGGACTGCGTCTGGGCCCGACTGGCCCCTGGTCGCCGAGTGTGGGCTGACCTGGCGACTGGCCTGGTCTGGCCAGAACAAGACGGCAAGATGGCGGCGCCGAATAACTGAAAGCGCCGAGGGCTGAGCGGTGAGGAGGCGCGAGACCGAGGAAAGGCGCCTGGAGGGCTGCTCCGAGGCGGTGAGCCGGGAGGCGGACTGCAGGTGCGGGCCAGAGCAGCAGCGGAGACCGACGCGGCGAACGGGGGTAGGCGGCGCCCCTCCCCCACCTGATTTCCCGGCCGGCTGGAGAGCTGGGCCCCGGCTTGCGCTGGGCGGGCGGAGGCGCGGCTGGAGCGAAGGGCCGCCAGGCCACTGCGAACACCGCGGCGGAGGCCGCTGAGGTGCAGTGGGAGACAAAGAGCTGCCGGAGCGCTGGAGTGGGAGCCGCCCGCAGCACTAGGGCGTCCCGAGGGGCGGATTGGCCGAGCGGCGGCTGGCGGACTGATCGCCGGTGCAGGGCCCGCCCGGTGGCCGGCAGGGGCGCGCTGGGCCTGCGCACTAATTTTTCGGCCCCAACGAGCGCTGAGGCCGAGGTGGCCTGAATTCTACGGCTCCGTTCAGGACATTGTGCACTGCTCCGAAAGGGACTACGCTATGCGCCTGGGGATGAGAACGCTCCCCGGCGAGGAGTAGCAGGACCTGCAGTGGGGCCTGGTGCGAGTTCCCACTATCAGCCCAGTGTTTGCCAGGGGATTGTCTTGCTCTCTTGCGCCAACAGCTGCCTACCTCTGCTTGAAGAATCTGGGAGGCACCTCCCGCCGCTCACGGCTGACCCTCTCCTAGCGTGGGAAATGGGCTAAATATTGCAGGCTCTGCAGGGACAGCGGGTTGGGACGGAGCCCATTCTGGTGCGGCGGGCGCGCCTGATCATTCTGGCTGAGTCACAGTTAACGTTGCTGCCGGGGACGGAGGGCTGGACCTGCCCGGGGACACGAGCTTCCGGCTGCCCGCCATCTCGGGAGGGCTTGTGCTCCCTGGACTTGGGGAGCAGTGGAGGCGCACTGTGATTGTTGAGGGGCCTGCGCGGCGTGCACCTCTGGCCTGAAGGCTAACGGCTGAGAGTGGAGGAGGGGAGGCTGGCCCCGCATGGTCGTGTTTGGCCTGGACATCGGAGAGTAACGCACCTTCGGATATACCATTGGGCGTCACAGGGTGAGCCTAGGACCGGAACGTCCGGAGGGTCCGCCACCGTCGGCTGTCTTCAGTGGGAGCTGCTTGCTTGTTTCCCGCTCTCAGGATGGCCGCGCAGGGAAATGGCGTCATAGAGCCGCCTGAGCGTGGAAGCGGGGGATCTGGGGACGTGGAGGGCGATCTCACGGCAGGGCCATCACCACAGGAACAACGCCTGAATCTCCGCCTTGATGCTATCTTGGCCGCGATCACTGCCACAAAGAATGAACTGCACCAGGACATAGCACAGGTGGCGACGGGTCTTGGCCTACTGAGAGCGGACCACGCCAAGCTCTCGGACAGAGTGAAAATCAACCAACAACTGCTCCAGGAGCTGAAACCGGCAGTGGTCACCGCGGAACATAAAATTGAGGACGTTATTCGTAGACTGGCGATCCTGGAGAGGCGGGCTGAGGACGCGGAAGGACGCGGAAGGACGCAACCGACGGAACAACGTGCGGGTGGTGGGGCTTCCGGAGAAGATTGAGAAAGGTGACGCAGTGTCCTACATGGAGGACTGGTTTCGAACAGTGGTGGCGCCGGAAGGCCTGTCCCCCTTCTTCTCGCTGGAGAGGGCGCACCGGGTGCCCGCCAGGCCACCCCTGGAGGGCCGACCACCCCAACCGATGGTGGTCAAACTGCTGCACTACAAAGATCGGGATCTGCTGATCCAGCGGGCGAGATCCCTGGGGCCCTTCCAGGTGGATAACAGCAAGGTGACGATTTTTCCGGATTACACGCAGGAGGTACAGAGGGGTAGAGCTTCCTTCCTGTCGGTGAAGAAGGAGCTGAGAGAAGAAGGAATCCAATACTCCTTGCTTTTTCCGGCCAAGCTGCGGGTCATAGTTGATGACAAGACTCATTTTTTCCAAACACCCGATGAAGCATGGTCCTGGCTGGAACTGTATCGTGCAGGGACTGATCGTACACACAGGCCTACCAGGGATCGACAGCAGCCGGTCAGGGTCAGGAAGTCCCAGCGCATCCGCTCCAGGAATAGGCGCCAGCGAGCCGAACGGGAGGCACAAATGCTGGCCGATAGACAGAGTGCGTTGGAGGCCACGGCTAGCATTACGGGGTCGCAGCAAGAGGACGCTTCCAGAGGCTCGGCATCGGAAGGAGAAGGAGAGAAATCCGGTGACGAAGACTCAGAAGTGGGTGGAGGGCTGGGACCGGAGGTCACCCCACAGACGTCGGATGGTATCTTTAATGGATGATGCTAGTGGCTGCTGAACATTTCTGGGTGGCCTGAAGGGGCGAACGATCCTGACCTCTATTTGACTGCCAGGTATGGGGCTGCACTAGCAGTGTGGGGCTACGGGCGCGGGGTGGTTGCTCTGTCGTCCTGGTTAGGGGCTCCATAGCCCTCATTAGACCCTTAAGGTCTTCTGTGGTGACGACCACAGGTTAGTGTGATGTGTTGGGTGTTTCAGGTTTGGAACGGGGCTGAAGCTGGGTTATTAGGCCCTGTCCTGGGGAGGGGGTTGGGGGGAATTGGGGAACGTGTTTTGAAGGGGATACACCATTGCTGCAATGCGGGTCACACTTATTGGCGTGCGCCACTGTTGGGATTGATGCTCTATGGGGACGTTACCTAACCTGAAATGTATCACATGGAATGTCCGGGGTATTCGGACTATGGTGAAGCGCCACAAGGTACACGCCTACCTGGTGAGGCGGGGCGTTCAAATAGCGATGCTTCAGGAGACACATTTGACGCAGCAGGAATGTGGAGCGTCTCAGAAGAGGTGGAGGGGTCAGGTGTTTGGCACGACTTATTCGGCATTCGCCAGAGGGGTATTGATATGGATTAGGGCGGGCACGCCTTTCCAAGTCACGAGTCAGAGGATAGATCCAGAGGGTCGCTATGTGGTAGTGGAGGGACGGCTACATGGAAGGGAGGTGGTGCTGTGTAACATCTATGCCCCCAACGCTGATCAGGTACGTTTCTTCGAGGGTTTATCGCGATCACTGGCGTATTATTTGGCAGGCCCCGTACTGTTGGCAGGGGATTTTAATTCCATTACTGATGTGCTGATGGACAGATCACACCCGCCCTTAGTGGACTCCCCAGTGCGCCGACTAGCGACCCATAGGCGGGACTGGCAGGATAAGTGGGGTCTGGTGGATGTGTGGAGGGCGCAACACCCCGAAACTCGAGATTACTCCTACTTCTCTACGCTGCATGACCTACATGTTAGACTGGATTCAGTACTGTGTAGCGACTCATTGGCGAGGGTGGTAACTGGCTCTGAGTATTTGTCCAGGACCATCTCGGACCATAACCCCCTGTTGCTCTCTATGCAATGGCAGCTGGCGAGATCGGCAGTCCCTACGTGGTGGCTGCGTCCGGAGACGCTGGAGGACCCGGTGTTTTGCGACACGGTCCGCCAGGGCATAGACGGCTATTTTGAGGAAAATGCTGGGTCGACAGCGGCTAGAGCGATTGAATGGGATGCAATGAAAGTGGTGGTGAGAGGGGTGTGTATGGGGCGGTTTTTGACCGTGAGAGGGGCAGTGCTGAATGACCTTGCGAAAGCGGAAGAAGTGTTGAGAGGGGTGGAACAGCAGAGGCACGAGAGGCCGGAGATTCAGAACCGATTGTTGCAAGCCAAGGAGACTGTGGGGACTGAGACAGAGAGATTGCGGTGCTATGACTACAAATTGTATGCTGTGAAAGTGCATGAGGAGCGGGATAAGGTGGGCACGCTCCTGACAAAGCTGGCTGATCCGAACCCTAGGGGGTGCCCGGTCTTGAGTGTGCGACAGGAGGACGGGGAGGTGGTCTATTCGCAGTCAGCGGTCTTGGGGCGCTTCCAATCTTACTATACGGGACTGTATGCCAGCCACCTCGAGGCGACGGCCACGGAGATAGGTGATTACCTAGATCAAATTCCTTTACCGTTACTGGATGGGGAGGAAGCCCGGGATCTGGGGGGGCCCATCACCCTGGCGGAAATCAGAGGGGCAATTGGTCATATGGCACGGAACAAAACCCCTGGGGTAGATGGACTGCCGGTCGAGTTCTACGCTAAATTTATGGAGGTGTTAGCACCCAGGCTGCGGATTGTATATGAGGAAGCGAGACAATTGGGGCGGTTGCCCGACTCGATGAGGGAGGCGCTGGTGGTGCCGCTGCTGAAGCCGGGCAGGGATGCATTGGATGTCTCTTCTTATCGTCCATTGTCTATGCTAACCGTAGATTACAAGATCTTGAGTCGTATCCTAGCTACCAGACTTCTACCGCTGATGACCTCCTTGGTGCATAGGGACCAGGCGGGCTTCATCCCGTCTAGGAGCACTTCGATGAATGTTCGTCGGCTGATCGGGGTTATTGATAGTGCAGCTGAGGCGGAACAGGGCCCGGTGGTGTTGACGGTTGATATTGAGAAGGCGTTTGACAGCTTGGAATGGGATTTTCTGGATGGCGTGCTGTTGAAGTTCGGAGTTGGGGAGGGGTTCCGGGGTTGGACAAGAGTACTTTACTCCTCGGCTAAGGCGCGGGTACGGCTGGGGACCTTGGTTTCTCAGGTTTATCCGGTCGGCAGGGGCACGAGGCAGGGTTGCTCGCTTTCCCCTCTGCTCTTTGCCCTGGCTATGGAACCGCTAGCGGCGCAGGCTAGATCAGGCGTTCTTTACGAGGGAATAGCACAGGGTCCTGACTCGCACTATATCTCGTTATATGCCGACGACCTGTTATTGTACTTAGCGGACTCTGGGAGGGCGTTGGAAGGCGCAGTGGACATGTTGGGGAGGTTCGGGAGGCTCTCAGGCCTCAGGGTGAACTGGACCAAGACCTGTGTGTTTCCATTGCGGAAGACCGCGCTCTGCCCGCTGCTCACGAGACCGGTAGTGTGGGAACCTTCTTGTTTTGTTTACCTAGGAGTGCGCATCTACCATGACGCAGTGGACCTCCTTGAGGGGAATGTGGGGCGCTGCATCCGAGCGTTAAGGGGTAGTATGGACTTCTGGGCGTCCCTCCCGCTGTCAGTGCTGGGTCGTGTTGCGCTGTTGAAAATGGTGGCTCTCCCGCGGTTGCTCTATTACTTTAGAACATTGCCGATATGGATCCCGCAGGGGGTCTTTAGGGAACTGAGGACGTTGGTGACTGGCTTTCTCTGGGGCCAGGGTCGCCGGAGGGTGGCACTGACCACCTTGACGAGACCCAAATGTGAGGAGGGGATGGCAGTCCCCGACTTTGAGTTATACTATTTAGCGGCGCAGCTCCAGGTCCTGACTCAAAATGTGGCTAGGGAATTTAGGGGGCCAGATAGCGGCCGGGGGATCGGCGTTCAGAGACATGTCTTATCGTCTATCGTGATGCAACAGAGACTGGCTGATAGGGATCTTACGATGGAGGAGAGGACGCTTAGATTGTGTTGGAATAGGCACCTGAAGAGGGCTGGGAAGCGCCGGCCGTATGCACCGGAGATTCCGCTGGGAATGCTGACTGCCTTGCCGCATGGCGGTGATTGGTCCCAACTGTTAGCGTGGGAAGACCTGGGTTTGCAGATGGTGGGAGACCTCTATGTGGACGGGACGCTGGCCCCATTCCAGACTTTACATGAGAAATTCGGCCTGCCGAGTGGTACCTTCCTGTTGCATGCGGCGGTTGCCGCGGCGATGCAGCGGCATTGGGGATCTGGACTGGTAGAACCGGAGGTGACGATGGTGTGCCAATACGTGGTGATGGCCGCGGGCACCGTCAAGGCGGTGACCTGCCTCCACAACAGAATGTTAAACGAGGGACTGGTGCCTTTGGTTGAGTTGAAATCGCGATGGGAGGCCAGTATAGGTAAACAAATCCCAGACGCCGTATGGGCTCAGGTGCTGCACAGGACCTGGAAAGGAACGAGGAACGCGAGGTTTCAACAGGTGCACTTTTTCGTTATTCATCGGGCATATTTGACCCTGGAGAGGTTGCGTCGACACTTCCAGGTGCTTGACGCCATGTGCCCCAGATGTCTGGTGCCTGCGGTAGATCTGGACCACATGCTGTGGGGGTGCCCAAGATTAGGGAATTACTGGTCTGAGGTGGGGGAACTCCTGAAAGCGGTTACGGATCGGGAGGTGGATTTTGACATGGCTGCATGCCTGCTTCTTTGGTTCCCGCACACCAAAAAGACCAAGGTGACGAGCAAATTCATTGGGTTGGGTTTAATACTGGCACAGCGGGAAATCACTTGGCACTGGAAGTCTAAAGAGGGGCCGTCTGTGCGGCGATGGAGGAATGAGTTGCTGAAATGGTCGGGCTGTGAGAGTGTGCTAAGGATGCGTCAGGCGACTAGAACTGGTAACGAGAAATGTTTAGAACTGGCACGGTCCTGGGAGCTGGTGGTGCAGGCTTTACGGGACTACTTAACTGAAGGCGAGGGATCCGATTAGGTATTGGACGGGATTCCATGGGACTGTTTGAATGTCAGAACTTCCTGGTAGTTGGCACCCTAGAGCAGGAGAGGAATATTGGAGCCCGCATTAGCAGCAGTTGGTGGGGAGGGGGGGGACATTGGGAAGGAATCATGGGTGGGGAGATTTGCCGGCCCGCGGCAGCCTCCCGGAACTGGGTGGCCCTGGGAAGTAGTCATGACGATTTGGAGGAATGCTGGTGGAGTGACCTAGGGCTGGCTGGAGTGGGGCGAGTAGGTTGTTATGGGGTAAAAGCAGACACGATATGTTGCATTCAACCTATGGCCCGACCAGGGCGCACACTGAGGTGCCTCCAGCGAACTGATTCATTGATACGCCGCCCAGCCTCCGGGATGTGGGCTAATCGGCTGTGTATTGTGTTACTATCAGTCTGAATGTTGAGGGCCATCAGTGTATAGGTTGGCCTGTTGATCTTGGTTGTTCCTGATTCTGCAATAAAAATATATTTAAAAAAAAAAAAAAAAAACAGAAATAAATTGCAAATGTACAAGTAGTAAAGTCACACAGGGAAGAGACAAATAGAAAACATTGCAAATGTACAGGTTGTAAAGTCACTCAAGGAAGAGATACAAATGGATACATTCTAAGAGTCACATAGGAATGGTAGAGAGTACAAAGGTCTTCTGCGGTGGTTCCCAAAGTGTGCGCCGCGGCACCCCGGTGCGCCGGTAAAAAAATGGTGGGGAGCCACGGCCAACTGGCAATTAGGTCAAGGGAGCCACGGGTCAAAAAAGTTTGGGAACCACTGGATTAGGCCATGCCCTCCATACAAGCGGCCCTCAGCCGAGATGAACCGGAGCAGGCGGCAATCAGGTAAAATATGTGCAAAATAGCAATAGTGCAGCAAAGCAGAATAGTAGTTAAAACACAACAATTCTAACAGGTAGAGATTTAAAAGTAATTTTGTGCCTCCACACGCTGGCGCTCTCACCAGAGTCTACTCAGCTCGGTCGTAAACACATCTGGGTTATCAAGGGGATCGGGTGGGAAGTCCCGCCCCTCAACCGGAAGTTTAGTACTGAGTGAGTAGGCCACGCCTTCCATACCAGCGGCACTCAGCCGAGATGGACCGGAGCGGGCGGCAATCAGGTAAAATATGTGCAAAATAGCAACAGTGCAGCAAGCAGAATAATAGTTAAAATACAACACTTCTAAAAGTTAAAGAGATTTAAAAGTAATTTTGAGCCTCCACACGCTGGCGCTCTCACCAGAGTCACACAGCCATAGTGCCCACACCGCCAGCGCTCGCTCCGCTCTGCGCACATTAACACTTATATACCAAGGAAACTCACGAGACATATTTGTGGGAAAGCACTGTTGCAGGTTTATTTCGTACAACAGGTAGCATAAGGTAGGTCATCTTACAGGCGATCCAATGCGGCAGCCCCTCGCTGACCCGCATGCCTAAGGAGCCATCTTGCACGGCGAGTCGGTGCTCAGACGGTGCAGTAAATTACCATTTTATTTCATTACACCCCACCCTCCCTGTCAGGGCGGAGCGATGAGGCACACCCCCGGTCGGTTCAGGCCCCCCGACCGCCCGAAGGTCTAACGGGGCGCCGACGCTGTTTCCTGGAACCCCTTCGGCTCCAGGTTCTTGGCTCAGGCACCCTTACTGTGCCAGGCAGAGGTATTTAGACTGTATCCTTCTGCCGCAGAGGTACCCCTACTGTCCATCTGCTTCCAGATCGCCCTGTGACTCCGCCTGCAACACAAAACATGACCATTAACAAATTCACAACTTTAGCCCGCCACTCTGCAGCTGGGTCAGGGTTCAGGGTGGGATCAGCGCAGAGCCTAAGGACCCAGGCGTGGGAAAAGAGGCCGAGCATAGTTGCTGGGCCTGATTTATACTTGAAGGAACGCCCCTTTCCCCAGGCGAGCCCTCCCTATTGGCTGTTGGCGAGGAGGGTGGCTCAAAGGGGATGACACGCTACGAGCTCTGCTCGCCCGTCGTGTGGGACTAGGGCGCTGTCCCGCCCATGCTCCCCTGCGTGTCGCGCGGCAGCGGCATAGTGCCCACACCGCCAGTGCTCGCTCCGCTCTGCGCACATTAACACTTATATACCAAGGAAAACTCACGAGACATATTTGTGGGAAAGCACTGTTGCAGGTTTATTTCGTACAACAGGTAGCATAAGGTGGGTCATCTTACAGGCGATCCAATGCGGCAGCCCCTCGCTGACCCGCATGCCTAAGGAGCCATCTTGCACGGCCAGTCGATGCTCAGACGGTGCAGTAAATTACCATTTTATTTCGTTACCCCCCGCCCTCCCTGTCAGGGCGGAGCGATGAGGCACACCCCTGGTCGGTTCAGGCCCCCCGACCGCCCGAAGGACTAACGGGGCGCCGACGCTGTTTCCTGGAACCCCTTCGGCTCCAGGTTCTTGGCTCAGGCACCCTTACTGTGCCAGGCAGAGGTATTTAGACTGTATCCTTTTGCCGCAGAGGTACCCCTACTGTCCATCTGCTTCCAGATCGCCCTGTACTCCGCCACAGCTCTGGAGGAGGCCCCCGTCGATGACAGAGCCCCCCCACCCACCTAGCTACTTTCTGACGCTGTTTCGTGCACCTCTATCATAGTCCCCTTTGCCACACCACTATGGAGATATCTTAAACCGTTCTTAGGACACGCCCTTAGTTACATAGGCCGCAACTCTAATGAGGATTGCGTAGACACGCCCTTAGTTACACAAGCCGCACCTCTAATGGGGATTGCGTAGATACTGTTCTTAGGCCACGCCCTTAGGTAAAAACACACCTTTGTACACAGGGTGCTGTTCTGGTTTTAGCCTCAAAGTGCTTTATTCATTTCATTTCCAATCTTTATTTCGACCATTCGGTCATAAAAGATACACAGTACAGATAAAAAAAACACATGTAACTCCATCATAACAGATAAAACATTAGATACATATATTAAAAGGCTCCTGTACAGGCATAAGCATCTTAAAAAAGAGAAGAATTTCTAAGCACTACCCAACATCTTTAAGAAGCGATTACGCGTATGCCAGACATTGGTAAAGAATTTGGAAAGTGCAAAAACAGTTGGGCCGGTAACATCAGATTTTAAAATCCTGTACATTGGTGCATATTCCCTGCCACCCATATTCCTTATCAAGGGGAGGAGCCAGTATTTTCTAGCTGCCTTGTAGGCTGGGCAGAAGAAGACCACATGCAGGTCGTTTTCCTCCTTATCGGCACATACAGGACAGTGCTTTGTGGTGGAAGACGATGACCAGGAGCTTGTAAAGGACCGGAAGGGCAATGTGCCGTATCTCCACTGGAGGAACAGCTTTCTAGCAAGTATGGGGTAGATAGGATCCAATGCCTTCTCAAACCTATAAAGATCCTTGCTTTGCAAGAACACAGATGATAGGGACCCGTCTGGCTGGGTAGCTTTGGCCCTTGCCCATTTGTGTTCATGGTACAAATTCGCCAGGGACCTCTTGGAGATGTTTGATGCTACCATCGCCGGCTCAGTCCATAAATCAGGGAGCCCTAATTCCATACAGGTAGCTTGAATATTTTTGACCCAGGGAATACTAAGCACCTTGGGGTGATTCAGTAATTCGACCAGTTCCGCCCTATAGTCTGCGAGATCATTGCTACTCCACAGCCTACGCCAGAAGGCTATGGGTCTCAAGCTTATCTCGTCAGCTAGTGGTCGTAACCCTAAATCAAGCCTCAAGGGAAGGAGCGGGGTACTCGGGGGGAGTGCGGCTATCTGTCTTATGAACTTATTTTCTGTTAGTGACAGGCTCCGGCAGGGCATGTGACCCCACAATTCAGCCCCGTACATAGTCGCTCCCCTAGCCTGGGCCTTTTATATCTGGATTAGAGCCCCCAATGGACGGTATGACGAGCCGGTCATCATCCGGGCGATGCCCCCAGTGGTTTGTATAAGTTTAAGGTTTGCCCTACTCTGGTGGGATCCCCAAGTCATGGTTTCGTTGAGGGTCACACCAAGATATTCAAAGGTGGCTACTCTCTCGAGCCGCACGGCTCCCAGTTGTGGATTCGGGCGCAGTTTCTGGCTCGGGTTCAAAACCATGAATTTGGTTTTTGTGGCATTAATTTCTAGCCCTCTATCAAGGCAGAAGGCCACGAAGGAATCGAGTATCCTTTGTATACCCATAGGGGTTTTAGATAGCAACAGGGTGTCGTCTGCAAACATAATTGCTGGCACCCTGCTGCCGTTTAGTTTGGGGGCGTCAGTATAGTCGGTGGCATTGAGATGGGCGATTACCCCGTTGACAAAAAGGCAAAACAGGGTCGGCGCCAACACACAGCCCTGTCTTACCCCTCGGCCAATGGGGAATCTATCAGTCAGTTCCCCCGACCTCCCACACCTCACGCGGGCATAGTTACTGTGGTGCAGCCTCTGTAAGATTGACAGGATATCTGGGGGGACACCCATCTCTGCCAAGACGCTCCAAAGTTTCCCCCTGGGCACCAGGTCGAAGGCGGCCCGTAAGTCCACAAAAATTGTGTACAAACTGCCGCCGTCGAACTTTGCTGTCTTCCAATAAATTAGATTCAATCTAAAAACCTGGTCCACTGTGGATACCCCCTTCCTAAATCCCGCCTGGTAGGGACTAAGGGCTCCCACCTCCTCCATCCAATCCTGAAGCCTGTTCAGCAAAACCCTACCGAACAGCTTCTGTGGTACGTCTATCAGACTAATCGGTCTGTAGTTGGCAGGGAGGAGAGGCGAGCCCTTTTTAAAAATGGGGACCACCTCTGCCCCCAGCCAAGTACTAGGGATTTCCATCCCACCGAGAACACTGTTGAAAAGGGGCGGCGAGGTAAGGCGCCCAGACAGTGGGCTCCTGTTTAAACAAGTCCCCCGGTAAGCTGTCCAGTCCCGGCGCCTTCCCAGAAGCCAGGCCTGAGATGGCAGCAGTGACCTCACCCAGTGTTATTGGCTCCCCTTGGCAGCCGGCCCGTCCACCTCAATAGCAGCAGGAAGTTCTCCCGGCTCAGAACTGTATAAGGACTGAAAGTGAGCCTGCCACACCCCAGGTGCTATATTAGGCTCTAGTGCCGATTGTAGGCTCCCTGACCCCCCGTTCACTGTCCTCCAGAACAGGCGTTGATTTTGAAGCGCTAAAGCCTTTGTGAGTACTTCCCACTGGTTTTCCTCCCATTCTGCTTTAGCCTGGGCAAGAAGCTTTTTAAAGGCTCGCCTGCTTTGTTTCAGGCGTTCCCCTCCTATACCCTCCTTAATTACTCCAAGAAGTTCTGTTTTAGCCCGTCTGCATGCTAGATTGTACCACAATGTTTTGCCTTGGCACCTCTCCCTTGGCTTTCGTGAACTACTAGTGAAATGGAGTGCTGCAGTTTTTTTAAGGTCCTCATGGGCCTTATACAATTTGGTCTGGGAGTCTATATTGTTTGCCTCGATGTCATAGCTCCCCATGGTTTCCAAAATCGGAATAATCTCAGCATAAAGCAAAGGGAGTTTATCCTTGGTTGTAACCAGGTGCTCCCACCTGATTCTTCTCCTGCTATTATCCAGGAGAAGCGCGGGTTTATTCCCGTCCACTGTAGGCACTAAGGCTTGGGGGCCTGGATGAACAAGGTCGAGCTCAAGGGCGTTGTGGTCACTATCGATCCTTTCCATCACCCTAAAATCCCGAAATGTCGTCCACCTCACTAGTTGGGCCAAGACGTAGTCCAAGCGGGACTCTCTCCCCCGTCTATTGTAGGTAGTTTTACTAGGTATGTCGGATTTCATTCGCCCATTACAGGCTCTGATTCCGAACCTTAGGGTGAGGGCAGTAATTTGTAGTGCTAGTGGGGTCCAGGCTTTCGAGGGAGGTGCTTCCACCGCGGGTACTGCCCACCTAGCATCTTCTTCCAATGAAAACCCTTCCAGAAGGCCGGGGAGTGGCTCAAAGTGAGAATTAAAATCCCCACCCACCACATAGTATGAATCATTCGGCAGTTCAGATAGAAAGTTCGAAAGTTCATCAATGGTTGGTGATTCCTTTGCCATTCCCATCGGCCTGGAATAGATGTTAACCAGCACAAGTTTAGCTTTGTTTGGCCATAGTAGTGAGACCACAAGGATATCTTCGGAATTAAACGGCCACCGTTTGGCCACACAACCCAAATGAGATGCGACCCACATCGTGAGCCCCCCTGACGGACGGCCCTTGCCTTCCCACCTTGCTGGAATGAAGAATGATGTATAGCCTTGGTGCCCGTAGTCCTCTCTGGCCCAGGTTTCCTGGAACATACAAACGTCACCAGACTCGATGTAATTTACCCAATCCGGCTCGCCCAGTTTGTTGGCCAAACCCGCAATGTTCCAGCAAATTAACTTCAAATGTTCAGGGGTATCGGTTGCCATGCCATAGGGGTTGGGGGAGAAAGTTCCGGGCACCACTTCCGTCGGAAGGCCTGAGGCAAGGGCAGGAGTAGGGGCAAATGGCTCAGAGAGTCTAAGCAAACCGTTGTCCACAGGCAAGAGGTCCCTGCCTCTTCCCTCAGCTGTATCTACATTATCAGCGGATAGATGGAAAGGTCCACTGATGCCATTATCAGGAGCCACTAGATCGTCCGATAGGCCAGAGGTTATGCCAGTAGCCACGGTAGGAGGTTCAGAAAGTCCGCAAGAGCCATTATCCCGGGTAACTGGCTTGTGTACAGCGAGTCAGTCAACCCCATCCAGGCCGTTCAAACAATTGAAACGATTAAAATGAAAATAGGGTGTGTCCGGCAGTTGGAAATGCGGGCGTTGTGTATGGTCCTTGTGTCTGCGTCTACGTTCCACCCTTGTCCATTCATCATGCAATGGGGCCTTATGCATGCGAATGGGGGGGAAGAAGAAGGATACTGGGAGGGTCTGAATGGTGGAATCCAGTGATCTATTTACTCCTTCACAAATGTGCAGCACAGTGCCCGGATCTTTAAAAGTTACCAGAATACAGTCCCCTATTATGGTTTTTCTGGTCTTCCCTAACCACGGGACCCTTCTAACCATAATAATCTCATTGTTAAAATGAGATGGTAGGGGTCGGTTCCAATTAAGCCATTTGATGACCTTTTTCTTAAGGGATAGGTAATCTTCATTTTCCCCTGATCTTAGATGGGGGGCACCTGCTAGGACCACCGTTAGGCTATTGGCTTCTGGCGGAAGATCTGGCCTCCGTGGTCTTGGGGCTGGCCGGACCGGAGAATGTGGGGTGGCTTTACCGTTTTCCTGGCATCGCTCGTTGGTCTCTGCCTGAGATCTTTGAGGGGCATGGTCTATTGGTTGTGCGGGTCCATTAGTTCGGTTGTTATACTGTGCCTGGAATGGAATAGCCATAAGTGGCTGAAAAGGGGGGGCAGATGGCGCACTCTGGGGGGGGGGTTTGTTGGCAGATGTTGGAACTCCTACTCTTGAAGGGTCCCCTACAGAAGAATGAGTTCCCACTAGCTTAGTTTGCTTACTGACTAAGGTGTTCAGGGTAGTAAGAGATGTTTCTAATAAAGTGAGCCTAATCTCAACTTTTTTCAAACTATCGCTAATGGGCTGCAGGAGGGAGCGGAATAAAAATTCGATGCTCCCTATAGATGGAATTGGGGGGGGTTTGTTCAATGTATTAGCCTCTAGATCCTTATTAGTAACAACTATGGTGGGGCTTTGAGCCTTAGGAGGTGGAGTAGTAGGCACAATCTCATCAACCTTCCCCGGTAGGAGTGGGTTAGTGTGTTTCTTGCCAAAATCAAGATGAGATAGTTTAGGTTTCCCCCATCCCCCTATTGATTTCCTAGTACGTTTACTAGGCGGAGGCCTATGCACCTCCACCACAACATTTGGTTTTGGCTTATTCTTCTTAGCTATTTGCATAGGAGGAGTTTGGGTTACCAGGTTAACCGAGGTAACGGATAATATTGGGGGAATTGGGTCTGCATGCTTTCCGGGCACCGTCTCTGAGGTGTAGGGAATTTCCCTAAGTAAGAGGGGAAAGTCCTCAAGGGTCAGGGGATTTGGGCTGTTAGGGGGCGTACCTTCCTCTTGGGAGATAGGGTAGGGGATAATCTCAGTCAGGGATCTGTTTTTCATGGATTCTATGGAGCGCCTACGCTCCGCCCTACGTTTCTCTAGTGAGGTTTCTTTACCCGCCTCTCCCTTGGCAGACTTAAAATAATTGTCCAAAGTCCCTGTACTGGAGGCTCCCTCCCTTGATGGAGTTTCACGTGGTGATGGCGAGGGCATTGCTTTATTCGTATTGGAGACTGGGATTTAGAGAATGGGCCCAGCCCGGCCTCTATCGGCCCCGGATGGCCACAGACGGTCCCGCCCTTCTCCCGGGCTTCTCCCGGCGCCCTCCCGCGCGCTCCCGCGCAGCGGGGCTACTAGCTCCTTTTTGTAAGTTTTGCAAGATACACCGAGGGGGCGGGCCGGCAGGGAGAGGAGCCCAGCTGGAATCGGGCGCGCGGGGACTCCTGGTCCGCGGAGTCCTCCGCTCTACCCTCGCAGCCCTGCCGGTCTACTGGTGTACAAGTGATGCCCCTTAGAGGTAGCAGCCGCTGAGAACCGCGAAGCGGGACCCGCGTAGCGGGTCCGGCGAGGCGTGGCGGCTCACAGGAGGCTGGGTCCGAAGTAAAGAGTGATGGACGCGGCGTTTGAGCAGGGAATCCCTTTATTACATAATGGATACCCGGTTATCGTATGGTAACGCCCCATCTGAACCTGCCCGCACTTAATTGTGCTACAAGGGCAGGTCTCACTCTCACAGGACTAGTTACCACAACATTGATCTTGCCACCTTGGGACCTGAATAACCCATAATTCACTGACTCGGGCGCCCTCTTAATAGTGTACCTGGCCCAGGGCCCTCCACCTCTTGTGAATCCTGCAGTTTGATTAGGCTGTTTACCTGCCAATATCTACAAGAGGAGCTGAACATCCTTGCTTAGCCCTGCTTCTCTGTTGCATTCTGCATGTTATTTGCAATATTTTATGGATGCTAATGGAAGACCGGTGATATTGGTCCCAGGAACCAAAGAGATGGGTATGGCAGGTATAACGTTAATGCCTGCAGTGAAAAGCCCTCATGTATCATGCAGAAGACTGATTAGTAATTGTTGTAGCTTGTTACTTGCAGCTCATAACACTAGAATCCTTCTAACGTCCCACCGTGGACTGTGAAGGATATGAGACTCCTGTACCTTGTGACCCTCGCCGTCACATGAAACACTATGTATACTGCTGTCATTAGCCACTTATGCAATGTATTGTACATGTAATGTGCATGTTACTAAAAGTGCTCTACCAGCCTGCAATGGGAGAGTAGTGCTATAGGGAATGAATAGTGCTTCATCAAACGTTATTTGGGTAAGTAGAAGGACAGCGAAAGACATCTGGCAATCTTACAGTGCCTGTACTTATATGTAGGTTGAACAAAGTCAAGGCATGTCTCTCCTAAGTCCCTGCCGTTTTGCTGCAGTATTATCCTTGTACTTGTGTTTAGTACTCTTTTGTAACATGTAACCGTATTGCGGGCACGGCATGGTAGTCTTTATGACAGAGAATTTACCGTCAAATCGTCCTTCCCGTTTAATGTTGTAAATACGGTATAATTGCTAAAAGGCCTTCAGTGCCATGACATCTCTTCCAGGCTCTATCCCTCCCCTCAGTGACTTAAGGGTGTTATTACAAAATGTCCTATTAGTACATCTTTCTTACTATCTGCTTAATGAGCAAACGTATGCTGTCTTTGGCCAAATTAAATTGTGATATTAGTACACCTTTCTTACTATCTGCTTGATGAGCCAGCGTATGCTGTTTTATGTGACCAAGCAAAGCGAAAGCATTATGGACATCACCCTGTGATCAGTATTAATTACTTGCTGCGTGCTGCGTGAACATAGTAGCCGCAACAATTATGACAGTGTCTGTCCTGGCTAAACACTGCAAGGTCATTACCAGGAAGGTTATAGCATGGCCTGGCAGGTACACCTAACAGGTGGTGGTACTCCTATCCCTTGTAACCCTCGCCAACTCATGTAACCTCTCATGTATACTGCTGCATTACCCACTTACGCAATGTATGTCCATCTATCATGTGCATGCTACCTCCAAGCGCTCCCATCCTGCTTTGGAAGAGCAGTGGTCCCTGTGAAGTATTTGCCATTTATAGCAGTATTATCCTTGCACGTGTGTGGTACTCTTTTTGTATTTGCCCAAGTCACTTTCCACTTGTAACACTGTATGCTACTTCTCAATGCTGTTTGCCTTTGCTACTTGAACAAGTGCCTATTATGTTTGTTCACAATTGTCGCTTTGCCTCATGAACTTCACGTCTGCCTTTATCAGTTTTTCACCTGTCGTCTACTGTTCCTATTGTGGAGCGCTCTCACGCCTTCGGGTAGAGTCTGCGCTATATAAAAACGCCTAAATAAATAAATGAACACCGGTGACCTCAAGAAATTGAAAGACTGCCCCATTAGGGTGCATGTTCGTCGACCCTGCGCGCAAGTGGCTGTGACTCCTGCTGGAGCCCTTAGTGTTCAGGACCTAAACTAACTATCATCGTTGGCGGGTGTGTTTCCGCTTGCGAGAGGACCTTCGCGTCCCTGCTCCAGAGGTGCAGCTTCAAATCCTTGCGATTATGGACAAGCATGTCAGAAGTTCCTGAGAGGGGACTGGAAGGGACCAGGGAGAAACAGTAAAGAGCAAACCAGTTGAGATATCAGATAAAGCAGTCTAAAATTATTCCTCCTACACTTGCAATACGCTTACCACTCTGTCTTCATTTGGTGAGGGAGAGGGATACAAATGGAGCAAAGCAGCTTTGCAGGACTGGGGCTGAATTAAGAAAAACGTTGACTGGTAAACCCTTCCACTGCCTTTCGGAGAATAAAAGTACCGCCGCACTAAGGCTGGCGTTCGCTGCTAAGGCTGGGGTTCCAGCCTCTGATACTAAACATGGGCCGGTTATGACCTTCATGACAATGTCTTTCAGAAACAATACCCACAATGCGTAAGCTGTAGCTCGGCTTCATTTAAACATAAAAGGACACATTCACCTTACCCTCGAAAAGACACTGTACATTAAACAGCATGTCAAACATGTAGATTGTAAACGCAACGGTCTGCTCTACCCTCATAAGTTGCTACAACTACACTGCACTTACACAGTAAATTGTGCAGTCTTCCACTTTGTGGTTTGTGAGGAAAATACTGCAGTAAATATTCTTTTGTTGATTATCATGATAAAGCCCTCTTTCTACAATAAAGGTTGACATCTTGCATGGGCTTCTTGAAGGATATGATCTTCAAATCTCTGTTGAATGGAGGCCAGTCATGTATGAACTTAAAATTCCATTCTTTTTCAGTGTGACTGGGTGCTAAGACATGGGCCTTCGACATCAGTTAAGCACATCCTGCTTAAATATAAGTCAATGAAGAAACAGAACAACTTGAGGGTCAATATCACTTTTTATGAATTGAAGGTGTGTGAAAAGGTGATTGGTTGTTCAATGGGCAACATAATGACATGACACTTGCATGGATTCACATTTAAGGGAAACCAAAAGTATGAGACAACGGCTCACTGAGCAATATTGTTTAGTAAGGATATTTCAGTGCTCAATAGCTGTTCACAAGTGCAACACATTAGATGTTGCGCTCATCGAGACTCCACTAGTTTGCATCGCCTCATCCTTTCATGAGCAGGATGGGTATTTATTACTGCGCTTTTATCAAAGGGCTTATGCGATTTTTTAAAGGGCTTCCCTACCTATTTAACAACATCCTGCACATTCACTTCATGAGCAGGGTGGAAGTCATACATAAAAATATAGGACAACAGAGCATTAAAGTAGATCATAATAAGGATACGGTTCTAAAGATAAATCAAGCAATTGCGTACTGGGGAAGCGTTGTTGCTGCTTTTAATTATATAAACGTGCTAAAGATCAGCTTAAAGTTAGATTATATTGCAATGAATGAAGCTTTGTGAGTCACGGGCAAAGAGTAAATCACAACTCAGTCAAAAAACGGGTTTGATGGAACCAAGTTTAGAAATTCAGGTGTTGTTAAACGGCTCGACTTTAACTTTATAATATTAAGTGCATGCTGTCCGTGAGTGACCCATCGACACACAATAGTTCCCCTTTCCTATCAATGGCTGGTATGACAATGTGTGTTGTTTGAGAGCACGAAACATCGTTTTAGTGTTGCGCGTGCTAGTAACTACCAAGTAAGCAGAAATTTCATGCATCACGGAGCGACTCACTAAACGGCATCAATATCTGGGCGCCTAGTGGAGTATCCAACATACAGTCCACACTACAAAAGGCTACGCCTTGTGTTCGCTGTTATATACTAATACTTATATACTACTTCCAGCTGGCTCAAGATAGCTCCCAAAACATGACGCAGGTAGGGCACCGGTGTACCCAGCCTACCTGACTGATCGGCACCGATACTGAGGAAAGCTACCTTCCCGAGCAGAAGAGAGACCCAAGCCGAACCCGGCGCGCGAGCATCCCACCGATACGGTCCCACCAACCGATGAAATCCCGGACCCTGAAACGGAGCCTCACACCCACCTCTTTCGGACTGCCCGACTATCTCTGATCTATCCGCTGCAGCCGCTCTGACCACTGCACCCACAAGGGTGGCAAGCTCAGATTGTCCCAGCCCAATGTATAAGCTTCCACCCCACAATGCGCACTGTTCACCTGTACAGGTAAGAGCGCAATGACGTAGTAGTACCTTATGATAAGTCTGCCCTAGAGATGACCCAGGAAGCTGCAAGGCTTTGAAGTCATGTTACTCAACCAGACAGTACCAAAATTGCATACAAAACACGTGACCGACCATCACGTGCATTCTCCCCCGACGCCCCCGAGAACCGAATATACATAAGCGGCCTTGACAATGGGTGACCACATGACTAGGTCTCAGTTCCTGCTGGGCTCAGTAAACTCCATTCCCTGCCCGTATCAGTGAAAGAATTCTATGCTGCGCGATCGGATCAAACGAACCACTGTATCGCTGCTTGCCGGGACATGGTATACAAGTAGCAGCAAAGTCGAGTTTATAGAATATAATTGGTCATTCCGAAACTTTGGCTAGGACTTTCCACAAATTCTATATCTAGCCGAGGAAACGAAAGACGAATTTGTTGTTTGGCTGGTAGAATTGGTGGTCAAATGCTTAATTGATATTATAGCAGATCAGACTGGTGCCCCTATATTTGTCAAAGCACAGAACCCTCTGGGCGCTCGTACCAGCAGTGCAACCCTTGGAGGCGAAATTACGGGCACATGAGATCCTACATGTTTGCGCACCCGATCTAATTGGGGAGGGGTCCGCAAAATTGTGCAGTAATGCGTCGGAGAAAATTTGAGAAACGCACGCTGAATCAGCCAGTCCGAGCTCGACCTAAGGCACAATCTGGAATCTGGTAGTAACAAGAGGTCTGCCAAAGTATACAATAATACTGTCAGGAAGAAAACCACAAATTCAGAGCTGTAAAATTGATGGGAAACGTGCTGCCAAATCCGCTGGTCTGAGAGCCGGAAGGAACTCTTATGTATAAACTATGCTAAATAAATGTATTCTCGCATTTTCTTGTAAAGCACTTCATATTGTTTCTTGGCAGATTCAGCCAATTGCTTCACGAACACGTGTTTCGCTCTATTGTGGCCGCAGAGGGAGCTACGTGAGTAAATAACAACGATACAGGAAAATGTAGCCCTCCTCTGTACACAAAGCCAGCTACTGCACTCTAAGTAAAGTTAATAGAGTTACTACCAACACGCTACCCCCGAACACACCTTGGTTCCACTGCGGGACCTAACCCTTGCCAACAGCAGAGGGAGCTACGTGAGTAAATAACAACAATAAAGTGAGAAACACACACTGAAATCAGCCAGTCCGAGCTCGACCTAACCCTTGCCAACAGCAGAGGGAGCCACGTGAGTAAATAACAATACAGGAAAAATGTAGCCCTCCTCTGTACACAAAGCCAGCTACTGCACTCTAAGTAAAGTTAATAGAGATACTACCAACACGCTACCCCCGAAAACACCTCTGTTCCACTGTGGGCATTACTTAAAATTGGGCGCCATATATAAACTACTCGTGGCCCCGAGGGTGGAGGCGGGGCCTCGTACATGTGGGCGCCATATTCGAAATTGCTAGTGTCCCCCGTAATGGGGGCCCTGGCACATCAGGCCAACCCTCAATGGCTTGCCAAATGGGCCCAGTGACCCAGAGCTAACGCGACTATCTTGAGGCACAAAGCAGGACTCAATGTGTACAAAAGCCTCGGCATGATCGATACCCGGAGTCAGGAAGGCAGCCGCACAAACTTGACAACGCCAACACTTACTTCATGCCCCCCAAGAAACCCCTGTATAGAAAGCCCGAAAACACACCAAAAGGACCCAGAGGCACGACGCTCAGCATGAGGCCGGGATTAGTAGCGGGCAGAGTAAGAGAGAAAATGACAACAGAACATGTGGCACACGAACTGCAACCGGCACCCGGAAACGGCCAGTCTAGGTGCGGCTTGCAACCAGGAGAGATCCCCCCCTCCAGTGTGCAGTGCATCCGGATACGCTACGAAACCCGAGACGGTCCGGGATGATCTATGCAAGACAACAAATTGTAAGCGAGCACTGGCCAAAACTCATCCCGCCTCGAGGGGAGAAAATCAGCCTCCGGACGGAGTAGATGTCTTAAAGATTAAGACCTAGCGCAACAAGAAAACTCAGTCCGTCGCCTGCCCATACTGTCCATACCCCACGCGCTCCGGCATAAGATAGCAGTAGCCGAACTACCAGGAGAAGGGGAGGGGCGTGCCGGGAGCTAGGAAGAGAAAGAGGCCCCGCTCCAACCCCCGTTCCCGACCCGCGCCACCATACACACGCCAGACACTACCAGCATACAAAGCACTACAATCTTAGCGCAACTCGTAGCGCCCTCCGCGCCTACCCCGCTGTTCCAAAACATTATTTCTCCCTTCTGTCTGATTCCCGAGCCCCGCGGGGAGGCAGTGCCCCAAAAGGCAGCTCACAGCCCCCGTGCATGCAGGCTCGGGGACAGAAATAAACAAACACTCACCGGAGACTCAGGATCGAAACCTGCCGCGAAACCACGACGAGCAAAACAGCGCTAGAGCCGCGCCGGAATCTCAGGATACGAAACCCGCCGCGAGACATCAGCGCAGAGCCTAAGGACCCAGGCGCGGGAAAAGAGGCAGAGCATAGTTGCTGGGCCTGATTTATACTTGAAGGAACGCCCCTTTCCCCAGGCGAGCCCTCCCTATTGGCTGTTGGCGAGGTGGGCGGCTCAAAGGGGATGACGCGCTACGAGCTCTGCTCGCCCGTCGTGTGGGACTAGGGCGCTGTCCCGCCCATGCTCCCCTGCGTGTCGCGCGGCAGCGGCAAAAGCCTGGCATGACTCTGTGATTAATCAGGTTCTGCCTGGCTTAGGTGTATACCCTAGGCAACTAGAACCCCGTTTCTAACAGTGATTGTTTGCATAACAGATTTAAAAGTGTCTTAAATGAGATGTGAAAGAGAATACTAGAGGTTGTGGGCAGTGTCAGGGTCGGAAGTGGCTGAGCAAAGTGGCCACAGCCAGTGTCAATCAGAGGAGACAAATGAATAGGTGGGGGCCAGGAGACAAACACACACTTGTAGCAAATCCAACATAGCAATGCAAATCAGCTACAGGGGTGGATACTGAAATGTAGCCTAACCGGCACAGCTGCGGATCTTGGAACTGGGGAACCCAGTATGAGTCCTGGCATCGGTACAATGACCAGTCATTGTGGGCAAATCACTTAATCTAACCTCGCTTAATAACAAATACTAAATAAGAATGTGATTTTGTGTAATGTAATCTGGTGCTCATGTAAAGCGCTCCAATGCTAATAAACATAAATCTATGAACACAAAGAAACAATGGTTTCTGCAGGGGCGAACAGAAGGAAATGGAGTAAGTAAAGGCGAGAAACAAAATATGTTTGATACACTTTTCATCTATGACTCGTTTATACACCTTGTCTTACCAGAGGCTTTTCAAATCTTAAGAAAAATACATGAAAACTGTAGAAATATATTTCAAATGGTGAGGGAAAAAGAGAATGACAGCGAAATTCCAGACCAATGCAAAAAATAAGAAAAGGTCCTCGAAATTCCCTCACTGTGTTTATTTAACAAATTCCGGAATGTGTGGAAAATGAGCTACCTGTGATATAGGTTCACTGGCCCCTTCAAACTCTTCTCTCTTTGGTTACCATCTTTGCAGTCTTTCTGCATATTCATACCTCAGTACCACCACTCACACACCATCTTTATCTGGCCCTCTTCTCATTTTTTGCAAATCTAACAGTGCACACATATGTGCTGCATTCAGTTATAGGGGAAACAAGGCAGAAGATTGAGTGAATGGTCTTAAGTAACTTCCCTTAATATATATATTAGGCAGGTGACCCACACACCGCCGAGCTCAGACCTTATCTGATATTGACATTAATGAATACCTGAGTTATTGCCAGCAATGTTGTAATCCTGTGTCACTGACTGCCCCTGAAGCTTCACCTCTTTTGCCCAGGTTGCCTTATTCCTCATGCCATTTGCCCCCACTGGTGGAACAGAGGGTGCATTATGCCCAAACCCCGTGCATTCCAGGGCCCCACTTTCCTTTAGCAACATTTATTTATAGAGGTTTTATTAGAACTGAGAGGAATTTCCATTATGCCTGAGTAATCTAAGTAATTCCGGTAATTAAGTGTTTCTCTTTTATGCGGAATTTCCCGAACGTTTGTGATTACTCCTGCTTGCGTAATTAAGAGTAATTCGGGGGAAAATATTCTACTGCAGGCGCGCATTTAGCAAGCTCAAGTGCCCACTTCGGTTTGGTATTCGCGTTCTGCTGCATTTAGAACTATTTCTTTGTGCAAAATGCATCCTCGCATCCATTAGGGAGCACTAGGCAAATTGCGCTCAATGCTGGGAAAAAATTGGAAATCCTACCCCAAGAGTACATTTAGCAAAAGGGAGTGGCTTCTCATGCTCGCTATTAGTGTTCTGTTACATTTAGTGCGATTTGTTGGGACAAAATGCACCTCGTTCCCATTTTAGATACAAATGGGCATCTGTGCCCTAAGAAATAGCGCTAAATACATAATTATTATTTTTTTTAAATCTCTTTATTCGCATCAGATTGGTCCGTACAAGCATACAAGCACATAGTAAACAAAGTGCAATGAGAACTGTAGCAGTCATTATACAAAATAAGCAGCTGGAGGACGTGACCAATAGTATTACAGGCGGTGCAACACATTCTAGAAGACTCATTTTCCTTTTTCCAGTTCTACAGTGGAATCGCACATGTGGAAGAATGACGTAAAGAGATATACATGCTTTCAAACATAACGAAAATGAATATGCCATCGTGAGAAGAGAGCGACCAGCAACACAACAATCATTATTAAGGTGGTAACAGCATTAGTAGAGGCAGACGATGTAGAGGCAGACGATGACCGAGGAAATGACATATGAGGAGATGTCAGTTGTGCAACATCATCAAATAGGGGCCAAGTAGGCAATGACATAGAGAAGAAAACCCCCCTTTCTCAAACATCACTAACCATGGAATCGGCAGTTCCCGCCCACCCCGTCCCAGTAGTGTTTTAATGACAAGACCCTCATAACGCAACAGGCAAAGCTCAACTGTCATGCTAGTGATACCTATCCCACCCCTTCCGGGACAATAGAACTGGCAGCTTGGGATTGTGTAGCTTGCGTTAATTTGCTGACGTACTGTCGGTATGGGCCCCAGATATCAGCTGGGCGTGAAGCTGTTGGGACCTGCGTGGAATATTCCACACTATTGATGTTGCATTGGGCAAGACTGCGTAACCATGCCTTGGAGTTGGGGATTCGTCTGGACCCCCATAATAAAGCAATTTCCCTTTTCGCCAGCAAGAAGCCTATGGCAGCCAGCTTCCGCGTGGCGCGGGGGAACTCAACCACAAAACCAAGCAGTGCAATCTCGGGTATGGGCTGCAGCTCGCATTCCAGAATGTCACCTAAGATGTGGTGTACTTGTAGCCAGTAGTCATGCAGTTTGGGACAAGTCCATGTAAGGTGTGCAAAGTCGGCATGCGGGGCCTTGCATTTGGGGCAGCTATGAGGTCTGGTTGGGTCGATTTTGTGGGCCAGGTCCGGTGTGAAGTACAACCGCCTCAAAAACTTGAAATGTATCAATTTGTGCCTACTATTAATGGAGACATCTTTAGTAGCTCGGCAACAAGCGGCCCATTGGTCATCCGAGATAGTTCTACCTAAATCGGTTTCCCATGCCGCACGGACCCTCGCGTCCGAAGCAGGAAGGGCCGCCACACAGAGTCCGTACAGCCTAGAAACCATATGTGCGCCTGTGTGGGACTGGAGTAAGAAGGTTAGGGCAGCCATGTCATCTGGGGGTAGTGGGAACGAGGGGAACTGTGCTCGTAGCATGGATCGCACTCTGGTCAATACAAACGAATCCATAAACGTCCGGTCAGTGAACCGCTGATCCTCTGACACTGAAAAGACATGTCCGTCTGGGAACAGGTCCCCTATTGTGGTGAGCTGATATTTGGATAGTGTGTTGCAAACCACTTTTTCAGCTGTGATTGGGAACCAGTGTGGGTTCGGTAGTGGAAGAGCCGGAGAATACAACACGTCTAACTGGAGTAGTCTCCGCAGTTGCATCCAAGCCCATGATGTAGTGGAAACAGTCTGTATGTCTTGCGGGTCTCGGGGTAAGCCTTTTGGCAGTACCGTGTTGAGGGCAAGCGGCAATACCAAGTCCGCCTCCGGCCGCAGATATGGAATCCGAGCGTCTGGGTGGAACCAGGGATGTGCATAAGCGCATTGCGCGACCAGGTAGTAAAGATAAAAATCGGGCACTCCAAAGCCTCCTCTTTCATAAGGCAGTGTCAGGATTCGCCAGGAAACTCGCGGGTTCTTGTCTCCCCACACCAACCGTAGCAACAACGTGCGTAGTTGGGTGAAGAAGATTTTAGTGAGTGGGATCGGAATGTTGTTAAAGAGATATAAAAAACGGGGGAGCACGATCATTTTAATTATGGCAATACGGCCAGCCATCGATAAAGGAAGGCGAAGCCAATGTGCCAGATTATCTTTCAGGAAGTCCAACGCCCGGCCATAGTTCAGTCGAATCATTGATACCGTGTCTAAATGAATGTGGATACCCAAATATTTCACCGAATCAGCATTCCATTCAAGCGGGAACGGGCAGTCCCAGCGTTTAGTGGAGGGGGTGAGTGGAAAGATGTCAGATTTGTGCCAATTAATACGAAGGCCGGAGTATTCCCCAAAGCGGGTGATCTCCAGAAGCAGGGGCGCCAGATTCGTCTCCGGGGATCTGACATATAAAATGGTATCGTCCGCGTATAGGGAAATAAGAAGCGGACCCGTTCGAAACTGGAGCCCACGGTGCATGTGGTGTTCCTGAAAGTGCCGCACCAAAGGGTCCATGGCCAGGATGTATAGCAGAGGGGACAGGGGGCATCCTTGCTGGGTTCCCCGAGAGAGAGGGAAGCTATCAGAAACAGTGCCATTAAGGCGCAGCCGCGCCCTAGGGGCGGTATAAAGCAGTTCGACCGTAGAGACGAACAGCGGCGGCATGCCCATCCGTCTCATGACAGACAGAAAAAAGGGCCATTCTAAAGAGTCAAACGCCTTTTCGGCATCCAAAAACACCGCAGCCGCTGGTGTATCTGGGTCTATTCTGTGGAGCACCGAAAACAACGTCCTGAGATTAAAGGAGGTGGATCTGTGGGGGACAAATCCAGACTGAGCTGGCGAGATAATAGACTCCATCAGTAAAGACAGTCGGGTTGCGAGGACTTTGGCTAAAATCTTGTAGTCTAGGTTAAGTAGGGAAAGGGGTCTGTAAGAGCCACACCTCGCGGGGTCCCAGCCCGGCTTAGGGAGTAGAATGATGACAGCTTCTCGGAGCGTGGGTTGCAAAACCCCTGTTTCGAGTGCCTCCGCATACATCTCTATCAAGCGGGGTACCAGCTCCTCTTTGTATTCTTTATAAAAGTCGTCCGAAAAGCCATCAAGCCCCGGTGCCGAGGAGCCCCTCAATGCATCTATAGCCTCAATGACGCAGTCCGGATCGATAGGCATAGCCAGGAAATCCTGCATATACTTCTCCAGGAATACCATGGAGATCTCGTTGATATAGGGGCCTGGGTCGCGATGATCCCCTGTTAGAGTGGAGGTGTACAATGTTTTGTAGTAGGATAAAAAGGTTTCGCAGATGGCAGGGGTGGTCTGATGTCGAACGCCCAAGTCATCCACCACTTCAGAGATGTATGAGGCCTGTCGGGGAGGGCGGAGCAATCGAGCCAAGAGCCTGCCAGGTCTGTCTCCTTCTCCGTATTGTCTAGCTGAGTGTTGTGCGCCTAGATATTTCAATTCCCTATCTGCAGTATCCCTGAACTCCTGCAGTAGCTCTAACCTCTTCGCCTCTACCTTACCGTCGGTGTCCGTGAGTGTGTCTCTGTCCAGTTTGGATATGTCTGTCTCGATACGTGTCATGGCGGCCCGAATCTCGCGCAAGGCCCCTACGTGTTTAGTGATGCAAACCCCTCTAATAGTGGCTTTGAATCCCTCCCACAGTGTGGCCCAAGTGTCTACAGTGCCCGTGTTGTGCTCAAAATACTCCTCTATCGCTGTACGAATGTCTTCCTGGAAGACCGGGTCAGATAACGCCTTGCCGGGGAAAGGCCATTGTCTCTCGTATCCCCCCAATCTGGGAACCAGTAGGGTCAGTACAATAGGAGAGTGATCCGACAACGTGCGTGGGAGTGTCGAATGATCCTTCACCCAACCGGCCACTCCTGAAGAAAGGAGCCAGTAGTCGATCCTGGTGCTAGTGTTGTGATATCCAGATTGATGTGTATAAGTGGGCGTGTTAGAGTGCAAACGAGCCTCAATATCAATGAGCGGGTAGTGTGTGCACATGTCTGTCAGTACCGCGCGTGAGCGGGGTTTGCAGTCTGGGGAAGAAGACGTGCTATCCCTGGCAGGGTTCATCAATAAGTTAAAGTCTCCACCTATCACCAACATATCGGTGTCCAGGCGTAGCAAGGCATCATGGAGACTTTGGAATAAGGCAGGGGAGTCTGAGTTGGGACCATACACTCCAGCAAAGGTAATCTTGAAGCCAAGAAGTACCCCTGTAACAATGACATATCTGCCTCCATCATCAATTACACTGTCTGAGTGCACAAAGGGGACCCGCCTATGTATCATTATCGCCACACCCCTCGCATATCTGCTGTCGCCGGAGAAGAACCTGTAGGCGCCCCAACCCCTGGCAAATGAGGAGCAGTCATTCCGCACTAAGTGTGTCTCTTGTAGAAACAATACATCAACCCCATGTCGCGCTGCGTAGTTTAGGACCTGACGTCGTTTTGTCGTGTTATTTAAACCTCGGACGTTCCATGACATCAGGGTAAGTCTGGAAGGCCCAGGTTGCTGTCCTACCTTAGCCATTCAAAACCGAAGGAATCACAATGAAACAAGTGTGTGCACAGCAGCCGCCTCCCTCCCGCAAAATAGGCATCATTCATGAATAAAAACAGTGCAATGTCATTAACATTATAACCGAAGAATAAAACAATCCCTCCCACCCTCCCACCACCCAGCCTCTCCTTAAGCCCCAGGAGGCATCTCCCATCCCGAATAAGAACACCAATATCATCCGACAAATGCAATGGTCCAGTAATACAACCGAAAAGTAAAAGCCAACTAAGAGAAAAGCACAATACGGCTCGTGCCATGTGGGGGGTGGCAACGCTCCGCCACGCGGGTACCCCGGCCGGGGCGACATTCAATTCTCAACAAGTATAGAAAACACTGCAAAAATTACATCATCGTTAGGCGCAGAATACTGAAAGGAACGGCCATTCCAAAGAGAAGGGGTACAATTCAGCCTTGACCGCTCTCCGCAAAAAGGTCAGTACTAGCCTGCGAGTCAGTGTGTGGCGGAGATTTTTGTGCTTCGCCTGAGGACCTAGGCGACCCTCTGTTTTTGTAAGCTTGACAAAATTCCTGTGCCTCAGCGGGGGAGTCAAAAATACGAAACCTGCCATCCACGTCTACTCTGAGCCTGGCAGGGTACAGCATTCCGTAGCGCAACCCCAACTTGCGCAAAGCGGCTTTGACACCAGTGTATTTTCGGCGCGCGTCCTGGACCATAATTGTGAAGTCTGGGTAAAAGGATAGCACTCCGCCTTGCCATTTCACCTCGCCAGCCTCCCTGGCAGCTTTTAGTGCCGCGTCTCGGTCTCTGAAGTTCATGATTCTGGCTATGATGGGCCGGGGTGGTAACCCCGGATTAGGGCGAGGCCCCAGCGATCTGTGTGCGCGCTCCACTATGAAGCCAGCCGTGAATGTGTCCCTGCCAAACAGTTCGATCAAGAGATGTTCCACAAACGTGTCAAAGCGTCCGGTCGCCGTCGTCTCCGCAACACCAATTATGCGAATGTTATTGCGCCTACTGCGTGCTTCTAAATCCTCGTTCTTAATAGCAACATCCTTAAGGATCTTCTCCACGCGTTCCAATCTTTTCAGCGTCGACGCAGCTCCATCTTCTAAGTCGGAAACTCTGGATTCAGTTACATCCAGGCGCCGATCCTGCGATTGAATCTTCGCGCCCATGTCCGCCATTTTTTTTTTCGAGAGTGTCGAAGCGGGAGTCCAAGGCCTTAAATCCAGCACGCATTTCACCCAACATTTCGGCGACCATACCAGCGGTGTCTCCCGTTGTCACTGGGCCTTCAGCGTCCGCAGCATGTGTGGGTGGGTCTTCAACTGTACGGAGGGCAGCCGCTTCGAAGGTAAGTTTCCGCTGGTTAAGATCTCGTTTACCCATGATGGAAATGGCGGTGGACAAGCACCAGTGCGTCAAGATACAGCGACCAGCAAGAACGTTGAGCACAGTTACAGGGCACCTTGCAAGCGAGGTGTACAGACCGGGACAAATGGATCAGGGGTCGTAAACACCACTCCGCGTTAGGCGCTATCCGCACCGTGGAGGTCGCAGGGACGCCAAGGCAGAACAGCGCAGTCCAGGGGGCCCCTATGCCGGGGTGACACGGCAGCCTGGAGCCAATCTGGAGGTCGAGCTCTTGCAGTAGGTAGGGCCAGTGGAGGGTCGTGGTGGCAACAGTGAACCAGCAGGCAAGTCTATACCCTCACTGTCACAAGGCAGCAAATGGCAGCGTAGCAGGAAGACCAAGCATTTAGTTCAACGAGGCACAGTCAAATGAGTCACCAAGGCCATACAGACTTCTCATGGTATTCCAGCATGCGCACAGGCGTGTAGCGTTGGTGGCCGGTTGCTGCATTCGAGGGCTGGAGAGTGCGCTGTACGTGGGCGTGTTGGGGGACAGGCACGAGTCGGGGAAGCGTGTTGGTGGTGGGGGCGAAGATGTGGAACCCCCACCAAATGCAGGGATGCGGGGCCGCCTGGAAGTCGCCCTAGAGCCCCCCCGGTTGCACCCATCGTCACCCCCCAATCACATGCAGGGCCCGCCGCCCGCCTCCCCCGCCCTCCGCCACGCAGCCCAGGCAGCCACCAAAATCGAGGCCCCGGCTCCCAAGGCCGGACTAGGCCGCAAGGGCCAGTCCCGAACCGAGGGTCCTCTCCTCCACTACTGGAGACCACCGGGGGCAAGCAGCGGGCCCGGGAGATCCCGACAGCAACCCCAGTGCCATGGGGGGGAACCAAGGGGCCACCCAGAGGACTCACCAGGCGCTCCGGCGCAGCAGGGTAACGTCCGGCGAGGCCCGAGAGGCCTCACCACCCCTCCGCAGCTGCACCCGTTCTCGCCGTCCCCCGGCCTCCAATCCCGGCCAGTTCCATCAGGCGGTGTCAGGGGTTGGCATCTCGCAGTTTCCGACCCCTGTGCAGTGTCGGATCTCCTGGAAACGGCCCCGGTTGCGGCCCGCTCGGCGGAGCTCTACGTTCAGGCGGCCATTCCGCTCGCCCGCGTAGCCACGCCCCGCGCTAAATAAATAATTACTCTTCTTGCGTAATCTTTCAAAATTCATAAGTAATTCTGCATGTTACGCCCACCAATAGGTATACTGCAAATAAGTTTTCCGTCTTACATAATAATGAGGAGGCTTACATGGTCACACATTTAGATGGCATCATGCACCATGTTTTCTCTTTCACTGGGGTACCTTTGTTTAAAAAATATTTAGAAATAGGTGCCTTTGGCACTCCTTAAAAATGGAAGAAGTATTCAAAAGGTCCCACATTACATTCTGGCCCTAGGCCTCGCAACAACTTCCTAGACATTTTACCTATTATTCTGGGGCGTTTGCAAGCATTCTCTCTGGAAATTCAGATTCAGATTAAACAAAAACGTTCAGAAATCTCAAAAAATGTAAAACATCTGTGGGATTTTGACAAAAATCTCAAAACATAGTGGGAAATAAGAAATGTATGTGGGGCTAAGGAATGTGAATTTTCCACAGAAAAATACACTGAAACAACTTTGAACTGTCATTAGTCATGACATTTTCCACAGCTCAGAAAGTGTCTCTCTTATGTATAATTTCACTTCTCCCACTGTCAAATTCTCTCAGAGCACCAGACAGGGGAGAACATTATTTCCTTCCTGTATTCAGAATGACCCCTAATGACATTGATTTGTGCCATATAACAAAGACATCAGAGGCATACTTGGAGATGCCTGTAACACAACATGGGAAATGTCAATAGGTATATCTTGCAAGCAAATGCGATGATGATATATTTATTTATTAGTATTTCGTTACTGCGACCCTATGTCACAAAAATAAAAATAAGAAAAGAAAACACCATGTAAACATTGCCGTCAAAAGCTCGGAAAAAGTATTTGCATTTAAGAAATATTCACTGTTGAGGCCATTTTTGTAGTTATGTTTTTTTTTATACTAAAAAGATTTTTAGTAGTGCAATGCATTTTATTGCTATTGTTTGTGAAGGAGACACGATTCATTTACGATCTAACTAAGCACTAAAATTGCAGACAGCTACAGTGTTACAATGCCACAAAAACACTTTAGTAAGATGGATAGACAGGACTTTCTACAGGATTGAGAGGTAGATAACACCTGTATGGAGTCAGAGGAAAGCGTACAGTGGCGACTGTGCTTAAAGATGAAGCTGAACTTACTCGGAAAGATATTCTATCAACAATGTGTGACACAAATACCTCATTACTGTGAGGAATGTGCCCATTCAAGCGAGGCAGAGGCAGGCTCTCCAAACAGACGATAATACAGCAATCTCCCCTTTACGATTTTTAGGAGGCAGCAAGATAACCTAACCCTTTAGATAAGACCGAAACAGGTGTATAGGCCTAAGGGAAAGAAAAAGACGGAATATAATTGTGTTGGGGCATTAGAGCTCGCATGCAAATTGATTGAAGCGTGGATGGGGTGGCAAGGTCACAAAGGAAGGAGAAACGTGTTACTAAAAATTGGGACTTTGGTTCTCTCATTGGCCGAGGGCCGAACAATGATGATGGTCGACACAGCATTTTAGCAAATATTAGGCAGTGTTTCAAGTTGACCTAATTGAACGGCATTTGAAGAAGGCAAAAACGCCGAAACGTGTAATTCCGAAATTATTGCAATGAATAAAGATCTTGAAGGACCCCGCAAGTGCTCCAGAATCCTTTTTAGGTCTCGCGCCTAGCGTTGCAGTATGCGGTACAAAAGGGGGTGGTGATGGACGGAGCATCTGAAACAATCAAACACTCACACCCAGTCAAAAGATCTGGGTTTGACCCATCACCGTTCTTTAGCCCACTCTGCCACCCCAGTTCAGACATGGCTATATGCAAATCAGTCTGACCCTGTTTCCTCATGGGAACAGTCCAGCCCGAACTGCCAAGCCATGCCTTCCCTGGACCGGAAACAAGCTTCCGGGGACCGGTTTCTGGCATTACAGCCGTCTTCAGCCCGGCTTGCTTGAATCCAGTGGCAAAGTGAGCAAGGGACTCACGTCTGAGCATACCCTGCCACACTTATGGCGGCCAAAAGCGGTACAAAAGGGGGTGGTGATGGACGGAGCATCTGTACCAATCAAACACTCACACCCAGTCAAAAGATCTGGGTTTGACCCATCACCGTTCTTTAGCCCACTCTGCCACCCCAGTTCAGAAATGGCTATATGCAAATCAGTCTATCCCTGTGCCTCATGGGAACAGTCCAGCCCGAACTGCCAAGCCATGCCTTCCCTGGACCGGAAACAAGCTTCCGAGGACCGGTTTCTGGCATTACACCCGTCTTCAGCCCGGCTTCCTTGAATCCAGTGGCAAAGTGAGCAAGAGACTCACGTCTGAGCATACCCTGCCACACTTATGGCGGCCAAAAGCGGTACAAAAGGGGGTGGTGATGGACGGAGCATCTGAACCAATCAAACACTCACACCCAGTCAAAAGATCTGGGTTTGACCCATCACCGTTCTTTAGCCCACTCTGCCACCCCAGTTCAGACATGGCTATATGCAAATCAGTCTGACCCTGTGCCTTCATGGGAACAGCCCAGCCCGAACTGCCAAGCCATGCATTCCCTGGACCGGAAACAAGCTTCCGAGGACCGGTTTCTGGCATTACAGCCGTCTTCAGCCCGCAGTATGCAGCAGTGCTCGCGCAGCACAAGACATTTAGTAGGTAAAAATGGGTTTGAGAAGCTGACCTAGGAATGGCACAGGCACAAGCATGTGCTTTTCCTTTTGTGGCACGCTATTGGGCTTTGCATGCGTGTTTTTCACTAAGACGGCACGTAATAGACCAAAGGCGGGAGCATTGATCCGCCCATGGCCTATTGGTGTCTGTTACAAGCACCGGCCGTAATGTGGTTTCAATTATCGTGCCCAGACACGGGTGCGATAATTGAAAGCACATGTCTCGCTGTGGCACACGTGGGCGCACCACTCGTGGGATTGTTCTCTTTCTGGATCCATTTCTCAGGGAAGCAAGTACATGAAAGAACCGCTGACGTCTTGTTACCACATGTCAGCAGGACGGTTATCAGGTTTTTTTTTTTTTTAGAGTTTTATATAGCGCGAACTTGAACCAAACCGAATCAGTTATCACAGCGCTTTACATAGCACCAGTTACGTTACATGAGGACACTTTCATTTTTTAGGCACGGGGAGATTAAGTGATTTGCCCAGAATCACAGGGGGTTTTTTGGCGTCGTTACCGAGACTCGAACCAAGTTCCCCAGGTCCGAGGTCGAGCGCCTTAGCCGTTAGGCCAACCCCTCTCCCCAGGTGTGCACCTCCAACTGTTTTGAATGATTACATTTACTTCCCCTGAGAACCTACGTTAATCCTTGAAAATTGTTCTTTTTTGGAGTATATATGTATGTATCGTTTTGTCCACGTTTGATTCTGAGAATAAGTGATAATGGTGAGGATGTGTGAACATGGCCATGTTTGAAAGATTGTTTGTTGAATGAGATTTAATTGTCAACCATCATTATACCATGTTTTAGTAAATTATGTTTTGGACGCTGTTGTCGCCGGAAATGATTCAGAAAAGGGGGTGGTGATGAACAGAGTGCCTGAATTAAGCAGACCACTCTTACCCAGTCCAAAGATCAGGGCTTGATCCATCACCGTTTTTTAGCTCACTGCACCATCCCAGCTCAGAACTTGGCTATATGCAAATTAGTCTGTTCCTGTCCCAGTGCATGATGGGAACAGGGCAAACCAAACTACCAAGCCAATTCTTATACTGGGAAGGAGACAAGCTTCCGGGGACCGGTTTCTGCCATTTCAGGCGTCGTCGGCCCGGCTTGCTTGAATCCTGATGGTGCAATGAGCAAGGGACTCACATCTGAGTATACCCTTCCACGCATATGGTGGACAAAATGATTCAGAAAAGGGGGTGGTGATGAACAGAGTGCCTGAATTAAGTAGACCACTCTTACCCAGTCCAAAGATCAGGGCTTGATCCATCACCGTTTTTTAGCTCACTGCACCATCCCAGCTCAGAACTTGGCTATACGCAAATTAGTCTGTTCCTGTCCCAGTGCATGATGGGAACAGGGCAAACCAAACTACCAAGCCAATTCTTATACTGGGAAGGAAACAAGCTTCCGGGGACCGGTTTCTGCCATTTCAGGCGTCGTCGGCCCGGCTCGCTTCAATCCTGATGGTGCAATGAGCAAGGGACTCACATCTGAGTATACCCTTCCACGCATATGGTGGACAAAATGATTCAGAAAAGGGGGTGGTGATTAACAGAGTGCCTGAATTAAGCAGACCACTCTTACCCAGTCCAAAGATCAGGGCTTGATCCATCACAATTTTTTAGCTCACTGCACCATCCCAGCTCAGAACTTGGCTATATGCAAATTAGTCTGTTCCTGTCCCAGTGCATGATGGGAACAGGGCAAACCAAACTACCAAGCCAATTCTTATACTGGGAAGGAAACAAGCTTCCGGGGACCGGTTTCTGCCATTTCAGGTGTCGTCGGCCCGGCTTGCTTGAATCCTGATGGTGCAATGAGCAAGGGACTCACATCTGAGTATACCCTTCCACGCATATGGTGGACAAAATGATTCAGAAAAGGGGGTGGTGATGAACAGAGTGCCTGAATTAAGCAGACCACTCTTACCCAGTCCAAAGATCAGGGCTTGATCCATCACCGTTTTTTAGCTCACTGCACCATCCCAGCTCAGAACTTGGCTATATGCAAATTAGTCTGTTCCTGTCCCAGTGCATGATGGGAACAGGGCAAACCAAACTACCAAGCCAATTCTTATACTGGGAAGGAAACAAGCTTCCGGGGACCGGTTTCTGCCATTTCAGGCGTCGTCGGCCCGGCTTGCTTGAATCCTGATGGTGCAATGAGCAAGGGACTCACATCTGAGTATACCCTTCCACGCATATGGTGGACAAATTGATTCAGAAAAGGGGGTGGTGATGAACAGAGTGCCTGAATTAGGCAGACCACTCTTACCCAGTCCAAAGATCAGGGCTTGATCCATCACCGTTTTTTAGCTCACTGCACCATCCCAGCTCAGAACTTGGCTATATGCAAATTAGTCTGTTCCTGTCCCAGTGCATGATGGGAACAGGGCAAACCAAACTACCAAGCCAATTCTTATACTGGGAAGGAAACAAGCTTCCGGGGACCGGTTTCTGCCATTTCAGGCGTCGTCGGCCCGGCTTGCTTGAATCCTGATGGTGCAATGAGCAAGGGACTCACATCTGAGTATACCCTTCCACGCATATGGTGGACAAAATGATTCAGAAAAGGGGGTGGTGATGAACAGAGTGCCTGAATTAAGCAGACCACTCTTACCCAGTCCAAAGATCAGGGCTTGATCCATCACCGTTTTTTAGCTCACTGCACCATCCCAGCTCAGAACTTGGCTATATGCAAATTAGTCTGTTCCTGTCCCAGTGCATGATGGGAACAGGGCAAACCAAACTACCAAACTAATTCTTATACTGGGAAGGAAACAAGCTTCCGGGGACCGGTTTCTGCCATTTCAGGTGTCGTCGGCCCGGCTTGCTTGAATCCTGATGGTGCAATGAGCAAGGGACTCACATCTGAGTATACCCTTCCACGCATATGGTGGACAAATTGATTCAGAAAAGGGGGTGGTGATGAACAGAGTGCCTGAATTAAGCAGACCACTCTTACCCAGTCCAAAGATCAGGGCTTGATCCATCACCGTTTTTTAGCTCACTGCACCATCCCAGCTCAGAACTTGGCTATATGCAAATTAGTCTGTTCCTGTCCCAGTGCATGATGGGAACAGGGCAAACCAAACTACCAAGCCAATTCTTATACTGGGAAGGAAACAAGCTTCCGGGGACCGGTTTCTGCCATTTCAGGCGTCGTCGGCCCAGCTTGCTTGAATCCTGATGGTGCAATGAGCAAGGGACTCACATCTGAGTATACCCTTCCACGCATATGGTGGACAAAATGATTCAGAAAAGGGGGTGGTGATGAACAGAGTGCCTGAATTAAGCAGACCACTCTTACCCAGTCCAAAGATCAGGGCTTGATCCATCACCGTTTTTTAGCTCACTGCACCATCCCAGCTCAGAACTTGGCTATATGCAAATTAGTCTGTTCCTGTCCCAGTGCATGATGGGAACAGGGCAAACCAAACTACCAAGCCAATTCTTATACTGGGAAGGAAACAAGCTTCCGGGGACCGGTTTCTGCCATTTCAGGCATCGTCGGCCCGGCTTGCTTGAATCCTGATGGTGCAATGAGCAAGGGACTCACATCTGAGTATACCCTTCCACGCATATGGTGGACAAAATGATTCAGAAAAGGGGGTGGTGATGAACAGAGTGCCTGAATTAAGCAGACCACTCTTACCCAGTCCAAAGATCAGGGCTTGATCCATCACCGTTTTTTAGCTCACTGCACCATCCCAGCTCAGAACTTGGCTATATGCAAATTAGTCTGTTCCTGTCCCAGTGCATGATGGGAACAGGGCAAACCAAACTACCAAGCCAATTCTTATACTGGGAAGGAAACAAGCTTCCGGGGACCGATTTCTGCCATTTCAGGCGTCGTCGGCCTGGCTTGCTTGAATCCTGATGGTGCAATGAGCAAGGGACTCACATCTTAGTATACCCTTCCACGCATATGGTGGACAAATTGATTCAGAAAAGGGGGTGGTGATGAACAGAGTGCCTGAATTAAGCAGACCACTCTTACCCAGTCCAAAGATCAGGGCTTGATCCATCACCGTTTTTTAGCTCACTGCACCATCCTAGCTCAGAACTTGGCTATATGCAAATTAGTCTGTTCCTGTCCCAGTGCATGATGGGAACAGGGCAAACCAAACTACCAAGCCAATTCTTATACTGGGAAGGAAACAAGCTTCCGGGGACCGGTTTCTGCCATTTCAGGCGTCGTCGGCCCGGCTTGTTGGCTGATGGTGCAACGAGCAAGGGACTCACATCTTAGTATACCCTTCCACACCACCCCCTTTTCTGAATCGTTTTTGGCCACTATAGGTGTGGCAGGGTATACTCAGACATGAGTCCCTTGCTCACTGCTCCATCAGGATTCAAGCAAGCCGGGCAGACGAGGCTGAAATGCCAGAAACCGGTCCCCGGTAGCTTGTCTCCTTTCTGGTGAAGAATTGGCTAGGTAGTTTGGTCTGCCCTGTTCCCATGATGCACTGGGCCAGGGACAGACTAATTTGCATATAGCCAGGTTCTGAGCTGGGATGGGGCAGTGAGCTAAATAACGGTGATGGATCAAGCCCTGATCTTTGGACTGGGTAAGAGTGGTCTGCTTAATTCAGACACTCTGTTCATCACCACCTCCTTTTCTGAATCGTTTTTGGCGACTATAGGTGTGGCAGGGTATACTCACACATGAGTCCCTTGCTCACTGCTCCATCAGGATTCAAACAAGCCGGGCCGACGAGGCTGAAATGCCAGAAACCGGTCCCCGGTAGCTTGTCTACTTTCTGGTGAAGAATTGGCTTGGTAGTTTGGTCTGCCCTGTTCCCATGATGCACTGGGCCAGGGACAGACTAATTTGCATATAGCCAGGTTCTGAGCTGGGATGGGGCAGTGAGCTAAATAACGGTGATGGATCAAGCCCTGATCTTTGGACTGGGTAAGAGTGGTCTGCTTAATTCAGACACTCTGTTCATCACCACCCCCTTTTCTGAATCGTTTTTGGCCACTATAGGTGTGGCAGGGTATACTCAGACATGAGTCCCTTGCTCACTGCTCCATCAGGATTCAAGCAAGCCGGGCCGACGAGGCTGAAATGCCAGAAACCGGTCCCCGGTAGCTTGTCTCCTTTCTGGTGAAGAATTGGCTTGGTAGTTTGGTCTGCCCTGTTCCCATGATGCACTGGGCCAGGGACAGACTAATTTGCATATAGCCAGGTTCTGAGCTGGGATGGGGCAGTGAGCTAAATAACGGTGATGGATCAAGCCCAGATCTTTGGACTGGGTAAGAGTGGTCTGCTTAATTCAGACACTCTGTTCATCACCACCCCCTTTTCTGAATCGTTTTTGGCCACTATAGGTGTGGCAGGGTATACTCAGACATGAGTCCCTTGCTCACTGCTCCATCAGGATTCAAGCAAGCCGTCCGACGAGGCTGAAATGCCAGAAACCGGTCCCCGGTAGCTTGTCTCCTTTCTGGTGAAGAATTGGCTTGGTAGTTTGGTCTGCCCTGTTCCCATGATGCACTGGGCCAGGGACATACTAATTTGCATATAGCCAGGTTCTGAGCTGGGATGGGGCAGTGAGCTAAATAACGGTGATGGATCAAGCCCTGATCTTTGGACTGGGTAAGAGTGGTCTGCTTAATTCAGACACTCTGTTCATCACCACCCCCTTTTCTGAGTTGTCGCCGGAAAGGCACACGTTTGGATGAAAGTCAACCTGCCCCGCCAGAGGGCAGCCTAAGTTCTGATATGTATGTTAAACATGGTATTTCACCCATTCTTTTTAATTCGCTATGGCATAAATATACTAAAGACAATGTGGAGCTGCAATGGCCCTTAACCGGGTCTTTTGATGAGAAAAAGATACATTTCTTGCAGGATCGATTGTTTTCTAAACGAAGTTGGCAGGCAAAGTTTGATTCTTTAAATATGTGGCAGAAGGAAGCAAAGCGTAGGCGCATCAGGGAGGAAAAGTTAGGTAAAATGAAAGGTGGTCAGACGATTACACAGAAAGCCATAGCTTACGATAAGGCTCAAACTGAAAAAGGAATAGATTGTGCAGATAGACAATTTAGATTACAAGTGGATATAAGCTACGTAACTAGTACTGAGCCAGTGGATGAGATAGAGGATTTATTGGATGCGCGTCCACCTCCCCCTTATGCTCCACAACGCATATATCCTGAGGTTCCTTTAACTCCAGCTCCGGTTCCAATGGCTTCTGCGCCTGTTGTTTCCTTTTCCCCCGTCCCTCTGGGAACATCCTCTGTTTTATCTCCCTCAGCATTTGGATCGGCTACTTTATGGCCCGATGCATTGCCATCTCCAACCATGTTCACAGTTGTTTTGTCTCCACCAACTTCCGCTTGGGCTTCCCAGTCCTCGAGCACGACCCCAACTCTAGCTGACCCTACTCCCTCTCGTGCTCTGGGGGATCTTGGCACACAGAAGTTGTTTACTCGTTCGGCGGTAGGACTAGAAGAAAAGCAGACAATTGCGAATCTGTCATCCCAGTGGATGCACAATCCTATCTATACTTTAGCTGATGTATGGAGTACACTTCGATATTATGAACCCGTAATGCAGCAGCATGCCTTAGAGCACATGGCCATACTTCTTATTTCTCTATGGGAGCAGTGTTTCCCGGGAGGTAAGGCCCCACAAGTGATGTATGACATTCAGGACCGGGCTCATAAATTCGAATTAGGATTAGAGGAAGTGTACAGGAACGTCGAGGTTTTATTGAATTATCGAGAGCGGATGCACTCGAAATGTTCAACTTGAGACTCTCAGCACCCTATGAGGGAAGTCCATCCTATCTTCCATCCTGAGATACCGGAATTAAAAACAATCAGAACGTAGAAACTAGACCTGGTGTGGATGCACGATTTCAAGAACAATGGGTTTATACCCCTTGGAAAAGGAGCAAAGTCCTTTCGCTAAAGTCACAACTGCCCGACCCCCTAAAGAACCCTTCGGCTTACTATAAGGAGTTTACAGAAGCGGCCTCCTCAGCTGTTATGACCTTAGCTGACATAGAGCTATTTTTTGGGTTACTAGTCCCCGTTGACGTGTGGCGTCAGGTGCATGCTCATGACCATTCCGCAGAGTTGGGCGGGACTTGGGATCAGATTAAAGATTGGGATAAGGATCGAACTATTGGCTTTACCGGGTCGGATTATTACCTATATGCATTCCTTAATCCCGCCCCGTAAAGTAGAATGGGACTAATTGACAGCGTGTAAACAAAAGATGGACGAAAGTGTTTCGGATTCCTTCACTAGATTTGAATGTGTATTTATTGACTTTAGTGGGCAAGATTTGTCAGTGGAGGATGGTATACGATTATTTGTTAATCGTTTCGTGACAAATCTGTTACCAGAAGTCTCTGCGCGGCTACAAGCTGCTGAGAGTACTTGGACCACATCTACACCTTTGGTTATACTGAGTATGGCTCAGTATTACGAACATAGGGAAAATGAGAGTAAGGATAAGATGGAAAAGAAAACAAAGGATCTTAAGACACAAGTGTTGTTACAGCAAGCCATCAAGGGACAAGGCAGAGAGAGAGGTAGTAGAGGGTTCGTTTCAAGGGGGGGCGGGAATTGGACAAGGCGGAGGACCAGCTGTTGCATTTAGGAATAAACCAGTGTGCCTACTGTAAACAGGAAGGTCATTGGCGGTCTCAGTGTCCGTTGTTGCTGGCTCAGAATGGGGCAATAAGAGGGAGAGGAAGAGGTAGAGGTGGTGTGGATCGGAGTGATATGCGGAAAGAGGAGACAATGCACAGTGAAGCTAAAAATAATTATTTTGATCATCCAAGAGGTAGGCAGTACTATAACGAAGACTGTGTGATTGATGGGACCGAAGGGTATGCTTATACATAGGACAGCCAAGGACAGAGTGGGGGCCAGGTGTCAGTACCCGTTGATTAGCAAGGTCCTTATGTGCAAGGGCGGTTGATGGGGACATCTGATAACTTTTTAGTTGATTTGGGTGCAATAAATAGTTCCATTTCTCGTTCGCTGGTCCCAGGGGCTGCTCTGTCCGGGCAGAATAATGTTTCAGTAGGATTTTCTGGAATTCCGGTGGTGAGCCCCATTTCTAAACATATTCGGTATACAATTGGTCCGGTTACAGTGGACTCTCTGTTTCTGTTGACTTCGCATTGTGGGGAGAATCTATTAGGATTGGATCTGTTGAAGAAATTGCATGCACAGATTCATTGTTCCCCTGATGGTGTTTATCTGACCATCCAATCCCCTGGTAAACATACTTTGTAGTGCTTCCCTAAAAATGAACCCCTCTCTCCTGAGTTTGCTGCTATCCCAGCGACACTCTGGGCCACAGGAGACACACATGTAGGATTGTTAAAGATTCCACCCGTTTCTATTACTTTGAAACAAAATGCTCGTTTACCGCGGAGACCTCAATACAAGATTTCTCCGGCAGGCGAGAAAGCTCTGCTGTCCATCATACAAGGTTTGATCGAAAATGGTGTGGTGGAGGAAATGGCTGCCAATATATGCAACAGTCCCCTTTTACCGATTTTGAAAAAGGCCCCTGTCAGGAGCGATTCTGACCATGTTGATACTTACCGTTTTGTAATTGACCTGTGAGAAATTAACAAGATAGTGGTTCCGCAATACCCTGTGGTTTCTGACATCACTACTATCCTCACGTTGATTCCTCCCACTGCTAGATATTTCCCCGTTATTGATTTAAAGAATGCTTTCTTTAGCATTTCGATTCACCCTGATAGCCGTCATATTTTTGGGGTCTGCTTATCTGGTCGCAGCTACCGGTTTTGTCGCACTCCCCAGGGGTACACTGAGAGTCTTAGTATTTATAGTCAGGCTCTGAAAGCATTATTGGATGATTTGGCCTAGCCTCCTGGTAATGTGCTCTTGCAATATGTTGACGATCTGTTGGTGGCTTCCGACACTGAAGAAGGATGTAAAGCAGCCACTGTTAAATTATTGTCTCACTTGGTGGCCAATGGTAATAAAGTATCTCCTTCCAAATTTCAATATTGTCGACAGGAGGTGACCTATTTGGGTCATCTACTGTCGAAAGAGCGGAGGAGACTAACCCCTTAGCAAGTGACTACCATTTCTAACATGTTTATACCTCGTACTCAGCGTGATGTTCGTGCATTTCTTGGCATACCTTCTTACTGTCGCCAGTGGATTCCTAATTTTTCTCTTCTCACTAAACCTCTCCTGTACTTAACTACTAAAGATGTGCAGGAATCTCTACCCTGGACTGATGAATGTCAGAAAGCTTTTGATTCTTTGAAATCTGCGCTTTGCTCTGCACCCGTCTTGGGTACTACTGATTACCGAAAACCTTTTGTGCTTTATGTACACGAGGTGGACAGTTGCTCGCTTTCTGTGTTGACACAAGGATTTGGTGGTAAGCAGAGACCTTGTGCCTATTTCTTAGCGGTGTTGGATAACATCGCCAGAGCGCTTCCTAGCTGTTTAAGGGCAACTGCTGCAGTCGTGGTGGCCATTCAACAGTCGGAAGGGCTAGTTCTGAATACTGACCTCACAGTGATGGTACCGCACGCTGTGGATACATTACTGAACAAAACAAAGACCCAGCACCTTACGAGTGCGCGTCTTACAGGCTACGAATTGGCTTTGTTTGCTCCCCATATTATGATTAAACGTTGTGCCACTCTGAATCCCACCACGTTACTTCCCCTCCCTTCGGACGAGAAAAAAAAAGATGTACATGATTGTATATTTCGGACGGAGAAAGAAACGAAGGGACAGGTAGATCTCACAGACATTCCTCTATCTGACCCTCAAGGGGAATTGTATGTCGATGGCTCTTGTTTCAAATGACCAGATGGCAGGACGACTGCTGCATATGCGATAACTACTTTACATATCGTAGTTGAGGCTTCCCGAGTAAGTATGGGCGATTTTTGCGGATCTGCGGTCCGCGAATTCACACGAAATCGCAAAAAAGTCTGTGAATTTGCGGATTTTCCCGCGAAATCGCGGATTTTTTTGCGATTTCCCTCTACTCATCTGGAGTAGTTTCTACTGGCTAATCAGTAAGTGCTACCTCGTTGGGTAAATGTATTGTACTTTCCCTACACTGCAGCTGCGTAAAGGGCCAGAAGATTTGTCGCCACTGACCATGTGTGCCTGTAACTTTGCCACCGCACCAAAAGGCGCCGAGGTCCCTTGAGTGAGCTGTCCATCATACTTGGGAAAGGGCGGGAAGACGTTTGATACCGCTAGTGTGTGGTGCGGGGTCAAACGGGCGGGGCTTCTATGTGTGTCAAGTAACATGCCTCTTGTGTATAAAGGGTCAGAGAGCGAGCAGAGCAGCAGGTGAGGAGAAAGCAGCCTCCTGGTGACTGGAACTACACGGGGGTTGCGCTTGAGAAACTCATGGTTGCAGAGAGTGACCCGGGGCTTCTATGCGTGTTCACATGCCTCTTGTAAGGGTCAGAGAGCGAGCAGGGCAGCAGGGGAGGAGAAAGCAGCCTTCTGGTCACAGGAACTACACGGGGGTTGCGCTTGAGAAACTCATGGCTGCAGAGAGTGACCCGGGGCTTCTATGCATGTTTACATGCCTCTTGTAAGGGTCAGAGAGCGAGCAGGGCAGCAGATGAGGGGAAAGCAGCCTCCTGGTCACCGAAACTACACGGGGTTGCGCGCGAGAAACTCATGGCTGCAGAGAGCGACACGGGGCTTCTATGCGTGTTCACATGCCTCTTGTAAGGGTCAGAGAGCGAGCAGGGCAGCAGGTGAGGAGAAAGCAGCCTCCTGGTGACTGGAACTACACGGGGGTTGCGCTTGAGAAACTCATGGCTGCAGAGAGTGACCCGGGGCTTCTATGCATGTTTACATGCCTCTTGTAAGGGTCAGAGAGCGAGCAGGGCAGCAGGTGAGGAGAAAGCAGCCTCCTGGTCACAGGAACTACACAGGGGTTGCGCTCGAGAAACTCATGGCTGCAGAGAGTGGCCCGGGGCTTCTATGCGTGTTCACATGCCTCTTGTAAGGGTCAGAGAGCGAGCAGGGCAGCAGATGAGGAGAAAGCAGCCTCCTGGTCACCGGACCTACATGGGGGTTGCGCTCGAGAAACTCGTGGTTGCAGAGAGTGACCCGGGGCTTCTATGCGTGTTCACATGCCTCTTGTAAGGGTCAGAGAGCGAGCAGGGCAGCAGTTGAGGAGAAAGCAGCCTCCTGGTCACAGGAACTGCATGGGGGTTGCGCTCGAGAAACTCATGGCTGTAGAGGGTTACCCGGGGCTTCTATGCGTGTTCACATGCCTCTTGTAAGGGTCAGAGAGCAAGCAGGGCAGCAGGTGAGGAGAAAGCAGCCTCCGGGTCACAGGAACTACACGAGGGTTGTGCTCGAGAAACTCATGGCTGCAGAGAGTGACCCGGGGCTTCTATGCGTGTTCACATGCCTCTTGTAAGGGTCAGAGAGTGAGCAGGGCAGCAGGTGAGGAGAAAGCAGCCTCCTGGTCACAGGAACTACACGGGGGATTCGCTTGAGAAACTCATGGCTGCAGAGAGTGACCTGGGGCTTCTATGCGTGTTCACATGGCTCTTGTAAGGTTCAGAGAGCGAGCAGGGCTGCAGATGAGGAGAAAGCAGCCTCCTGGTCATCGGAACTACACAGGGGTTGCGCTCGAGAAACTCATGGCTGCAGAGAGTGACCCGGGGCTTCAATGCGTGTTCGCATGCCTCTTGTAAGGGTCAGAGAGCAAGTAGGGCAGCATGTGAGGAGAAAGCAGCCTCCTGGTCACAGGAACTACACAGGGGTTGCGCTCGAGAAACTCATGACAGCAGAGAGTGACACAGGGCTTCTATGCGTGTTCACATGCCTCTTGTAAGGGTCAGAGAGCGAGCAGGGCAGAAGATGAGGAGAAAGCAGCCTCCAGGTCACAAAAAAAAAGAAAATCCACCTGCGAGCGAATTTGCAAATTTTGCGGCAATTTCGCGAGATTTGCGGATCCCAAAATTGCCGAAAATCCGCAAATTTCACGAGCGGAACGGATTTTGGGCCCATACTTATTTCCGAGTACCCTATCAGTCAGCACAGGCAGCTGAGTTAGTGGCATTGCTTCAGGCCTGTAAGTTAAGTGAAGGATTTAGAGTAAATATTTACACAGACAGCCAATACGCCTTCAGCGTGCCTCTTGCTTCGGCCGACTGTGGGTGGAAAGGGGTTTTCTCACTTCCCATGGTCAGAGAATACAACATGGCCCTTTGATTCTACGATTACTGACAGCATTGACGTTACCAGAAATGGTGGCCGTAGTTAAATGTAGTGCACATAAGACAGTGGTGGATGCATTAGGTGAAGGTAATGCTTTTGCTGATCAGATTGCTAAAGAAACTGCAAAATCCAAAATGACCTCAATGTTCGTGACTGCTTCTGCTAGGTGGGTGGTGGAGACGGACATGTTTGACAATACAATGGAGAGTGTCTGAGAAATACAGAAAGAAGCTACCTCCACTGAACTGGCTCACTGGGAGAAGGAAGTGGGGAAATTAGATGCAAATGATTGCTGGATTGATTTATCTTAGAAACAGCGATGGTTGTTGCCCAATGCATTAGTGAATGCTGTAGTGACCATGGCACACGACTCAGCACATATTGGGGCAAAGGGTATTTGTGCACTTCTAGACCCTGCGTGGAATAATCCTAATATCCCAAGAACTGCTGCTCATTTGGTGCACTATTGCATGGCTTGTTTACAACATAATCTTGGAGGTAGGGAACCTGTTCTGAGTGGAAATTTTGCACCACCATCTTTGCCTTTTGAGGTGCTCCAAATGGATTATATCCAGCTGGAGCGTGTGAATAATCTAAAGTATGTCCTGGTCATGGTGTGTGCCTTCAGTAAATGGGTGGAGGCCTACCCGACCAAGGACAAAACTGCGTTGGCAACAGCAAAGGCTCTGATAAAAGAGTACTTCCCACACTATGGATTGCCTTAGGTGATCTGGAGTGATAACGGGGGTCACTTTAATGCATATCTTATCAGTCATGTTTGTAATGATGTCAATACGAGTTACCCCACATTCTCTCTCTGGCTTATCTCCCTATGAGGTGATCTTTGGGCGCCCTGCCAATGTTTGGGGGGTCCCGAGACCCAGAACGTTTTGTGATATTGAATACCCTATGATGACAGATTATCTGTATGCCCTGACTAAAGATCTTCGTTCTATTCATCAACAGGTTGCAGCAGTTTTAGAGCCCCTGCCGGAGGGTCCCGGATATCGCCTGGAACCAGGACAGTGGGATCTGGTCCGTAACTATCAGCGGAAATCCAGTCTGGACCCTCGTTGGTCTGAGCCCTTCCAGATTCTACTGGCCACGTGGACGGCGGTTAAGGTGAACGCCAAGAGACATTTGATCCATGTCTCACACGTAAAGAAACTGCCCCTCCCGCTTACTTATGATCAGCGAAACCAGGAAGGAGTTTTGACCCAGGAAAGTGAATGAGCCCCTCGCTTTGTTCCTTTTTCTGATGCCCAGGAAGTTGGAGAAGGGCAAGGAGAAGGAGCATCTGGCTCAGAAGGGGTTTTGTCATCTGCACAAGTGATTGCCCCGGATTCTGTTGCCCCTTCAGTTGAACGAGAGGCTCGTAATATCCCTGTTGCGGTGGATTCACCATCCTCTGTTTTGTTCCCTGATCAGGAAACGCCTGGCTATGCTCGATACAACCTGCGGCCCAGAAAACAACACGATATCCCAGGTGAAGATGGTAGGAGATATGGAGAGACTTGAGTATTAGGGTTTGTTAGATACGCTTCTGGGGTATTGAGCGAGACACTGGACTGAACGCGCTGAGAGCCTTGAACATTTGCTTGCTCTGTTCAGAAAGAAAGACTGAATTTTTCTGTTAAAAAAACCCAGGTTGTGTTTTCTTCAAGGGTTGTTTGAGAACATAACTCCAACGTGAGAAGTTCCTTGGTTTTAATTGTGATGAACGATAGGAGCCTGCCTGTTAGGCTCTAGACGGACGCAGGAAAGTAGCACCGTCTGGCAGGTTGGACTGCATTGCCCAAATTTATTTTTGGACTTTTAGCTAGCATATACTCTTTTGCTCGTTTTGTCCCTGAAGAGGAGTGTTCTTTTGCACCACGTCATCTCCCTGTAAATATGCCTTTCTTTTCTAGTTGGACCCAACGTGTCAAAGTCGCATTTGTGGTCATTATAGCGACCTTGTTAATAATATTGATGAGAGTGTTTATATATTTAGAATTTCACCACCCTATGCATACTGTCTTAGGAACCATTGCCCCGCCTCCGGAAGATGTATTTTATACCTTGGCCCCACATAAGGAAAGGCACCATCAGACTTAGACGAAAAATGAATTTGTTGAAATGCTTCATCAAACACACAATGCTACCAATACTACGAATTGTTGGGTTTGTGGCCTTCTGCCCTCTGTTATTTATGCACACGCACGCTTTGTTTAAATTCTTTACCCCTGTCTTATTTAGGAAGTTGTGAAGCTTGGTTTAAATTACTCTCTATGATGTATATGCATTATACAGTAGATACTCAAAGATATTCGGAGAAGGATTATGAGATGATTCTAGCATATATTGAAATACACCAAGGATGTGAGCCAAAGGGAAATGATGGGGAGGGATCCTTAGATCCAAATGTGTGTATGAATATGTATAAGACACATGAAAACATCACCTGGTTAAAGAATGACATTTTGGGTTTTGCAGAGTTCAACTTCACCCTGTATTTTCAACAATTCAAGGAAAGAAATGTTACAGATGATAGGGCCATTCCAGTACCTATATTAAATAGAACCTCTGCATTTTGTGTTCAGGGAGCAGGGTCCATCTCGGTAGGGGAAAGTCGATGCAATTATACCTATCGGTTACGTACCTTTAGTAGTCCACTATGGTTGACTCCCCCTAATGTAGATTAAATCTATGGTGAAAATGCCTATACTTGGCTTTCCCGCGGCTGGATCGGCCGTTGTTACCTGCCTTTCTTGTACCCTCCAGTTTATATAGCCCCTTCTAATTATCACAAGGATCATCGTTTAGATAAACGAAACCTGACACTTACCAGGAATAAAAGAGACATAGATACCACTGACGTAGACCAAACAGATACCCCTGAACAGCATTTCATCGATATTGTAAAGGGAGTATATCCTATTTGGGGACCTATAATCACTAGTAAGGAAGTACGGCGTTTATCCAGAGTAGTTGAAAGGGTGATTAACACTTCTGCTGGCATATTAACCATTTTAACTGTAGAGCTTCAAGCAACGAGACGCGTCTTGCTTCAGAATCGTATTATTTTAGATGTTATCTTGGCTGATCAAGGAGGAGCATGCTGCGTGATCGGCAGTTCCTGTTCCGTATATATCCCTGATTCCGCCCCCTCTGTTCATTTGGACATTCAAAAGTTACATCGACTGGTGTCTGAAGTACATGCGGAAACTGGTACCTGGTCCCTCTCTGGTTGGTTCTGGGGTCTGTTGTCCAATTGGGGATGGAAGATTCTGATGGTGCTGGCAGGTATAGCTGGTATCATATTCACATGTTGCCTTTGCATACAATGTGGGCCCGCATGTTGCTTTTACTGTGCTACTAAACTCACCTCCTCTGTGGCTGGTCCTTCCCCCGCAGCGGTAAAAGCCCAATTAGTTCAGCAAGAAAAAAAGGCTATAATGCAGATTGATGAAGGGATATTTGAAGACTGAATAATTTTAGTTAGCTACATCATACTAAAAGGGCCGTTCTGAGGGATAAAAATTAGATTTTGTATACATGGGGAGTATCGGACATAATATCGTGGTAGCATGATGTATCTATATATCCACTTTGCTTAATATGTACACAACATAACCCAAGTATGCTTTAGCCGGTAGGAAAGGTTTATTCTTAGAGTTATGTTCCATACTAGTAGAGCAGGCTAAGAACCATACCGACGCCATCTTCTTTCCTCAGTGTCAGAACACAAGCTGTGATCACGTGTTATTCTCCAGTAGTTGTCGAGTCCCAGTTCATTTGAGTTACTGAGAGCAGCTGAAGGTAAACTATTATCCCTCTATCCTGGGACTCAAGGTCGCATCTGGCTTTGGGTGCGATAAGCGCATTCCTGGAGGTGCCGTGCCTACACTCCCTGAGGTAACGGGTTTTTAGGAACCCGGTGGTGCCAGGGGATAACACCCGAAGACCTCTAAGTTCTCCCTGTTCCGGAACACAGAAACACGGAGTCTTCTAGTTGAAGTCAGAGATCGAGTTTTATTGGCAGCTACCAAGTAACACGTGTCCTAGAAACACGACAACCCGGGTCGCGTATTCCCAGGAGACTGTTCGTTTTTACAGAACCAGCTTCCTCCTTATATACAGAAATAATAGCTGAAAGCAAGAATTCTTGAGTTTACGATATGGTTATACACATATTTCTACAATAATACAAAGAGCGAAGTCATGTAGGCCAACCCATATTTTAGACGTCCAGTTCGTGACGGATTACCCGGCCAGGCCCGGAACTCCCATCAGATATCGATGAAACCCCAATAAAGCAGGGTACCTCCTAGTCATAAAACTGGCCATAAATGAGGAACGTGGACAGGTGCCTGTGTGTGTAGAAAACATGGTCTGTACGTAGTGAATGGTTTGTGGCATGTTATGCATTGATGCTATCTTATTTGGCCACTGGGCGAGGAGCTGCCCAAACAGGTTCGGCTGGAGGCAATGGAGTCAGTTGGGACAGGTCAGGGAGAAGTCAGGGAAGGTGGACGTGTCCTTTTAGATCAAGCTCGACCTTACTCAATTGACTTATCATGAGGGCAAGACACAAGATGGATGTCGTTCACAAAATGGAGTCTAAGGGTCGGGACGGAAATTACGATTTAGGGGTGTTGGCATCCCTCAATCATGACGCAAATGTATAGGGATGATGTCCTAATCATTACCGGTCCGTCGACACCAAATTCGTCATGGTACGTTGATATTTTGTGGCACGGGTATTGCATCTCGATACCGGGATAACAGCGGGGTCCAGAATTTCAAAACCAGAGACCCTCCTTTTGCCCTCATATAAGGCAATAACTCATGTTAATCTGAGTCCAAATCTGTATAAATGAATTCGTGGAGATGCTGTTGTAGCATCATTCTGTTGCTCAGTTCGTCCCTTGACACAGGCTTCCTTACACATGGAGTAGCACAAATGCCACATAGTGCAGGAGCGCACTGTACACACAGGCAGAACATAAACAGAAGCGCTAAGATCATCCCAATGAAGATCAGTGTTTTCCATCCCCAGGCAGTGATCAGTTCCCAGAACCACCCTAGCAGAGACCAATCCCCTTTTTCTACATGAAGGGAACCAGATATTTCGTGTAGCTTAGAGATGGCCTGGTACACTGTCGGTGCATTATCAGGGATGAAAATGCAGCAACTGGATTGGATCACTCTACATACACCACCACGGTCCGCAAGTATGATATCTAGGGCAACCCTGTTCTGAAGGGTCATAAGTCGATCCGACTGAAGCTCAGTTGTTAAGTTGCCAAGGGCTCCGGCCGTTTCAGTCACGGCGGATTCAACTATCCTTGATAACTGGCGAATGTTCCTGCTGTTCACCATAGGCCCCCAAAATGGGAGAAAACCCTTTGCGAAGTCTGCAAATTCCTGACCCGCAGTGTCGTCTTTACTCACGACACCCCTAGCTGTTCTTGTCCGATGGTAATCTGCCCTGGCCGTGTAGGTGGGTGGCAGCAGAAATGAGATAAAACACGTGCCCGAGAAGTCAGGGGGCAACCATGTATAGGCTTGGTCATGGCAGACGAAATAGGTGCCTTTAGCTGCCAAGAATAGAGGGGAAGTTCGGGAGGCAAATACATATGTTTCCGTGCATACGCTCTTTCCTAATTGTGCTTTAGGATCCCTGACGATACCTTGCAGACATAAGTGACCTCGGTGGGGCACTATCCAAACTGGGTGGGATTTCTTTGCTGTCCTTACTCAAGGAATCCCCATACTTAGTTACGTTCCAACGACTGTATGGAGTGAGTTCATCTTTGGAATCGCTTGATATGTGTCAATATCCCTACTCATATTTCTTATCCCTGCCACTAGTGCCTTGTTGCTGGAATCGCTCTCAGTGGAACGGGGCGGGTATGGTTCTAGGGCGAACAGGAACAGAGTCTGGAAAGCCCACAGAGAACCATAATAACTGAATGGCAGGATGAAGTATGGGATACCCTTATCAGTTGTGTGCGGCATGAGTCCGCATATCCAACAGTTCGAAGTGTTCATTATGGACTGGTGTTGGTGTAGGAGTTGGATGAATGAGTTATTTATAAATTCGAGTCTTCTGGCAGACTCGTGTTCAGGGAGAGGGTGAAAGGAGTGTGGAGAGATAGTAGGAGGAGGTGTTGGCCGAGTGTCATTTGCAAAGGTAACTTGAAATGTGAATAGAGTATAACCAATCAAAAACATTGTTATGCTGCACAACATTAAACTACATATTATCAGAAACCTTTTTCTGGCCAGTACTGTGCATAATTGTCTTTCAAAGTTCGTGAATCTGGTAGGTCTCTCTACCCATGGAAACTCCATCCTCTAGTTGCTGCCCGCGGTGGGAGATTGATTCTGCCAGGGAGTGCGCTCCGTTCAGTCCGGGGTAACTCCCTTGGACCAACCAGAACCGTTGACCTAAACGTCCCCAGCTGCACTCCCCAGACTTCAACCGCGACCCTAGCAGCAGAACCGGATGGCGGTTCGAAAATCAAAAATGAGCAAGTTCCCTGGGCGAGAGAGCTGAAAAATCAAAAATAGTTCTTGGGGGAAAGGAAAATCGCATTAAGTTGCCTTTTTTTATTAGTCTCTTTGTCTCGACCTTAGATTATATCGTTCTTTCCCAGGTACGGTGTTGTCTTCAAACAATGTCTCAGGTTCTGTAGTGTCCAACTGCATTGACGGTGGTACAAGTCCTTGTAAAATATAATCACTCTCCTTTTCGGTACCAGTTCCTTTCAAACGTGCATCGCTGAAAGGGATGAAGCGAGGTATGGACTCTGTCTCGGAGTCGGCAATTCCTTCCTTGACCCACCGGTCGTATGGAAGGGGCAGAGGGACCCGTTTACAATGGGTCCCGTGGATCCAGTTCTTCTTTCCTTCCACCCGAACGGCTGATCTCGTGGACAGAAGAACAAGGTATGGTCCGGTCCACCTGGGCTGTTCGTTGTTCGTGCGCTGAAAATTCCGCACCAGCACCCAGGTGCCTGGTTCGATGGAGTGACCTGGATCATCAGAGGCTGGCGGAGAGGAACTGTGAACCTGTTGGTGTAAAACACGCAATTTAGTTGTTAATTCGCACAAATAGTCAAGCAGGCCCCAGACGTTGGCTGGGCGGCCAAACACTATTTCATGGGGGCTAAGTCCTAATCTGAATGGACAGTCATTCTGGTCGACAGGAGTGCTAGAGGCAGGGCGTCAGGCCATTTAAGGCCTGTACTGGCTTGGATTTTGGCTAGTTTGAGTTTTAACGTGCCATTGTAGCACTCCACTAATCCAGCTGATTGGGGGTGATTTGCAGCGTGGAATTTCTGGTGTATGCCTAGACACTCACACACTCTCCTCATCACACGTCCCACGAATTCACTTCCATTATCACTCCAAACGATTCTAGGCATACCGAAACTAGGGAAGAACTCCTTGACAAGGGCTTTGGCAGTTGACAAGGCGGTGTTGTCCTTAAGGGGGTACGCTTCCACCCACCTGGAGAAAGCGCAAACAACGAGCACATACTTCAGATTGTTGCACCTCTCCATGTGGATGAAATCGAGCTGCAAAACCTCGAACGGATACGTTGGAGGCGCAAAATGACCAGCTGGAGTTGGGGTTCCCCTACCGGGATTGTGCTTTAAACACACCATACAGTTTCTGACCACATTCTCTGCACATTTTGGAATATTACTATTCTGCCATACTGGGGCCAATAGTTTACAGATTCCTTTCGTACTGATGTGCGCAATTCCATGGGCCATTGTTACCACTGCAAGTACATATGCGTTAGGTAATAGCCATCGCTGGTGTTCTGACAATTCGACCCAACAACCATTCGTATCTAATCTACCCTGGCTTTCTCTCCATTCATTCACCTCTTTCTCGGTGGCCTCGGCTTGGATAGTTTTCACGCTTTCGATGGTGTCCTCACACATCCCCACATCAGTAATCCATCTAGCGGGACCTACAACATACATCCGACTCATTGTGTTCCTTGCAGTCTCTTTCGCAACCTCGTCTGCAAATGCATTCCCACGGCCAACATCGTCTTGAATTTTTCTGTGTGCACTGCATTTTATAATTGCAACTTGTAGTGGCAAGGTCAGTGACTCGAGGAGCTCATTAACTAGCTGACCATGTTGTATTTTTGCACCATGCGACGTCAGGAACCCACGTTCACGCCATAATCTCCCAAAAATGTGAGCCACGCCAAAGGCGTATTGGCTGTCAGTGTACACATTCACTCGCTTTCCTTTCGCCAACACACATGCTCTTGTAAGTGCGAGAAGCTCTGCGGCTTGTGCGGAATTGTGGGAAATGAGCGCGGTCTCTATAATGGTGTGTAATGTCGTTACGGCATATGCTGCAGTCGTATCCCCATTCGGCAACTTGAAACATGAACCATCAACCCATAAAGTATCATTGCATTTAGGAAGGGGAGTGTCCTGTAAGTCTACTCTCCCTTTGGTCTCTTCTTCTGTCCTAAAGCAGCAGTCATGTTTTTCAACCTCGTCTGTCTCTGCCGAGATAGGTAGTAGCGTAGCGGGGTTGAGTGTATCACACCTCTTTATGTGAATGTGACTCGCTAATAGTGTTAGTTCGTAACTGGATGGTCGAGCGCTAGTAAGATGTTGTGTCTTTGTCCTGTTTAGCAAAATGTCTACTGCATGCGGGACCATAACGATCAGAGTATTATTCATGACTAACCCAGCGGACTGTCGAATGCAGACAGCCGCTGCGGCGGTGGCCCTCAGACAACTTGGTAGTGCCTTAGCCACAGGATCTAGAGTTGCCGAAAAATATGCACATGGGCGCTGTTTGTCCCCAAAGTATTGTGTTAGGACTGATAATGCACAACCTTCCTTCTCGTGGACATATAATGTAAAAGGCTTACTGTAGTTGGGGTTTCCCAACACAGGAGCCGAACATAATGCATCACGCAACTCGTGGAAACTTGTTTGACAATCTTCAGACCAGGGCATAGGATTGGGTGTGTCTTTACAGAGTAGTGCCAGCAAGGGTTTAGCTAGTAGTGAGAAATTCGGTATCCATTGTCTACAGTATGATGTAATGCCCAAGAAGGCCCGAACCTCTCTCTGTGTCCTTGGGGCACTCAGTTCTGCAATTGCCTGTATTCTTTCTGGTGTCAGTCTCCTTCCCTCCTTCGATAAGATGTGACCTAGGTAGGTTACTTCTTGTCGACAAAATTGCAGTTTTGAAAGAGAGACTTTGTGCTTCATGTCACATAAGTGACGCAATAAGGACAATGTAGCTCGCTTGCAAATTTCTTCAGTGTCTGCAGCGATCAGCAGATCGTCGACATACTGAATCAGAGTAGACCCATTAGGTAGAATAATTGTGTCTAGCTGTGTTTTCAGGGCCTGACTGAATATTGATGGGCTTTCGCAGTAGCCTTGAGGAGCGCACTTGAAGCGGAAGCTTCGTCCTCTTAAATTGAAGCCGAAAATATCTCTACTCTCCTCAGCAATCGGGATGCTGAAGAAAGCGTTCTTCAGGTCAATCACCGAAAACCAAGTTGCTGAAGCTGGAACCATTGTCAACAAGGCAGTAATGCCGGGGACAACTGGAAACTGTGGTATAACCACCTTATTCACTTCTCTGAGGTCGATCACAAACCTGTACACAGGGGGCTGTGAAGGATCGGTACGCTTTAAAACAGGCAAAACTGGACTGTTACAAACGTTGCCTGTTGTTTCTTCGATGACATCTTTCTCGATCAGATCATAAACAATCGTCAACAACGCCTTTTCGCATTCGCTAGATATTTTGTATTGGGGAGTACGTGGCAACCCAACGTTGGCTTTCAATGTTATGACATACGGTGCTATCTCTAAACGGCCTACATCATTGGAACCATTAGCCCAGAGTATATCCGGAAGAGATGACAATTCAGTTGGAATATTTTCCTTTGACAAATACATTGGAGAAATGACTTTCTTACCTAAGGTAAGTTGTACTCCCAAGGGAGAACAGTACAGAGTCGCATATAACCTCTTTAGCAAATCCAAACCTAACAAATTTTCACCGCAACCTGTTGTAAGAATGAGGGGTGCTTCTAATTCACATGGGCCAACAGAAAGATGATAGAACTTTTTGTAGCACCAGTATCCAGCAGAAATGGCTCTGACACTCCTGAGGTAATCACCTCGACATAAGGTCCATTCTGATCTACTGGAACTGAAACGACTCCCTCTCTTTGTCCATGGCGGTCCTAGCAATTATTTCCCTCATTCTCGTTTTCGGTGTAATAGTCGTCAGCATAGTACTGAGCTGACCTAGACGATGCATTATTCTGTTGGTCAAAGCTGTTCATGGAATTCTGAGGCGGAAAAGGAGTTGTATTCTGGGGGAAATTTCCACGGCCCCTACCCCTAGGAGCATGTTGAACACCTCTACCCCTTATACCTGAAATACCGTTAAAACGTCGCGCAAGAGCCGGACAATTACCTTTAAAGTGACCCTCTTCCTTGCAATATGCACATTGATTCGGGCCATACGGAAGACGCTGATGGGAAAACTCGTTTCCTTGCGCGTTTCTCGAATACTGCTGTGGTTGGTGATAATTAGGCTGACTAGCCGTACGAGGCGGATAGGCCTGCTCGAGAAGAACTTTAGTTTTTAAATCTTTCGTCTTTTTGTCTACCTCATCTAGCTCGTCTTTGCGCCTATTTTCATAGTACTGGGCTGTAGCTAAAATCTGTGCTGACGTAGAGACAGCCCAAGCACTCTCTGAATCTTTCAGTTTATTACACAGTTCAGGAAGCAGATTATGTACAAATTTGTCTACAAACAATCTTTGACCACCCTCGGTAGCCATATCCTGACCACTATGATCC